>NW_027512945.1:0-315594 GCF_048772815.1 Callospermophilus lateralis
GAAGTATCAACTGTAACATGCAAATATTTTAATTTTCCAAATTCTGGCAAGTGTGTGGCGTCCATCTGCCAAATATGGTTAGGTATCAGTCCTCTAGGATTGACTCCAAGATTAACTTGTGGTAAAAATGTCACACAATTTTGACATTGTTTTATTATATGTCTGGCTTGTTCTTTAGTTATTTTAAAACGCTTTTGTAAAGTATTAGCATTGACATGGAACCTTTTATGAAAATTTATAGCTTCTTCTATTGTGGAGAAAATATGTATGTCATGTGTAGAGTTATCTGCTAATTCATTGCCCAAACTAAGGGCTCCAGGCAATCCTGTATGTGCCCTGATATGTCCTATAAAGAATGGATCTTTTCTGTCCCAGTTTAGACTTTGTATAGTGGAAAACAAAGAGAAAACAGTAGAAGAAGGGGAAATCCTACCAGCATCTTCAAGGGATACTATAGCATTAACTAAATACTGACTATCAGAAAATAAATTAAATACAGAATCTTTAAACATCATAAAAGCTTGTAATACTGCATTAAGCTCTACCTTTTGAGCTGATTGTTTGGGTACTAAAAATGTAAAAGTTTGATCAGGGGTAACTACTGCTGCTGTACAATTATTTGACCCATCAGTGAATATATTTGGAGCATTCATGATAGGGGTCTTTCTTGTCATTTTTGGAAAAACTACAGGATGCTTAGACCAAAAAGACAACAAAGGATTAGATGGCAAGTGATTATCAAATGAAACATTAGATTTACACATGATTATTGCCCAAGTATTTAACTCATTAGCTAACTCATCAATTTGATCCATAGTATATGGAGTAATAATTTTATTGGGAGAAATCCCAAACACTCCCTTTGCTGCTTTTATTCCTTTGAGTATTAATTGTCCTACAGCTTCAGGATATCTAGAAAGAATAGTATTAGGAGAATAAGATAAATGTATCCACAATAATGGACCTTCTTGCCAAAATACTCCTGTAGGAATATTTTTTGTTGGTAGTACAATAAATAATAAAGGCAAACTTATATCAATTCTATCCAAGTGCATATTTTCCATATATGTTTCAATGATTTTTAATGCCTTTCTTGCTTCAGGCATTAACATGCGGGGTGAATTTGGATCTGATGGACCTTTTAGGATATCAAATAAAGGTCCTAGCTCTCCTGTTGGTATGCCTAGATAAGGCCTTATCCAATTTATGTCTCCCAATAACTTTTGAAAGTCATTAAGTGATTTGAGTTGATCTACTCGTATTTGAATTTTTGGTGGACGGACCATGGTTGAGGATAACAGAACTCCTAGATAATTAATTGGAAGATTTAATTGTACTTTATCTATTGCTATCTCTAGATTATAACCTTTTAATAAATTTGTAAGTGTGGCATAACATTCTAGCAGTGTGTTTTTATCTTTATGTGCCAATAACATATCATCCATATAGTGAAATATTTGTAGTTCAGGATTTTGATTTCTAAGTGGTTGGATTGCTTTGTTAACATAAATTTGACACATAGTTGGACTATTAGCCATCCCCTGAGGGAGTACTTTCCATTCATATCTCTGATCAGGACCTTCATGATTTAGTGCAGGGATAGTAAATGCAAAATGTGGACTATCCTCAGGATGAATTGGAATTGAAAAAAAACAATCTTTAATATGTATAGCTAAAACATACCAGGTTTTTGGTAAAGCAGACAATTGGGGAATCCCTGATTGAGCAGGTCCCATAAAATCCATCTCATTATTAATGGCTCTTAAATCTTGTAATAATCTCCATTTACCAGATTTTTTTTAATGACAAAAATGGGAGTATTATGGGGAGATATGGAAGGTTGTATATGTCCTTTCGCTAATTGTTGTTTGACCAGATCATGGGATACTTGTATCTTTTCTTTAGTCAGGGGCCACTGAGGAACCCACACTGGTCTTTCTGATTTTCAAGTAATTTTTATTGTCTCAGTGGCCCTTTCTGAAAATCCAACCCATGTCTGTCTGTTCCTTGTTCTATTTGAATTGGTGCTGCTATACCTTGTCCTTGTTTTCCTAATCTTTTTTCTTTTCTAAAACCTTGTCTAGCCCTAGTAGTGGGCGCATTAGGATTGATGTTATTTGTTAACATCAAACCTAATTGATCTAGAACATTTGGTCCCCATAAATTTATAGGAAGATGATCCAATACATATGGCTGTATAGTTCCCTCACATCCTTCAGGATCCTTCCAATCTAATACCATTGCACTTCTATGGGGATTAGTAGCCACTCCTAGGCCTCGAAGCGTTTGAGTGGCTTGTTGTAATGGCCAATGTTTTGGCCATTCCTGACTAGATATGATGCTAAGGTCTGCACCTGTGTCCAGTAGCCCATTAAAGTCGTGTCCTTGAATATTTAGTTTTAGCATGGGGCGAGAATCTAAATTTAAAGACAGCATAGCCCAATCTACACCTGTGGAGCCCAATCCCCTGGTACCTCTTTCTACAGTACGACTGGAAAATTTATCATGTAGGCTGGGTACTATTAGTAACTGTGCTATTCTATTCCCTGGTGAAATTACTGATATACCTCTTGGAGAACTAGCTATAATTTTTATTTTACCTTCATAATCGGGATCAATTACCATGGGACTTATCATAAGTCCTTTTAGTGTAGAAGAACTGCGTCCCAATAATAAGCCTACCGTTCCTTGGGGAAGAGGTCCTTTTACTCCTGTGGGAATTATTTGAATTTCCATCTTTGGAGTTAGTAGTGCTCTTGCAGAGGCGCAGATGTCCAACCCTGCGCTCCCACTAGTTTGTCTGATGAGGGATTTAATGGATAATGTGTCCTGGGCACTACCTTGATGGTGCTGCTGGGCTCCTCCATTGTCCCGTATATTTGTGGTTTTGGGCCCTGGAGCATTGGGCCCTCCAGTCCGTTTTTTGGCAATGGAGCCTGATGTCTTTCTCCACGATATCGTGGGTAAACACTTGGTCCTTGTCCGTTTTTTGATAACGGAGTGCCCTCTATGGTGGTTTGAGAACGGCATTCATTAGCCAAATGTCTCCCTCTACGGCATCGTGGGCAAATACCTGGTATTCTATTCCTTTGATACCTAGCTTTGTTAAACCCTCCTCCTATGGGGCAATTCCTTTTAAAATGTCCTGTTTGATCACAATTGTAGCATGTTTTTGGCCTGGCATCTATAGCCTGTTGTACTGCTGCTAAGACTTGTCCTTGTTCATTAATGTCTCTACCTAATTTAATATATGTGTTTAAATCTTCATGTTTCCATGGTCTAATGACCTCTCTGCAGCAACGAGTTGCTTGGTCATAAGCCAGTTGTTTTATAAATGGCATTGCCTGTTCTACATCTCCAAATATTCTAGAAGCTGTCTGAATAATCCTATCTACAAATTCAGCGTAAGGTTCGTTAGTTCCTTGTATTACCTTAGATAACTGTCCTTGTAAATCTCCATGTCCCTGTAAAGTTTTCCATGCCCTAACCGCATCTGCAGCAATTTGTGCGTATACACCAGGATCATATGCAATTTGTTGTCATTGACCCTCATAAGGTCCCTTTCCTAACAACATCTCCAGATTTCTTTGAGCGTAACCGGCTGTTGCATTTCGCCTAGCTGTCTCCGTGCAGAATTCCTCATTGGCAACCTTCCATAACAGATATTGTCCTCCATTTAGCACAGATCGACACATGTTAGCCCAATCTGCTGGTGTCATGTCTAAGTTGGGAATAGATTCGAGCATACTTATGGTGAAGGGTGCTTGCGGACCATAGGTTGTTACAGCCTCCTTTAATTGCTTTACTGTTTTGAAATCTAAAGCACGGTGAATTCATTGCCCTCCTGCCTGCTCAAGTACAGGGCATGCTAATCTTTGGGATCCTGCCTCAGGATTTTGTGCATCAACTACAGGAGTTGAGGGCCGCTCAGCTGTAGGTGGAGCTGTTGGTTGAATTACGCCCTCTGGTGATAGAACGGAGTTAGCAGCAGCCTCCTGTTGTAACTCCCCACTTGATGGTCGTTTTTCCTCTAAGCTTTCTTTCTTCAAATTTTCCTCTGTCTGACTAGCTGGAGAGACCTTCTCTTTTGCTTGACCTGACATGTTTTCTACCACAGTTTGGACCTCTAAAAGTTTACTTAACAGTTTTTCGGTTTGTTTTTTGTAGTTTCTAATCTACTATAAAGGTAACGCAACCAAATAAGGTAGCATAAAACAAAACCGAAACAGAATGAAACAAAAACGGAGAAAAGAATAGTTGTATCAATTTTCTTTTTCTCAGCGCCAAACAACTTCAAGCCTTGAGCCAACCATTTTTCCCAGTTTGCCTGAGAAAATTCTAGGGATAGGCAGCTTGAAACAAAAACCAAATAAATCAAAAGAAGAAAACATTGTTTTTTGAAATGGTCACCCATTATGTCGCCTTCCCTCAGGGGCGAGCAATTTTACTCACCTCCAAGCTTCAGGCGCTCCCTGTACAGGGCCACCAGTTGCCGCAGTCTGGCTGGGCACAAGATCACGAGCCACTCAAACAGGAACAAACTTTATTTGAAATAACCGCCAATACCACGTTCGTGCCCGGGAAGATTCCCGATCCACCCACGCGGCGTTCCACCGGTCCCTTCCCGGAACCCCAGCGCAAGCTCCTCGCCCGGAATTCCCTCCTACTGCACGTTCCCAACCAATGGGAATTCTCCAGGAGTCCCGCAGCAGGCCGAGGTAAACAGCAGGAGTCCGGTATCCATATCAATGTAATTTTTAACATAATCATATCATCTCAACGGCTAGCTGGCATCACCTTTCAATCAAAAATGCCATGCATCATATTAATTGGCTGTGGCTCCCAGCAAAAAGACTTAAAAATAAAAATCATATGATCACCACAATAGACACAGAAAAAGCATTTGACTAAATGCAACATCCAGTTAAGTTCAAAACACTAGAAAAACTAGGGATAACAGGAACATATCTCAACGTTTTAAAGGCTATCTATGCTAAACCTCAGGCCAACATCATTCTAAACAGACAAAAATTGAATGCATTCCCTCTAAAATCTGGAACAAGACAGGAATGCCCTCTCTCACCATTTCTATTCAACATAGTCTTGAAACATTGGCCAGAGCAATTAGACAGATGAAAGAAATTAAAGGAATACACATAGAAAAAAAAGAACTTAAATTAGCACTATTTGCTGACAATATGATTCTATACCTTGAAGACCCCCAAAACTCCACCAGAAAATTTCTATAACTAATAATTGAATTCATCAAATAGCAGTATATAAAATCAAAACCCATAAATCAAAGGCATTTCTGATTATCAGTGACAAATCCTCTGAGAAGGAAATGAGGAAAACTACCCCATTCACAATAACCTAAAAAATAAGATAATTGGGAATCAACTTAACAAAGAGGTGAAAGATCTGTATAATAAAAACTACAGAAGCCTAAAGAGAGAAATCAAAGAAGACCTTAGAAGATGGAAAGATCTACCTTGTTCTTGGTTAGGCAGAATTAATATTATCAAAATGACTATACTACCCAAAGCACTATACATGTTTAATGCATTTTTCACCAAAATTCCAATGACATTCCTCATAGAATAAAAAAAGCAATCATGAAATTCATATGGAAAAATAAGAGACTCAGAATAGCTAAAGTAATCCTTAGCAGGATAAGTGAAGCAGGTGGCATCACTATACCAGACCTTAAACTATACTACAGAGCAATAGTATCAAAAACAGCATGCTATTCACACCAAATCAGACTTGTAGACCAATGATAGAGAATAGAGGACACAGAGAGTAACCCCCCAAATTACAATTATCTTATATTAAAAAAGGTGCCAAAAACATGCACTGGAGAAAAGAGAGCATCTTCAAAAATGGTACTAGGAAAACTGGAAACCCATATGCAAAAATATGAAATTAAACCCTTATCTTTTACCTGCACAAGACTAAACTCAAAATGGATCAAGCACCTAGGAATGAAACCTGAAGCTCTGTGCCTAATAGAATAAAAAGGTAGGCCCTAATCTTCATCATGTGGGATTAGGCCCAATTTCCTTAATAAGACTCCTATAGCACAAAAATTAAAAGCAAGAATCAATATATAGGATAGAATCAAATAAAAAAGTTTCTTGAAGCAAAAGAAACAATCTGTGAGGTGAACAGAGAGCTTACATCCTGGGACCAAATTTATACCCCTCACACATCAGATGGAGCACTAATCTCTAGGATATATAAAGAACTCAAAAACCTAAGTACAAAAAACAAAACAACAACAAAAAAAAAATACCTCAAAAAACCCAATCAACACATGGGCCAAGGAATTGAAAAAACACTTCTCAGAAGAGGATATACAATCAATTAACAAATATATTTTAAAAATGCTCATCATCTATAGCAATTAGAGAAATGCAAATCAAAACTACTTTAAGTTTGGGCTGGGGATGTGGCTCAAGCAGTAGCACGCTCGCCTGGCAAGTGTGTGGCCTGGATTCGATCCTCAGCACCACAAACAAAAAAAGATTTTGTGTCCACTGAAAACTAAAATATATATATATATATATATATATATATATATATATATATATATATATATACTCATTCTCTCTCTCTCTCTCTCTCTCTCTCTCTCTCTTTCTCCCTCTCTCTAAAAAAACAAATCTAAGTTATTATCTCACTCCAGTCAGAATGACAGCTATTATGAAGACAAACAACAAAAATGTTGGCGAGGATGTGGAGAAAAATCTACACTCGTACATGCCTGGTTGGAGTGCAAATTGGTGCAGCCAATATGGAAAGCAGTATGGAGATTATTTGGAAATCTCTGAATGGAACCACCATTTGACTCAGGTATCCCTTCTCCTTGGACTATACCCAAAGGAATTAAAAACAGCATACAACAGGGACACAGCCACATCAATGTTTATAGCAGCACAATTCACAATAGCTAAACAGTGGAGCCAACCTAGATGGTCTTCAGTGGATGAAAGGATTTAAAAATGTGGCACATATACACAATAGAATTTTATTCAGCAATAAGAGAGAATAAAATCATGGCATTTGCAGGTAAATGAATGGCGTTGGAGAAGATAATGCTAAGTGAAATTAGCCAATCCACAAAAAAAAAAAAAATGCCAAACGTTTTATCTGATACAAGGAGGCTGACTCATAGTGGGGTAGGGAGGGGGAGCATGGGATGATTAGATGAATTCTACATAGGAAAGAGGAGTGGGAGGTAAATGGAGGAACAGGGGATTAGAAACGATGGTGGAATGTGATGGACATCATTATTCAAAGTACATGTATGAAGACTTGAATTGGGGGTCAACATACTTAATATGCAACCTGAGAGATGAAAAAAATGTGGTATATATGTGGGATAAGAATTGTAATGCAAAAAAACCCCAGAAAGTATTTGTGTTAAGGCATGAATTAGTGTGAACATACTTAATATACAAAGGTATGAAAAATTGTGCTCTATATGTGTAATAAGAATTGGAATACATTCCACTGTTGTATACGTAAATATATAAAATCAATAAAAATTCATATGCCATTCAGTCACTACAGAGTCCTTCCAGGAGCAGAAGTTGCAATTTTTTAAAAAGTTTTCTCTCATATACGAAGTATTAGAAGATTGTGCCATGAGAGAGAAACTTAAAAAGTTTTAAAAGTAATGCAAACACAATGCTGAAACACTATATTTTAAAAGATGGATACTTGATTTTAAATTATTGAACCTGTATTTAATACCTCCTTATTAAAATTTGAGAACAAGATACAATCATTCTGTGTCACATTACTAGGCAAACTGTTGAAGTACTGTTTTAAATCTCCCTGTATATAAAATTATCATGAAGGATGTAAAACCCATAATTTCCTGTTTGCTGTATGCATGTAATGAAATTGTAGATAGAAGTGTATTACATTAAAAAATGAACAAAAACTAGACACTTTTACTATACAAGACTGCTGATGAAGAAATGTGTTTGTGTGTGTGTGTGTGTGTGTGTGTGTGTGTGTGTGTGTGTGAAGAAGATATCACGGGGACAAATGAGTTGTGGCTTTGAATTAAATGATGTGTTCCACATGACCTCAATGAAAATTTGACAAATTTGATATTGTAAAAAAATTGATAACTGTTCTAATATCTGAGTAGTAAGTTTTTAAAAAGTTTTTAACAACATGTAATCATGGACTAATTTTGGTTGTTACAGTCATCAATGTCAACCCAAAAAATTCAGAGGTAAAAATTATGTGTGACCAAAACACCAGTTGACAGACAAACTTAGAGCTTTATTCTATTCAGAGAAGGCAGATGCATTGGAAATCTTTATTTTTTTAATTCTGGAGATAATTGTATACCTATCAAAGTTTTTAAAAATATGATTTTTTAATTTCCATTCTGGACAACAGTGGACAGCAGAATCATCAGTTTTCACCTTCATGGTGACCTCTCCATCACCTTGTCTCACTTGAACTGTTTTAATTCTATGCTCTGCAGTAGTCAATTATTTGTATTTAGCTAGTTCTCCTTTAATGTGCCACTGCTCTGTCTTTGTGTTACACATTCTGTTGTTTTGATTTATTTATAATACATGCTGTGCTATTATGATTTTAACATTGTTGTGTTGGTTGAATAACTTGTAATACTTAAATACTTGAGGTCACAGTGAAAAACCATACCAGTATTGCTTTGAGCTCCATTTCAAATATATTTATTTGATACCAGTATTTCTTTCAGCTCCAATTCAAATATAAATAACCTAAATATTTTGGATGTTTATAAAATGTCTTTCATGAGGAAAGTAAATTTATGAAATAATAGATGTGTAACATATATGAGTAATGTTGGCTTAGAACAAATTTTGAAAACTTAGTTGGCAAAATATCGGATCACCTGAAAAGAAGCATGAATTTTGAAATCTGAATGCCTTGGTTCTCAGTATTATCATTCTTTTTTCATATATATATATATATATATATATATATATATATATATATATATACATTTTTTTACAGTATTATGTAACTTTTAGCATGGTTAGATTAAAGTGATGCTCATATGTTACCATAGAGCAGACAATTATATTTTGTCTAGACTTTATTATATCAGTAGTTTTCATGCACTATATATATATACAGCAAGCAACCTATTTCCAATGAGAAACATGTCAGTTAATGTATTTAAAGCCATTGTTACAAGTTTGTAATGTATGTTTTCCAACTTGTTTTATATGTATGTGATACATTACAAAAAATATTGTTCTTATTTGAAAAAAGGATATAAAATGTAAAACCACAATTTTTCATAAATGATAATTGCCAATTGTTTCCCAGCCCTTTCTTATATTGGGTGTTTTGACTTGAGATTCAGTTATCTAATTAATGGATGAATTAATTAAACACTTATGAAATTTAGTTGGGATTTAATTTAGCTTGTAATTTAATTATTTGATTCTTTATTGCATCCATTCACCCACATCAATAATTTTGTGAATGTTATAATACCAATCTAAAAAACAACCAAAAAAGCAAACTGAGGGATATGGGAGGAGAGGAGTAATGGTGATAGAAGTTACCAGGTAAAATCTTTGTAATTCATCAAGATCTGCCTCAGGAACATATTCCTCTTTTAGTGTAAGTGTTGTTAAAATTTGTTTTAATTAGTTAAACATGACAGTACAATGATATTGACATATCATATTTTTGAATAAGATGAGGTATAATTTCTCATTTTTCTGAGTGTACAGGTTGCAGAATCACATTGGTCATGAATATGCATACAGCTATACTAATGTCTGTTTTATTCAGCTGACCTTCCTTTCCCTCCTTACCCTCCCTTCCCCTCCCATCAGTTCTCTCTACCCAATCTAATGTGACACACTTCTTTTTTTCCCCTCACATCATCATACATGTATTCTGTATAACGATGAGGGTCTCCTTCCATCTTCCGTGAAATTCCACTTCTCCCTCACTTTCCCCCCCACCTCTCTTCCCAAGTGTGTTTTATTATACAGAATGAATTTTAAAAGCAACTGTTACCATTAAATATAATTTAATAGAAAAATTTGACATGAAATACTAATATTAAAATTATTAAACAAAGAACATATAAGTCTGCAAATTCCATATGATATAGACAGTTATGTCATTGGAAATGAAAAACAAATTCCTGCTCCGAGTCTTACAGGTTAATTTCAGCTGCTGTGCACTGCAGGTATCATCTCTCCTGTGTTCCAGGGCCAAAGTCTCTGCTCTCCCTGGTGTCCAAGGGGTCTATAAAACAGAACAAGGTAAAAAGGTCACTTGGGATGAGTTGCTGGCCACAGAGAGTGGCCAGGACCACAATTGTCCTCAGGAAATGCAAGATGAACTTGGACCCTGATCTTTCCTGGGGTCTGGGCAGGGAGCACTGAGACTGGTATGCTGCCCTAAGCTGAGGGTGTTGTCTGTGGGAAGAGTGTCTATGAATGTCCTCAGAAGGAAATTCTCATGGATATTCACCTTCAGAACCTTCTGATGCTGCTTTCCTAGAGAGTGAACATGAGGCAATGGGAAGAGTTCTCTAGGACATCTGGGTGTAAAGGCTGAGTAGCATACATCTGGAATCCTGAAGAGCAGCATCTGTGATGACACAGGGTGGAGCAAAGACCCTGGCTCCTCCAGCCCTACCCTCTGTAGTGCCATTCCTCAGAGAGCTTCCTGCACTGATTTTTACCAAATTGTACCTTCTCTTGGAACTTCACCCCACTCTTTTACAGGAGAACACAGTGGCCTGTCCAGGGTGCACAGAAACAATTTTCTTTAAGTTGCCCACTTTTGGGAGTTCATTTTCGACCAGAAATAGACAAAACACAGAAGAGAAAGTGCTGCTCTAAAAAGATAAAATTCAGAGGGGAATTGTGACTTCTTACTCACTACTTATCACTAGTTAGAGCTTCAATTACAGGTTTGCAAAGTGCTTCAAAGAAAGTATGTCCCACTAGATTCTTTCCCTTGTGGGTCAAACCTAAAGTGCAGATCTTATTTCTTTCATGCACAATGCCAAAAAATAATCAATAATGAAAGCCAGGCTACTTGATGTTTATTAGAGGCAAATTTAGGACAGAATGGGACTTAACATGGAAGATTGTGTTTACCTTTCAAAGCAAAAGTTGTCTTCTTATAAACAGGATGTCAGAAGGTCTACTAACCCTTCTTTTTATGAAAATAATACATATTTCTGTTTTCTCAATTTTATTCCCATTCCTTATTTCCCACATGAGTAGGTAAACTCAAATCTTACGATGAAACCTTTCCCATTTTGTCATACCCCAAATGCTGTTCCTACCTGCAGGCTCTCCCTCATCACAGCTTGAATCATAATCTTTGCTCCATGTCCAACATTTAGAGACACAGACATCATCAACTGAGTTACTTAAGATTGACTCATTCTTTCTTCTACACAACTAAGCTTATGATGGTTGCTAGGGTTGGATGTTTTTTATCCCACACTGGATTGTGTGATTGAGGCTTGGTGCTCAGTATGGCCACAATGAGATTTGTGAAATCTGTGTGAGGAAGGGTCTGCTTGGAGGTGGTGAGGACATTTGACGATATGAGAGTCAGAAGTAAGAATACAGATTTCTCAAACCCTTGTTAGATCCTTTTATATAAGAAGAGCAAATGAATTAACTGATCCCTGCTGGCTTTGTGTCTTGCCATGTGATGTTTCTCTACTGCACCTGCATCCCTGCAGACACCAGCAATCACGCAATGCAGCTAAGAGGGTATTCACTAAAGAAAAGTGTTTGCTAGTGCCATGCTCTTCTACCTGCAGAAATGTAAGCTAAACACACCCACCTATATAATTTATTCAGTTTCTGGGTTTCGTTATTGGAAAGAAAAATATAGTGATACTAATATTAATAGTCAGGATCATCTACATCTCTGTTCTGGGTTCTCAGACCCTCTCTGGGTTCTGGGGAGTCAGAGGCCTCAAACAGGATGCTGCAAACAATTGCATACCTTCTAATGAGAGAGTGGAGCTGCAAAAAGTCAAATTTTAACTACTTTCTTCCATTGGGACATTATCCCTTTCTAATTGAAACAGACCAAGCTGACATGCAAACTGTGATGCCAACAGTTTCAGGAATATAAACTCACAGAACATACACTGTGCCATCATCAGAGCAGTGGTCCAGAAGAGAATGGGAATGTCCTCTGCTTTATCCACATGGGTCTACTGGCCACTTTGAAAGTTTTGTATAAAAATTAAAATTAAATTAAAAATACTCTTATTTTGGATGGCCAAGACCAGGAGTTCAAAGATGAAGCAGACAAGAATTTCCTTCCCCCAGGTTTCTGTGGACAGCAGTTTGCTAGCATGTTCTCACTCCTCATACTCCTCATTTATAAGTAGACTGTGGAGTCAGTTTGCTAGAATGTTATCACTCCTCATACTCCTCATTTATAAGTAGACTGTGGAGTCAGTTTGCTAGCATGTTCTCACTACTCATACTCCTCATTTATAAGTAGACTGCGGTGTCATGCAAAAGTGAAAAGTGCCAGGAACTCTCTGAGGGCCTGAGGAATCGACATAAACAAAGTCAACATTAAGATTCAGATGGCTCCCCTCAAATTCAAGCACATCCCAACAAGAGCTCATAAGAAATGTGTGTGAAAAGCTTGGACACAATGCTATCTTAACTTCCCTACTGATTCTGGCTGGTCCTGGTCAGATCTCTGGTGGATACCTGGTTCATTGTAGAGCCCCACATGCTGAACAAGTGGGATTTTAGCACAGAGTTGCATTTATCAAATGATGTCGTGGACTAAGATTAAGACAGTCTGCACAGGGAGGAGTTCTAGGATGAGAAGGAATGATGACCACAGTGGTTCTACCCTCACTGTGACCAGTCAGTGTCAGTATCCATGTATGTATGAATAGAAGGACCTAGACAGTACTTGAGACTGACAGTATGAAGACGTTTCATATATACTGTCATTGTGATATTCTGCAGGCCACACAGGGGGCAGCACAGACCCAAACAAGGGATCAGACACCACTGCTGTGCTGAGCTGGACTTTCAATAGAGCCCACCTTTTGCTCTGTAACTAGATGAGCTGCAATTGTGCTCATCAGGCCCCATGAAAATCCATCCAGTTAAAACATGTTTCAACAAAGTCGTGTCTACAAAAAGACCCTATAAGGTATTTTTCAGTGTCAGTTGGCACATGCAAAGTAAGCCCTTCCTTAGCTAAAGTAATCTCTGGTCTTTGAATCTCCTCTGTCTCAGATGTCCACCATAAGTGAGCATAGTGCATTGGTGGACCTGAGAGTCCCTGTTAAGGATTGGCCCTGTCCAGAAACTTGTGCCTAGAATGGGGATTGGAAGATGAATTCTGACACCTCGCACAAAAAAATGTATATGAACGTGAAAATTTTTCATGAGGGAAGTGTTCTGAACAATTACATGCACTGATTAAATCTAGGACCTACTGACACGTGAGGTTTGCTATTAAATGAAGTTGCTACTGTTGCAGTGACAGGAATGAAGTGCAGCTTTTTCTTTATAGAGTGTCGTGAAAATTTTCTGGGTTTTGATGGGCTTTGTTTTGCATGTTAATTGAGGTATTGGTGTGAAATGAACTGCACACATGGAAAGTTTACAGTTTGATCTATTTACACATATACAAAATCATGATCTAATGGAGATGGCGTTTTTGTTTAAACATGTGGACATTGGCATCTTGGCATGTTATATCTAGAGAAACAGACAAATATGCAAAAACGAACACAAAGTCACACTCAGAATCATGTTGCAAAATGCACACAGAGATACATGTATAAAACTTTCATTGACCTAACCACGTTGATCAACTCACAAAGGGGCTTCAAGGAAATATGCAGAATGGCCATAGATTTATTTTAATCAATTTAGACCACAAACCCCTCACTTCTCATTCTCAAGGAGGTAGTTTAATCACTGAGTCTCTGCACTCAAAAGGAAGGAAGACTCTCTGACCCTTGGCGTCATCTATATTTTGAAACAGAAAGAGAGTGAGGCCAAGATACATACCAATTATGGATCCTCTTGAATCTTCCTGTGAATACAGAAAAGGAGTCACTATGAAGATCAAGCCATGCTCTGACCTGTGTGCACAAGTCTTTTGTTTACTTGGTGACATGCGAATATCCAATGAGAATGTGGGCAAATCAAGGGAACAGATAGAAAATGTACTCTCACCAAATGACACAAGCTTTTCTAGGGGATTTGTGTCACAGGTCTATATTAGGTGATAATTAAGAAATTCGATGGCCAGGAAGGAAAACCATAGCCAGGCACAAAGCTTGTTATCATACAGTGTGTAGTTTATACTGTTTCTTGTTAATGTTGCTTTCAGTGAGGTCTCATTTGGCAACAGACACCCCAATGAGAATCTGCACAGTCAGGAAATTGTGTATGTCATCTCCAGGAAACCATATCATATTACAAGAGAAAGAGAAACTAAAGAGCAACACTGAATTTCAGAGGAAGATAAGCAACCTTACCATGGCTTTTGATGGGGTCTCTCGACTCATGCTTTCTCCAGGAATGAACTCGACCATGTCATTTGGGTGAACTAGGAGGATGCAGAATAATGATTAGTATACTAATTTAAGGCTTATGAATAGTTCAGGGCATTTCTTGATATGGACATCAGTGAAAATACAGCAAAGATAAGAACAAGAATGAGAGATGGCTGCGAATAGAGTGTATCACACCCAGTGTACCGCATCACTGCACAGATGAATACAGGGTTAGAACGACAAAAAGCTATCTTGTTAGAAATTTCTAGCAAAATTGCGGTGCACCAAAACTTAGGGGAAGGATTTCCATCATCGAGGACCGGTTACTGAGTCTCAAACGTGAGCCAACAGTGCGACCAGAGATCCAGGCTGACTGATTCGCCGCCCGCCCTGCGGCCCACCCACGGCTACAGACAGTGGGTGCTGCCGAGAAGCAACCAGGAGCCAGAGAGAAACGGCGCTATGGATTCTGTGGAGTCCTCCCGGCTGTGCCCTCACTGAGCTCTGGGCTGAGTTTGGGGTTTGAGATTGGGGAAGGAAGCAGTCCAGTTCTAACCCCAACAATGGAAAATCCACCAAGGAAGCCAGAGGATACCATCTTGAAGAGCTGACTTCACCATCGCCAGGTACCGACAGATTGCAACAATAAAACAGCATGAACAACCAGACTACATATAACTTATCAAATGCAAATAGATGAATTCTACGAACAGGTTTATACTCCACCTAAGCCCTTAACTACCCCCAAGTACTCCTGTCTATTCTTTTGTTTATATCCACGTGCATTTGCGTAACACCCCAAAGAAGCTAACATATACTAACCTCCATACAAGCAAATCACCGAACCTTAACATAAAATCCTAAGTCCAAACCTCAGTTCTCTATATGCCATCAAAATCTGAAGGATTTAATAAAACCAATGAATTTACCTTAAAACACAATTGAATCCAAATCTCTAAACATCATCTCCTAACACAAAGGAGAGATAGTGGAACTATAAAAACCAAAACAAATTTAAAGGAGAAAACAAAAACACAGCAGGCAAAGAGAGTTGGAAAGTAACTTGAGCACCATAAAAAAACAAGGGAAAAAAAAGAGTACAAACAATGCAGGACAACTTAAATACAAAAGACAAGCTAGAGGCACCAGAAAATTGGATGGAGAAAGAAGTCAAGGCATACCTAATTAAGATGGAATGGAATATCAGAGAAGAGTTTATACAGCATGTTCAAACAATGAAAGTATATTTTGAAAATGAATTAAATAAGCAAATTCAAATGTCAAAGAACGAGCTCTATCACGAAATAGAGATTTCAAAAAAAAAAACAAAAAACAAACAGTAATCCTAGAAATGCAGGAAACGATAAAGCAAATTAAAAATTCAAACGAGAATATTACAAATTGACTAGATCAAGCAGAAGCCAGAACATCAGATAATGAAGACAAAGTTTATCAACTTGAAAAGAATATAGTCAACACAGAAATGATGCTTAAAAGACACCAGCAATCTATCCAAGAGAAATGGGATGTCATAAAAAAACCAAACGTGAGAGTCATTGGGATAGAAGAAGGAATAGAGGTTCAAACCAAAGGAATGAACAATCTATTGAATGAAATAATCCTAGAAAATTTTCCAGATATGAAGGATGGAATGGATTGCCAAATCCTGGAAGCCTACAGGACACCAAACCTTCAAAACCGTAATAGACAAACTCCAAGACACATTATTATGAAGATATTCAACATACAGAAGAAGGAGAGAATATTAAAAGCTACGAGAGAAAGGAGGCATACTACATTCAGGGGTAAACAAATTAGGTTAATGGCTGATATTTCATCACAGACGTTGAAAGCGAGAAGATCCTGGAGCAACGTATTTCAACTGCTAAAAAATAATGGATTCCAACCAAGAATGCTGTATCCAGCAAAATTTAGCTTCAGACTTGACAATGAAACTAAAATATTTCATGATAAAAAAAAACTTAAAAGAATTCACAGCCATAAAACCAGTACAGCATGGCATCCTTAGCAAAACACTAAAAGAAGAGGAATTAAAAAACAGCACCCCAAACTAACAGTGGGAGGTAACTCAGTAAAGGGAAGGGAAAAAATAAACAAAAAGGAAAAACTAGCCATATTAAAATAAATAAATAAACAAGCATAAGGTTAGAACTAAGCATATGTCAATAGTAAACTTAAACGTTAATGGCTTAAATTCCCCAATTAAGAGACATAGGCTAATAACCTGGATGAAAAAAAAAAAAAAAAAAAAAAAAAAAACCAACAATATGCTGCCTTCAGGAGACTCATCTGATAGGAAAAGACATAGGTGAAAAGGTTGGGAAAAATCATACCACTCACATGGTGCCCCGAAGCAAGCAGGAGTGGCCATAGTCAAATCGAATAAAATCAACTTCAAACCTAAGTTAATCAAAAGGGGTAAAGAAGGACACTACATACTATTAAAAGGAACCATCCACATACAAGACATAACAATTATCAATATGTATTCATCAAACAATGGTGCTGTAACATTCATAAAACAAACTTTACTCAAGTTCAATAGTCAAATAGACCACAACAGAATAATTATGGGTGATTTCAACACATGGCTCTTTCCATTGGACAGATCCTCCAGACAAAAGCTGAATAGAAACTATAGATCTCAATGACCCATTCAATAACCTAGACTTAACCGAAATATATAGAATATATCAACCATCATCAAGAGGTTACACGTTCTTCTCAGCAGCACATGAATCCTTCTCAAAGATAGACCATATATTATGCCATAGGACAACATTTAGAAAATATAAAGGTGCGGAGATAATACCAAGCATCTTATCTGATTACAGTGGAATGAAACTGGATATCAATGATAAAAGAAGAAAGGAAAAATCATACATCTCATGGAAAATGAATAATATGTTACTGAATGATAAATGGGTTACAAAAGACATAAAGAAGAAAATCAAAAAATTCTTGGAGATGAATGGAAATACAGACACAACATAGTGAAATCGGTGGGACACAATGAAAGCAGTTTTAAAAGGGAAATTCATTTCCTGGAGGTCATTCCTCAAAAAATGAAAAAACTAACAAATAAATGACCTCACACTTCATCTCAAAGCCATAGAAAAGGAAGAGCAAAACAACAGCAAATATTGTACAAGGCAAGAAATAATTAAAATTGGAGCGGAAGTCAACCAAATTGAAACAAACAAAAAAAAACCCATTAAAAATTGATAAAACAAAAAGTTGGTTCTTTGAAAAAATAAATATGATTGACAGACCCTTAGCCATGCTAATGAAGAGAAGAAGAGAGCGAGCTCAAATTACTAACATATGAGATGAAAAAGGCAATATCACAATAGACACTACAGCAATACTGAAGATAATTAGAAATTATTTTGAAACCCTATATTCCAATAAAATAGAAGATAGCGAAGTTACTGATAAATTTCTTAAGTTATATGATTTTCCCAGATTGAGTCAGGAAGATACACACATTATAAATAGACCAATAACAAAGGAGGAAATTGAAGAAGCCATCACAGGACTACCAACCAAGAAAAGCCCTGGACCAGATGGTTATACAGCAGAGTTTTACAAAACCTTCAAAAAAGAAATAATACCAATATTTTTCAAGTTATTTCAAAAAATAGAAAAAGAAGGAGCTCTTCCAAATTCATTTGATGAGGCCAACATCACCCTGATCCCAAAACCAGACAAAGACGCATCAAAGAAAGAAATTTACAGATCAATATCTCTAATAAACTTAGATGCAAAAATGCTCAATAAATTTCTGGCGAATCAAATACAAAATCATATCAAAAAAATTGTGCACCATAATCAAGTAGAATTGATCCCCGGGATGCAAGGCTGGTTCAATATATAGAAATCAATAAATGTTATTCACCACATCAATAGATTTAACCATAAGAACCACATGATCATATCTATAGATGCAGAAAAAGCATTCAACAAAGTTCAGCATCCCTTTATGTTCAAAACACTAGAAAAACTGGGGATAACAGGAAGTTATATCAACATTGTAAAAGCTGTATATGCTAAGCCTCAGGCTAGCATCATTCTGAATGGAGGAAAACTGAAGGCATTCCCTCTAAAATTTGGAACATGACAGGAATGCCCTCTTTCTACACTTCTATTCAATTTTGTCCTCAAAATACTAACCAGAGAAATTAGACAGACAAAAGAAATTAATGGCACAAAAATAGGAAAAGAAGAACTTAAATTATCACCATATACGGATGACATGATAACATATCTAACAGACCAAAATGGTTGTACAAAGAAGCTACTAGAGCTAATAAGTGAATTGAGCAAAATGGCAGAATATAAAATCAACACGCAAATAAAAGGCATTCCTTTATATCAGTGACAAATCTTCTGAAATGGAAATGAGGACAACCACCCCATTCACAATTTTTTCAAAAAAAAAAATAAAATAAAATAAAATACTTGAGAATCAACCTAACAAAAGAGGTGAAAGATTTATACGATGAAAACTACAGAACCCTAAAGAGAGAAATAGAAGAAGACCTTAGAAGGTGGAAAAATATACCCTGTTCATGGAAAGGAAGAACTAACATCATCAAAATGGCGATATTACCCAAAGTTCTCTATAGGTTAAAAACAATGCCAATCTAACTCCCAATCGTATTTCTTGTAGAAATAGATAAAGTAATCATGAAATTCATATGGAAAAACAAAAGACCCAGAATAGCAAAAGCAATTCTAAGCAGGAAGTGCGAATCAGGAGGTATAGTGATACAAGATTTCAAAGTGTACTACAGAGCAATAGTAATAAAAACAGCATGGTACTGGTTCCAAATCAGGCGGGTGGACCAATAGCCAGATTACAGGACACAGAGACAAATCCACAAAATTATAACTATCTTATATTTGATAAAGGGGAAAAAAGCATGCAATGGAGGAAGGATAGCATCTTCAACAAATGGTGCTGGGAAAACTGGAAATACATATGCAACAAAATGAAATTGAATACCCTCCTCTCGCCATGCACAAAAATTAACTCAAAGTGGATCAAGAAGCTAGATATCAAATCAGAGACTCTGCGTCTGATAGAAAAAAAATTGGCTCCCATCTACATATTGTGGGGTCGGGCTCCAAATTCCTTAATAGGACACCCATAGCACAAAAGTTATTAACAAGAATCAACAAATTGGACTTACTTAAAATGAAAAGTTTTTTCTCAGCAAAAGACACAATAAGAGTGGTAAATAGTGAGCCTACATCATGGGAACAACTTTTTACTCCTCACACTTCAGATTGAGCCCTAATATACAGAGTATACAAAGAACTCAAAAAATTAAACAATAAGAAAACAAATAACCCAATCAACAAATGGGCCAAAGACCTGAACAGACACTTCTCAGAGGAGGACATACAATCAATCAACAAGTACATGAAAAATTGCTCATCATCTCTAACATTCAGAGAAATTCAGATCAAAACCACCCTAAGATATCATCACACTCCTGTAAGATTGGCAGCCATTCTGAAGTCAAACAACAACAAGTGCTGGAGAGGATGTGGGGAAAAGGGTACTCTTGAAAATTGCTTGTGGCATTGCAATCTGGTGCGGCCAATTTGGAAAGCAGTATGGAGATTCCTGGGAAAGCCGGGAATGGAACCACCATTTGACCCAGCTATTGCCCTTCTTGGTCTATTCCCTGAAGACCTTAAAAGAGCGTACTACAGGGATACTACAACATCGATGTTCATAGCAGCACAATTCAGAATTGCTAGACTGTAGAACCAACCCAGATGCCCTTCAATAGATGAATGGACAAAAAAATGTGGAGTATTACACAGCACATGGAGTATTACACAGCACAAAAAAATGACAAAATCATGGAATTCGCAGGGAAATGGATGGCACTAGAGCAGATTAGGCTTAGTGAAGCTACCCAATTCCTTAAAAACCAATACTAAATGTCTTCTTTGAAATAATGAGAGCAACTAGAAATACAGCAGGGAGGAAGAGCAGGAAGTAAAGATGAATATTAAACATATACATGAGTGGGAGGGAAAGGGAGAGAAAAGAGAAATTGCATGGTAATGGAGGAAGACCCTCCTTGTTGTTCAAAATTACATATAAGAGGTTGTGAGGGTAATGGAAAAATAAACAAGGAGAGAAATGAATTATAGTAGATGGGGTAGAGAGCGAAGATGGGAGGAGAGTGGAGGGGGGATAGTAGAGGATAAGAAAGGTTGCCGAATACAACAGTTACTAATAGGGCATTATGTAAAAATGTGGATGTGTAACTGATGTGATTCTCCAGTCTGTATTTGGGGTAAAATTGGGAGTTCATAACCAACTTGAATCTAATGTATGAAATAGGATATGTCAAGAGCTTTGTAATATTTTGAACAACCAATAAAAAAAAAAAAAACGATCCTGATGGCTCCTCTCAAAGTCAAGCACTTCCCACATAGAGATCATGAGAAATGTGTGTGAAAAGCATGGACACAATGCTATCTTCTTAACGTCCCAACTGATTCTGACTGGTCCTGGTCAGATCCCAGGTGGATACCTGGTTCACTGTAGAGCCCCACATGCTGAACAAGTGAGATCTTAGCACATTGTTGTATTTACCAAATGATGTCATGGACCAAGATGAAGAGACTCTGCCCAGGGAGGAGTTCAGGGATGAGAAGGAATGATGACCACAGTTCTTCTACCCTCACAGTGACCAGTGAGTGTCATTATCCATGTATGTATGAATAGAGGGACCCAAACAGCATATGAGACTGACAGTAGAAAGACCTATCATATATATTGTCAATGTGATATCCTGCAGGCCACAAAAGAGGCAGCACAGACCAAAACTAGGAATCAGATACCACTGCTGTGCTGAGCTGGATCTTCACTACAGCCCAACTTTTGCTCTGTAACTGGATGAATTGAAATTGTGCTGATCTGGCCCCATGAAAACCCATCCAGTTAAAACATGTTTCTACAAAGTAGTGTCTACAAAAACACACAAAAATGTAGCTTTCATTGCCAGTTGGAACATGCAAAGTAAGACCTTCCTTAGTTACAGTAATATCTAGCCTGTGCATCTCCTCTGACACAGATGCCCACCATGAGTGAGCATAGTGCATTGGTGAACCTGAGGGGCACTGTTAAGGATTGGCCCTGTCCAGAAACTTTTGCCTAGAATGGGGATTGGAAGATTAATTCTGACACCTCTCACAAAAAATGTATATGAACGTGAAAATTTTTCATGAGTGAAGTGTTGTGAATAATCACATGCACTGATTAAATATAGGACCTACTGACAGGTGAGGTTTGCTATTAAATGAAGTTGCTACTGGTGCAGTGACAGGAATGAAGTGGAGCTTTTTCTTTATAGAGTGTCGTGAAAATTTTCTGGGTTTTGATGGGATATGTTTTGCATGTTAATAAAGGTATTGGTGTGGAATGATCTGCACGCAGGAAAGTTTACAGTTTGATCTATTTACACATATACAAAATCATGATCTAATGGAGATGGCTTTTTTTGTTTAAACATGTGGACATTGGCATCTTGGCATGTATATATCTAAAGAAGCAAACAAATGTGCAAAAACGAACAAAAAGTCACACTCAGAATCATGTTGCATGAATGCACACAGAGACACATGTATAAAACTTTCATTGACCTAACCACGTTGCTCAACTCACATAGGTGCTTAAAGGAAATATGCAGAATGACCATAGATATTTTTAAATCAATTTAGACAACAAACCCCTCACTTCTCATTCTCAAGGAAGTAGTGGAATCACTGAGACTCTGCACTCAAAAGGAAGGAAGACTCTCTGACCCTATGCATCATCTATATTTTCAAAAGGAAGAGAGTGAGCCCAGGATACATACCAATTATGGATCCTTTTGAATCATCCTGTGAATACAGAAAAGGAGTCACTATGAACATCAAGCCATGATTTGACCTGTGTGCACAAGTCTTTTGTTTATTGGTGACATTCAAATATTCAATGAGAATGTGTGCAAATCAAGGGAAGAGATAGCAAATGTACTCTCACCAAATGACACAAGCTTTTCTAGGGTATTTGTGTCACAGGTCTATATTAGGTGATAATTAAGGAATTTGATGACCAGGATGGAAAATCATATCCAGGCACAAAGCTTGTTATTATACGGTGTGTAGTTTATACTGTTTCTTGTTATATTGCCTTCAGTGAGGTCTCATTTGGCAACAGACACCCTAATGAGAATCTGCACACTCAGGAAATTGTGTATGTCATCTCCAGGAAACCATATCATATTACAAGAGAAAGAGATACTAAAGAGCAACACTTGAATTTCAGAGGAAGATAAGCAACCTTACCATGGCTTCTGATGGGGCCTCTTGATCCATGCTTTCTCCAGGAATGAACCCCACCATGTCATTTGGGTGAACTAGGAGGATGCAGAATAATGATTAGTATACTGATTTAAGGCTTATGAATAGTTCAGAGCATTTCTTGATATGGACCTCAGTAAAAATATACAGCAAATATAAGAACAAGAATGAGTGATGGCCGCAAATAGAGTGCATCACACCCCGTGTAACACATCACTGCACAGGTGAATACAGGTTAGAACAACAAAAAGCTATCTTGTTAGGAATTTCCAGCTAAATTAGGGTGCACCGAAACCTAGAGGAAGGATTTCCATCACCGAGGACCGGTTACTGAGTCTCAAATGCGAGCCAACGGTGCGACCAGAGATCCAGGCTAACTGATCCGCCGCCCGCCCTGCGGCCCGCCCCGTGGCTACAGATGGCGAGGTGCCGCCGAGAAGCGACCAGCAAGCAGAGAGAAACGGCACTACGGATTCTGTGGAGTCCTGCTGGCTGTGCCCTCTCTGAGCTCTGGGATGAGTTCGGGGTTTGAGATGAAGGAAGGAATTGGTCCAGTTCTATCCCACACAACTTAAAGTCCACCAATGAAGCCAGCGGCCAACATCTTGTAAAACTGACGTCACCATCGCCAGGTTATGACAGATTGCTACAATAAAACAGCATGAACAACCAGACTACATATAACTTACTAAATGCAAATAGATGAATACTACGAATAGGTGTATAGTCCACCCAAGCCCTTAACTACCACCAAGTACTCCTGTCTATTCTCTTGTTAATATCCGACTGTATTTGAGTAACCCCCCAAGGAAGCTAACGTATCCTAACCTCCATACAATCAAATCAACCGATCTTTACATAAAATCTTAAGTCCAAACCTTAGTTCTCTATATGCCATCAAAATCTGAAGGCCTTTAATGAAACCAATGAATTTACCTTATATCACAATTAAATCCAACATCTCGAAACATTGTCTTCTAACACAAAGGAGAGATAGTGGAAATATTAAAACCAAAACAAATTTAACAGAGAAAACAGAAACACAGCAGTCAAACAGAGTTGGGAAGTAACTTGAGCACCATGAAAAAAAAAAAAACAAAAGGAAAAAGGAGCACAAAAAATGCAGGGCAACTTAAATACAAAGGAGAACCTAGAGGCACCAGAAAAATGGACAGAGAAAGAAGTTAAGGCATACCTAACTCAGATGGAATGGAATCTTAGAGAAGACTTTAGACAGCAAGTTCAAACAATGAACGTATTTTTGAAAACGAATTAAATAAGCAAATTCAAATGTCAAAGAACGAGCTCTATCACGAAATAGAGATTTAGAAAATAAAACAAACAGTAATTTTAGAAAAGCAGGAAACCATAAACCAAATTAAAAACTCAAACGAAAATATTAAAAGGCAAAAGATTTATATGATCTGAAGAGAAACCAGAGTATAACAAACGAGAATATTACAAATAGACTAGATCAAGTAGAAGCCTGAACATCAGATAATGAAGACAAAGTTTATCAACTTGAAAAGAATATTGTCAACACAGAAAGGATGCTTAGAAGGCACGAGAAATCTATTCAAGAGACATGGGATGTCATAAAAAAACCAACCCTGAGAGTCATTGGAATAGAAGAAGGCATAGAGCATCAAACCAAAAAAATGAACAATTTATTGAATGAAATAATCTTAGAAAACTTCCCAAATATGAAAGGTGGAATGGATTGCCAAGTCCTGGAAGCCTACAGGACCCCAAACATTCAAAACCATAATAGACCAACTCCAAGTCACATAATTATGAAGATATCCAACATACAGAACAAAAAAAAATATTAAAAGCTACTAGAGAAAGGAGGAAGATTTCATTCAGAGGTAAACCAATTAGGTTAACGGCTGATTTTTCATCACAGACGTTGAAAGCGAGAAGATCCTGGAACAACGTATTTCCAACGATGAAAAATATTGGATTTCAACCAAGAATACTGTATCCAGCAATATTAAGCTTCAGATTTGACAATGAAATTAAAACATTTCATGATAAATAAATGTTAAAAACCAGCACTGCATGGCATCTTGAGCAAAACACTACAAGAAGAGGGATTGAAAAACAGCACCCCAAACTAACAGTGGGAGGTAACTCAGGAAAGGGAAGGAAAAAAAATAACCAAAAAGGAAAAACTATCCATATTAAAATAAATAAATAAACAAGCATAACCGGTAGTACTAACCATATTTCAATAGTAACCTTAAACGTTAATGGCTTAAATTCCCCAATTAAGAGACATAGGCTAATAACCTGGATTAAAAAAACAAATCCAACAGTATGCTGCCTTCAGGAGACTCATCTGATAGGAAAAGACATACACAGACTGAAGGTGAAAGGTTGGGATGAATCATACCACTCACATGGTTCGCCGAAGCAAGCAGGAGTGACCATAGTCATATCAAATGAAATGAACTTCAAACCTAAGTTAATCAAAAGGGATAAAGAAGGACACTACATACTATTAAAAGGTACCATACACCAACATGACATAACAATTATCAATATATATGCACCAAACAATGGTGCTGAAACATTCATAAAACAAACTCTCCTCAAGTTCAAGAGACAAATAGACCACAAAACAATAATTATGGGTGACTTCAACACACCGCTCTCTCCATTGGACAGATCCTCCAGACAAAAGCTGAATAAAGAAACTATAGAACTCAATAACACAATCAATAACCTAGACTTAACCGACATATATAGAATATATCAACCATCACGAAGTGGATACACATTCTTCTCAACAGCACATGGATCCTTCTCAAAGATAGACCATATATTATGCCATAGGACAACTATTAGTAAATATAAAGGTGTGGAGATAATACCATGCAACTTATCTGATTGCAGTGGAATGAAACTGGATATCAATGATAAAAGAAGGATGGAAAAATCATACATCTTATGAAAAATGAACAATATGTTACTGAATGATCAATGGGTTATAAAAGACATAAAGGAGTAAATCAAAAAATTCTTGGAGATGAATGGAAATACAGACACAATATATTGGAATCTATGGGACACAATGAAAGCAGCTTAAAGAAGGGAAATTAATTTCCTGGAGGTAATTCCTCAAAAAATGAAAAAACCAACAAATAAATGAGCTCACACTTCATCTCAAAGCCCTAGAAAAGGAAGAAGAAAACAACAGCAAATGTAGTAGAAGGCAAGAAATAATTAAAATTAGAGCAGAAATCAATAAAATTGAAACAAAAAAAAACATTAAAAAATTGATAAAACAAAAAGTTGGTTCTTTGAAAAAATAAATAAGATCGACAGACCCTTAGCCAAGCTAAGGAAGAGAAGAACAGAGAGAGCTCAAATTACTAACATACGGGATGAAAAAGGCAATATCACAATGGACACTACAAAAATACAGAAGATAATTAGAAATAATTTTGAAAACTTATATTCCAATAAAATAGAAGATAGCAAAGATATTGGTAAATTTCTTAGTCATATGATTTTCCCAGATTGTCAGGAAGATACACACAATTTAAACAGACCAATAACAAAAGAGGAAATTGAAGAAGCCATCAAAAGACTACCAACCACGAAAAGCCCTGGACGACATGGATATACAGCAGAGTTTTACAAAACCTTCAAAGAAGAATTAATACCAATTCTATTCAAGTTATTTCAAGAAATACAAAAAGAAGGAGCTCTTCCAAATTCATTCTATGAGGCCAACATCACTGATCCTGAAACAATACAAAGACACTTCAAAAAAAAGAAAACTACAAAGCCAATATCTCTAATAAACTCAGATGCAAAAATCCTCAAAAAAAATCTTGTGAATCGAATACAAAAGCATATCAAAAAAATTGTGCACCATGATCAAGTAGGATTCCTCCCCGGGACGCAAGGCTGGTTCAATATACAGATATCAATAAATGTTATTCACCACATAAATAAATTTAACCATAAGAACCACATGATCATCTCAATAGATGCAGAAAAAGCATTCGACAAAGTTCAGCATCCGTTTATATTCAAAACACTAGAAAAACTAGGGATAACAGGAACTTACCTCAACATTGTAAAAGCTATATATGCTAAGCCTCAGTCTAGCATCATTCTGAATGGAGAAAAACTGAAGGCATTCCCACTAAAATCTGGAACAAGACAGGGATGCCCTCCCTCACCACTTCTCTTCAATTTAGTTCTCGAAATACTAGCCAGAGCAATTAGACAGACAAAAGAAATTAATGGCTAAAAAATAGGAAAAGAAGAACTTAAATTATCACATATTCAGATGATATAATAAGATATCTAACAGACCAATAAGGTTGTACAAAGAAACGACTAGAGCTAATAAGTGAATTTAGCAATTTGGCCGGATATAAAATGAACACTCATAAATCAAAGGCATTCCTGTATATCAGTGACAAATCTTCTGCAATGGAAATGAGGACAACCACTGCATTCACAATATCCTCAATAAAAATAAAATACTTGGGAATCAATCTAACAAAAGAGGTGAAAGATTTATACAATGAATACTACAGAAACCTAAAGAGAGAAATGGAAGAAGACATTAAAAAATGGAAAAACATACCCTGTTCATGGATAGGAAGATCTAACATCATCAAAATGGCGATACTACTAAAAGTTCTCTATACGTTTAATGCAATGCCAATCAAAATCCCAACAGCATTTCTTGTAGAAATAGATAAAGCAATCATGAAATTCATATGGAAAAATAAAAGACCCAGAATAGCAAAAGCAATTCTAAGCAGGAAGTGTGAATCAGGAGGTATAGTGATACCAGATTTCAAACTGCACTGCAGAGCAATATTAACAAAACCAGCATTTTACTGGTACCATAACAGGCAGGTGGACCAATGGTACAGATTAGAGGACACAGAGACGAATCCACAAAATTACAACTATCTTATATTTAATAAAGGGAATAAAAGCATGCAATGGAGGAGGGATAGCATCTTCAACAAATGGTGCTGGGAAAACAGGAAATCCATATGCAAAAAAATGAAACTGAATCCCTTTCTCTCGCCATGCATAAAAGTTAACTCAAAATGGATCAAAGACCTTGATATCAAATCAGAGACTCCGTGCCTTAAAGTGAAAAAGTTGGTTACAATCTACATATTGTGGGATCGGGCTCCAAATTCCTTAATAGGACACCCATAGCACAGAGTTAATAACTAGGATCAACAAATGGGACTTATTTAAACTAAAAAGTTTTTTCTCAGCAAGAGAAACAATAAGAGAAGTAAATAGGGAGCCTACATCCTGGTAACAAATTTTTACTCCTCACACTTCAGATAGAGCCCTAATACCCAGAGTATACAAAGAACTCAAAAAATTAAACAATAAGATAACAAATAACCCAATCAACAAATGGGTCAAAGACCTGAACAGACACTTCTCAGAGGAGGACATACAATCAATCAACATGTACATGAAAAAATGCTCACCATCTCTAACATTCAGAGAAATGCAAATCAAAACCACCCTAAGATACCATCTCACTCCAGTAAGATGAGCAGCCACTCTGAATGCAAACAACAACAAGTGTTGGAGAGGTTGTGGGGAAAAGGGTACTCTTGTACATTGCTCGTAGGACTGCAAATTGGTGCGGCAAATTTGGAAAGCAGTATGGAGATTCCTGAGAAAGCTGGGAATGGAACACCATTTGACCCAGCTATTGCCCTTCTCGGACTGTTCCCTGAGGACCTTAAAAGAGCATACTACAGGGATACTGCCACAACGATGCTCATAGCAGCACAATTCACAATAGCTAGACTGTGGAACCAACCCAGATGCCCTTCAATAGATGAATGGATTAAAAAAAGTGAGATTTATACACAATGGAGTATTATGCAGCACTAAAAATGACAAATTCATGGAATTGGCCGGGAAATGGATGGCATTAGAGCAGATTATGCTAAGCGAAGCTAGCCAATCCCTAAAAAATCAAAGGCCAAATGTCTTCTTTGTTATAATGAGAACAACTATGAACAGAGCAGGCAGGAAGAGCAGGAGGAAAAGATCAACTTTATACAGAGACATGAGGTGGGAGGGAAAGGGAGAGAAAAGGGAAATTGCATGGAAATGGAAAGAGATCTTCATTGATATACAAAATTACATATAAGATAATTTAAATTATGAACTCCCATTTTTACCCCGTACACAGATTGCAGAATCACATCAGTTACACTTCTGTTGATTTATATATTGTCATTCTGGTGTCTGTTGTATTCTGCTGCCTTTCCTATCCTTACTATCCCACTTGAATCAAAGTGTGGAATATGATATATCAAGAACTATGTAATGTTTTGAACAACCAACAATAAAATAAAAGATAATTTTAGGGGGAAGGGAAAAAAATCCAGAGAAAGAATTAAATTACAACAGATGGGGTAGAGAGAGAAGATGAGAGGGGAGGGGAGGGAGGATAGTAGAGGATAGGAAAGGTAGCAGAATACAACAGTTACTAATATGGCATAATGTAAAAATATGGATGTGTAACTGATGTGATTCTGCAATCTGTATTTGGGGTTAAAATGGGAGTTCATAACCCACTTGAATCTAATGTATGAAATAGGATATGTCAAGAGCTTTGTAATATTTTGATTAACCAATAAAAAAGAACAAGAATGAATGGGAAGCACAGCTTTGGGTTTCCAGTAGATTGGAACCAGGTGTGATATATTTTTTTTTGTATTTTGTACCTTTAGGAGTATGTTTTTCTCTAGAGATGACCACTGAGGCCACTTTAAAATATGCAAAATATTTCACATCTCTGTAGGAGATTAGTTGTTACTAATATATTGTAATAACCTGGATTGTGTTATATCACTACGTGATGTACACAGTTCCCTAACCCAAAGCATCACCATCAGGAAAATTTCCTGAACTCTTAATGCTTCTTTCACTTACAGAGTGAAGAACCTGGATCTTTTGGCTCAGCAACATCTCTGTCTACAGAGAGGGCCTACTAACCAAAACTACATTTGGGTGTCATGAAGTGGGAAAAAATTATATCAAGCAAATCATGCATTAGTGTGGGTTTTTATTTTTAGAAAATGGATGCTTGTTCTGGGCATGTTAGAAGAGAATTTCTGAAGAAGCTCCCATAGCCTCACAAACACATACACAATTATTACACATGGACATGCTCAGAGATACCACCCCATGCTCATTCACATAAATGCACACCACACAAAAGACAGCTATTTCAGGATCATGGTAGTGGGCCACAATTCTTCACTGGATTATCACTTTGTCACCATATGCCTATCCTCATTTCCAAACAAAATCTAAATCCAGGATAACTTTTTACATAGAAACAGGAAGGAATGTGTGACCTATCTAAGTACAGAGGTTTTGCTCAGCACGTTAGGGAGTTGAGAATACTTACTTAGCTCATTTGTTGCAGAGGCTACCTGTAGTTACAGAAAGGAAGACAGCGTGAGCAGGAGATCATTTGCACAAGTCTACAGTTGTCTGTGATGACATTAGATAACTAGATGGGAAACAGCAGTTGGGGCAAAGATCACAAAGTAAGGCAGAGAAGGCACTTGTGAAAATACATGAGCTTTGCATGAGGGATTTCTCAGGTACAATTTGATGACATGCAAAAAATTATTTTTCTATCAAGCAGAAGAGCCACTGAAGAAAATCCTCACTACAATTATTTGACAATGGTTGTTCTCATATGTGAATGTCATCTTGAATCATTCTCACAGGGAATAGATGTGCAGTTGTAATTCCATCACCTGTGAGTCACCTATAATGAACACTGTCATATTTTCATGAAGGAATTTGAATTAAAAGGAAGAAAACAACACTTATATCTAAGACAAAGAAGGGTCACATTACCTTAGCAATGTAATTTTTTTGGTCTTCTGCCACAATGGGTACCACCTCTATTAAAACTTGATAGCAATCTAGGGAAATATAGAGTAACTGTCAGTATATTGGTTTGCTGAAGAAACACTCCAGGGGCTTCTTAACTGTGGACATGGGTCTAGAGTGTATGGAGGCGGTTGTTTAACACACACAGGTTCAAGTAGTGCTGGAACATGATTGTTTCTGAATGGCAAGAGAAGGAGCAGATCAGGAAACAAAAATTCAAAATAGACAAAAAATGGAAGGAACTACAATGAGAAATTAAATATTCTACTGTTACACTAGAAGGTTTCAGCATTTCTTTATAACACTTGACAGATCCATCAGGAAGTAAAGAAAAAGTATACTTTTGAATCAATCATTTCTGTTATGGGTCAAATTACTTCCACACAAATACATGTTTAAATTTTAAACATGGTTAAGTTAGAACTTAAACCGTACCTCCAAATTTTACTGGGTTTTAAATGAGAGTCATTGTGATCTTAGCAATTAAAAGTATACTCTTTGAACAGGGTGGACCCATTCTCCAAATAGGGCATCTGTTCTCATGAAGATGGGGCACATTCATGAGAGACTAATGCCATGTGATGATGCAAGCAGAGAGGAAAGTGCTGCAGTTGAAAACCAAGCAGATCAAGGATGGCCACCAAACCAGTAACAGTTAAGAATGGGCAGGAAAAATCCTTCCTTAAAGTTTTCAGAAGTAACATGTTTCTGCTAACAGGTCAATGTGGGATTCCTAGGAAATAGAGCTCTAAGATAGTACACTTACATTACTTCAACCCAAGAAAGCTGGTACTTAGTTATGGCAACCCTAGGAATTTACCAAAACCATTATCAATCACATAGATCTATTTGGCATTTGTACAAATACTTCATACGACAGTGAGAGAATAAAATTTGTTTTCAAGTTAACATGAGGTATTCATCAAGATAAAATATATTTTGGCCCAAAACGTTCCTTGGCATGTTGAGAAATTGTGCAAATTTGCTGTCAGGAGAAGAGAAGTTGGCAAATGGAGGAAGGATGCACCCACGACAGTTCTTCAGTGCCAGACTTAGAAGGCAAGAAGACTGCTTCTCAGTGAGAGGGGAACTAAAGGAAGTCACCCAAACTTAATAGTGAATGGAAAAAATTATAGAGGAATATAAAGTCAAAAACTCAAGCAAAAGAAATAATACAAGACAGAAGCAAATTTAAGATAGAGAGAACCTTTATTTCTTGCAGCTCCACAACCTGTAATGCAAACAGTGTGAATAGTCCTTCCTCTCAGGTGTGCAAAAGAGGGGTTTCACGAAAACTCAATAGTGGACACTCAGGGAGTCTTAGAGAATCAGAAACTTGGCTACATTAAACAAAGACAAAAAAGAAAGTACATTAGATCCTAGCTAATGGTGGCAGAAGCAGCAGTAGCAGCAGCAGGATTAGTGGCACTGCTAGATCACCTAAAGAAGGAAATGGACAGAAACAAAATAGAAAGATTCAGTGTGAAAATCCTGAGATCAGAGAGGCAACGTTTTCTTGGCTGAAAAGAGGCTTCTTTGCACTGCACACTGTAAATGAAGAAAGATCTGTGATTCATGCTGTCCCCAGAGAGCAAGGCAGGAGCCACCTTGACACAGCCAAGCTAATGCTGCCACTGCAGGAGCCAGGAGCTGGGAGATCTGAACAGGTAGGCACACATGGACCTGAAAGGCACCTGCCACAGCACCTAGGTTTTGCCTGGCTGAACTAGAGCAAAAGGCATGGAGAGAATTCTCCCCAGGGGAACTCAAGTCAGAGATGTGCAGGAAAGCTCTGGTCCTTTCCTCCTTGAGTCTGGTGCCTCCCAGGACCAGCTGAAAGGGATTGAGAATTTGAAGGAGCAGGTGTAAAAATGGGCTGCTGGGAATAGATGCCCAGACCATAAGCCCAGGAAGCATGTAAAGGTCGCTCCACAGGCAGCAGAGTGTGTGGGGAGAAGCTGACTAGCACATCCATAGTTGGAATTAAGGACAAGATTCAGAAAATCACCGCAATAGATGTAGAAAAGCTCTTGATAAAAAAGGAGAAACAATTCATTTCCAAAATAAAGGAGAAACCTGGAAAAAAAGGAACTTAGTTTCAATATTATAAAAGCCATATATGAGAAATTCAAAGACAACATCACACTGAACAGAGATAAAAATAAACTGTCTTCTTCAAATATCAAGAACAAGAAAAGAATGTCTACTTTTGCCAATTTTATTCAATATATTTTTCTGAAAAAATGTCAGAACAATCAGGCAAATGTAGGAAATTAATAGGATACCATAAGAAAAATTCAAATTGTCCACATTACCTGGTGACATGATTCTATATTTAGAAGGCCCAAAAATTTTCACCAGAAGAATTCTAGAAGTAATAAATTTAGCAATGTAGCAGGATAAAAGATCAACACAAATAAATCAATATTGTCACTATACTCCAACATTGATGGCACTGATTTAGAATTCAAGAAAATAATTTCTTTTATAATAATGTAAAAAAGCCCCTGAGGATAAATCTACCAAATAGGATGTAAGATCTCTACAACAAAAACTATAGAACACTGAAAAAGAAATGGAAGAAGACCTCAAAAGGGGCAAAATAGTTCTGTGTTCTTTGATAGGCAGAATTAATATTGTCAAAGTGGCCATAATATCAACAATATCCAGGTTCAATGAATTCTATACAATCCCCTTCAAACTACAAATGATATTCCTTACAGTATTGAAAAACTAACGCTGAAATTCATTTGAGATGATGATGATGATAATAATAGTAATAATAATAATTATTATAATATAATATTATATTAATTATTATATTTATTAAATAATAATATTTATAAATACTATTATTATTATTATTATTATTATTATTATTATTATTATTATTATTATTTTGCAAAGCAATTCTGAGCAAGAAAAAGTAAGGTGAAAGCCAGCACAATGACCAATTTTATATTTTACTACAGAGATGAGTAGCAAAAACAGTATCTTATTGAACTGAAAATAGATATGAAGATTCTTGAATTGAATATACCACACAGAGAAAACCTACCTGATACTTACATTCACCTGATACTGGACAACAGCACCAATATACATGTTAAAGAGGACATTATGGTTTAAACAAATGGTGCTGTGGAAACTGGATAAGCATAGAAATACCAGGAAGGATGAGAGAAAGAAGGTACACTGACACAATGTTGGTGGGTTTGTAAATTATTATGACAACTCTAGAAAGCAATGTGCAGATTCCTGACAAGCCCAAGAGTGGAACTTATAGGACTCAGCTATTACATTCCTCCCTGCTTATTCTATAAAACTATAAGTCAGCATACTATAGTGATACAATCACTTCAATGTTTCTAGCATTCACCATAAATACATTGTATGATCAACCCAGATGTCCACCAGCAGTTGAAATAATCAAGTGCACAGAATTAAAAGGTAACTGGATCTTTACTTCTAGAGCTATAGCACTGCTGAATGACTCAAAGCACGTAAATTTGTACATGTTAAATAAAAGAAGAATTGGAAATCTGAATCAACTAGAATCCTTATTGCAGAATGGACACAATGACAGGATTTCCACAGTACCTTCGTTGGAATTCTCATTTGGAACAGCACTGTTTGGTGGCCAGAGGTCACCTCTGGACCAAGGCCAGAGGCAACAGCCTGGGAAATGTGATAAAACAGAGTTAGCTGTTGACAATGTGCTGGCAAGAAAACATAGGGTCATCAATAGTAATTCAAATAACAGTTCAACCAGTTTTAATTGATAACTGATCATTGTAAATATCTGGGGGTATAACTTGAGCTTTGAATTCAAGTATGTATTTATACACTAATAGCATGCCCAGAAACTTAAATATTTCTTGTATGTTTTTTTTTCTGTCATTTTCAACAACAAGAGGTGATAATTATCTTATCAGAAATAGGTCTGGGACACAAAGATAAATGCTGCATAAAATCACTCTTTCGTGGAAACTGAAAAATTGATCATAGAAGGTGAGAGTAGAGAATTAGTTAGCAGAGCAGGGGAGACAATGCTACAATTGAATATTAGAAAAAAAGTTCTGATGTATTTTTGCAGTCTGTTAACAGAGTTAAAAACAGTAAAATCTGGGTCTTGAGATGTGGCTCATTTGGAGAATGCTAGCCTTGCATGTCTGAGGCATGGGGTTTGATTCCCAGCACCACATTTATATAAATAAATAAATAAAGGTCCATGAATAACTAATAAAAATTTTTAAAAATAACAAAATCGATGTTTAATAAATTTTGAAGGAGGGATGTGAATGTTATTAGATTTCACACTACTGAGTTTATTTTTCACCATTGGGGCAGCAAAGCACCTGAGTCAGATTGATCTTTAGGATAACAATGCAATGTGTGAGGTCTACAACCCAACACAATATTGTGTGGTCAAAAAGAATTACTGAGGCGGAATCATAGAAATCAGAGAAAACAGTGACCATAAGCAGAGGCTGTGGTTATGTGGCTTTCGTTCAAATCCTACCTCAAAAATTAAATACCTGTTCAGTTAAATAAACCCCTTCTCAATTGTTGCAAAAAGTGTGGCATCTGATCCACGTAATGGTATAAGGCTGACAATGATCACATCCATGCATTCTTAAGCGGACTGGTGCTTCATATGGGTGCTAATGTGTCCTGACATTAAATAGTACACTTCATTAAATGTGTGGAAAAATAAGTTCAATCGTTGACAGTGTTTGAACAGAGAGGTGTCAAACAGAGGTCATCCTCCAGAGCAATGGGTAAAGAAACTCTATTCCTCATTCTTTACAGATGGATATTTGTAAAGCTCATGGAGAATATCTGTGACCTCCTATGACTCCATATCAGCCTAAAGGGATGGGTGAAGCAGAGTCTGTCCACCACAATTTAGAGTTTAGGTATTTGTAATTTGGAGATTTTATGTGTTTTGCCCAGATTCACAAGAATGATGAGCGGTGGAAATGGGACAGGAATGTAGCTATTTACCTGGGACCAGAAATCCCTGAGCACTGAGTCCTCTAGTGGATATCTTAGAACCAGGAAACCAGAACTCTTCTCAGTGCTTTTTGAATACTCCTTCTTTCAGGCCTCTTTGGCATGAGGTTTCAGTAGCAGACACCATGAGAAATGTTCAAGTTATAACCCCGGGCTCCTGTCTCTTCATTGCAATTACTGACTTAAAAATGATCATTTCATGTAAATGAAGCCTATCTGAAGGTCAAGGTGAAAAGGTTAAGAATGTAAGAATTGAGTTCTGTTTTCCTGGAACCTGAAACTCATGTAGAAGTTGAAAACAACTCCCGGAAATGCCCACTAAATGTATGTTGAAATCTTCCGTGATCATCTGGTTGCTCTACAAAAACAACCCCCCTCCCAGAATCCATGCAATGATTGGCTATGCTGTATGTGAAGTCAATGCCCTCTCCAAGGAATGTATATAAGCTCTGCTTAAGCTGTTTCCGGGGCTCTCTACTCTATTCAAGTGAGCTCTGAGCCCCAGCATTATGGACCCCCCAATAAACCCTTTGCTGTTGCATGAGACAGTCTCTTGGTGGTCTCTTCCTCCGACGCTCGCCCGACCTTCACAAAGGGTAGAGTCCACACTTGGAGCCATCCTCCCCCAGGGTCTTCTCACTTCCAGCTGTCTCCAAGTGATCCTTCCTGACGAGCAGTTGACCATCTAAATCATCAGAGTTCTCTGGGGCTCAACAACTGTTTCAGAACTTGGGACATTCTAAACCAACTGCCACTTGATGGCTGTGCCAAGAATGAAGTTTCCTTGAGCTTCTCCCTCCTGGATGGCCTGTTAGTGGGGATTAATCAGGGAAACAGATACTCTGGGCTGATGGTTTGATGTTTCATTGTCAGAAGCTGGCCTGCCCCATGTCTGCAGTCTAATATTCTGAGCCATTATCTGAGCAGTCAGACAAGGCCTGGTTGAAATATCATTTCTCCATATGCACCAGCTCTGATCAGGCATATTCCTGCTCCTGGATTTCCAAGCCTCTCCCTAGACCCTGCATGGCCAGGGGCCAGAGACTTACCTGCCTAGATGGAACCACCACTAACTATAACCTGTGAACCTCAACGAATAAATCCTCCCTAAATCCACTGAGGCCCTCATTTCCTCCATTATCAGACATCCACTCCACTGACCTCAAGGCACTGTCCTTTTTGCCTTCTTCCCAGTAGCCCCCAAACACCTGGGATCCGGTAGTTATCAACCAATTGGAAACGTTTTCTGAAATTTCAGTCCTCTTTTCTTTTACAAAAGTCTTGATTTAGACTTCTCTAACATTATTTTTAAATATTCATATACATTGAGATGGGTTTGGTTTCTAATTGCCTTTTCATGGTATATATATCGCCTTACTTAGCATCCATATACTATGTCTCACTTTATTTTTTCATCTCATGAAAGCAAGGTGGGTGTCCTGCTCCTGTAATTCACTTTAAAGGCACACACGTTATTGGCATTAGGAATGGTTCATTTATCTAAATTTAGAAAAACATTTTCAGTAACCAGGTCAATAGAACAAGCAAATATATGAATTGAGTGATAAAACAATATCACCAAATATTTAAATCTCAGGAGAGAAGATTCAGTGTTGAAGATGAAAAAATCAAGACGAAAATATATTCAGCAAACATTAACTGCCCTTTGAAGAAACACACTTAAAAATATCACTGACAACATACCTTTCCCACAGCAGTTAAGATTTCCCATGGCCAACCAGGAACTCAAAACCTCTCTACTCTTCTCCAACTTTAACTTACACCAACTCACTCACCACACCAACTGAGTGGAAATGGAAGGTAAGATGTGCATTCCACATTACCATGGTGACTGGTCAACATGGAACTTTCATTGTGAGCACATGCCACATTCTGAGCTGCTACTCTTAGAAAGTGTATTTTCATGTCCAAGTGTGTTGTTGAATAGTTTGTGTATTGCTTCAAAAACTGAAACCTAGAACTATATATTAATATTTGTTGTTAATAAAAATAAGTTAAATTAGAAAAAAAGGATTTACTCCCAAAATTATTTCATTGATCAAAAAATCATGGGATGAAAGGGATGCATAGCTATAGTTTTGAGAATCAAAGAAGATTCCATTTCTGGTTTGTAATTCTAAACCAACACATGTCTCAATCTTTCTGAACCTCCAAACATTTGTAGATAGAGAAAATTAAAATGTCTTTTTGATTCAGAATGAAAATGTATACAAAGTATTATCTTTTAAGAGTTGAGGAAATTTTCAGGAAGGAGAAATTTTAAGATCATATCCCCCTTATTTTAAATTTGAAAACAAAACTATTTTCTATTTAGTAGGATTTAATCCAATCATTTGAATTAATCTTCCTCTTCCATGACTGCTGCTGTGGAATCCATTCTTTTGCTTCTCATCCTAACCTGTCATCTCATACCACAAACACTCATGGTTCAACATGCACATGGTGAGGTCTATACAAACAATGTATGCAAAGTCTTCACATTGTGAAAGCTACCTATGCTAAACCCAAGGCCAACATTATTACTAAATGAGAAAAGGAGAAAGCATTCCCTCTAAGGACAGAAACAAGACAGGGATTCCCTCTTTGAAACTCTAGTCAGAGTAATCAGACAGATGAATGAAATTAAAGTGATTTGCATAGAATAAGAACTCAAATTATCACCCCTTGCTGAAGACATAGTTCTATATTTAGAAGATCCAAAATATTCCTCCAGAAAGCTTCTAGAACCAATAAATACATTCAGCAAATTAGGATATAAAATCAATACCCATGAATCAAATGCATTTCTATATATAAGCGATGAATCCACAGCAAAGAGAAAGTAGGAAAACCTCCCCATTGACTCTAGCCTCAAATAAATAGAACACTTGGGAATTAATCTAAAAAAAGAGGTGCAAGACCTCTACAATGAAAACTATAGAACATTAAGAAAGAAAATTGAAAAAGATCTTAGAAGATGGAAAGATTTCTCATGCTCTTGGATAGGCAGAATTAATATAGCCAAAAATGTCCATCCTACCAAAACGTTTACAAAGATTTAATGCAATTCCTATTAAAATCCCAATGACATTCTTGTTTTTTAATTAAAAACACCAGGCAAAGGCTAATGCTCTGCCACATGGGGTATTTCCCTTTGGGTCTCTCCTGACCCTCTTTTTGGCTTTGGCTTATGCTTTCCCTCAGGGAAGTCATTCCATGTGGACCTTCAGGACCTTCTTTTTGCTTGGGGCTTTTTCTATCTCCCAGCTTGCACCTGCATGGAAGGTTCTCAGGATATTCATCCTGGCCCCAGCAACTCAGGCAACTCAGGACAAGGCAACTTTGGGAACTCTGGACACACAGGTAACTCTGGACACATTGAAGAGCCATTTCCTCCTGGCACCCCACTGGAGCCCACAAGCCAGGTGGATAGCTGACAAGAGGAGGCACCTGGGGTGCAATTGCTGTCACTGCTGTGGCTGTTGTTCCTGCTGATTCTGATTTCTTTACTACAGGGGCTTGTAGAGATGTTTAGTATGGGAATCCAACTGGCATTGGCACTGAATGGGGCACAGACATTTTCACATGGGGTTGCAGTGCCTGGAGCTAAGGACCTGGGTGTCCTGGCACATAAAGCAAAGGAGCTGGGGCTGGCATCTGGGCCTCCAAATGTGGTATGCCCTGTGTTCCAGGTGCTACCACCTCTGCCTGATCCTCTCCTTCCAGGGATCATGCCACAGCACCATGCTGTTGGGCTCCCATAACAGGTACAACCTTTGGGGGCAATGGATCTGCGAAGGCTGACCTCTCAGCCTGAGGTAGCCTCTCACGTAGCACTTCACACTCATCCATTGCCTGTTGAAAGACAATCTAAGTGAAGTGCAGCTGAGTAGTAGCATCATCACTGTCCTCACACAGCCACTGCAGCTCAGAGGCCAAAGCCCAGCAAGCCACCTCACCCTCCTCCAGTTGGTCCTGCAGCAGACAGGCACGATGCCCCTGCTGCTCCCGCTGCCTTGCCACAACTCGCATGCCCAGGGCAAGGGCACTTCAGGTGCATTTCCTCTTGAGGTCTCGAGGCACCTGAAAGTCCACCACCACAGTGCGAATCCACTCCTCTACCTTGTTCCAGGGACAAGAGCGAAAGTCCATGTAGAACTCGGGGCCACCACTGTTCAGGAGAGCTTCATTATTAATGAATCGGACCACCTCCTTGTGGAGAAAGCCACTGGCATGCTCGCCAAATTCCACTCTTATGGCTCTTGCGGCCTTTATTTCATAATTTCATGAAAACAAGGTGGATGTCCTCCCCTTGTTTACTTATTCACTTTTCTATTAAAATATTTATTTATTTTAATTTGTTATATGTGATGGCAGAATGCAATTCATTTCATATTAGATGTAGAGAGCACTATTTTTCAAGTCTCAGGTTGTACAAAAAGTATTTTTACACCATTCGTGTCTTCATATATGTACTTAGGGTAATGATGTCTAACTCATTCCACCATCATTTGTACCCCCATGCCCTCTCCATTCCCCTCCTTTCCCTTTGCCCTATCTAAAGTTCTTCCATTTCTCCCATGCCCTGCTATCATCATTATGAATTAGCATCCTCATGTCAAATAAAGCATTTGGCCTTTGATATTTTTCGATTGGCTTACTTCACTTAGAATTATATTCTCCTACTCCAACCATTTACTTGTAAATGCTATTATTTTATTCTCTTTTAGTTCTGAGTAATATTCCATTGTGCATATATATAAAAGTTTCACTGTGTATTCATCTACTGAAGGGCATCTGGTTTTTTTCCACAATTTAGCTATTATAAATTGTGCTGCAATAAACATTGATGTGTCTGTGTTCCTGTAGTAAGCTGTTTTTCAGTCCTTTACATCTAAGCCAAGGAGTGGGATATCATGGTCAAATGGTGGTTATGTTGTAAGTTTCCATGAACTCTCCATACTGACTTCTAGATTGGCTACACCAAATTACAGTCCCACAAGCAATGTGTGAGTGTGCCTTTTCCCCTACATCCTGGACAACTCTTAGTGTTGTTTGTAATCTTGATGGCTGCCATTCTGATGGGAGTGAGAATCTTAGAGTACTTTTGATTAGCATTATATCTCTACCAATGAATGATAGTCTTCATATAACTAGAAAAACAAACCACAAATTTCATTTGTAAAAATAAGAGGCCTAGAATAGACAAAACAATCCTCAGCAAGAAGAATGAAGCAGAAGGCAACACAATACCAGAATTTAAACTATACTATGGATCAATCGTAACAAAAACAGCATTGTGTTGGTACCAAAGGACACATGTGGAACAATAACAAAAAAATACAAGACACAAAAATGAACCCACATCTAGATGATCATATGGTCCTCATCTTTAAGTTTATTGAGGTGAAAGATTTATACAATGAAAACTACAAAACCCTAAAGAGAGAAATAGAAGAAGATCTTAGAAGGTGGAAAAATATACCCTCTTCATGGATAGGCAGAACTAACATCATCAAAATGGCGATATTACCCAAAGTTCTCTATATGTTCAATGCAATGCCAATCAAAATCCCAACGGCATTTTTTCTAGAAATAGATAAAGCAATCATGAAATTCATATGGAAAAATAAAAGACCCAGAATAGCAAAAGAAACTCTAAGCAGGAAGTGTGAATCAGGTGGTATAGCGATACCACCTTTCAAACTATACTACAGAGCAATAGTAACAAAAACAGCATCGTACTTGTACCAAAACAGGCGGGTGGACCAATGGTACAGAATAGAGGACACAGAGACTAATCCACAAAGTTACAACTGGGGAGGTTTTTCTGTAGAAGACCAAGCCACCTAAAAATTGCTAGCCTCGGTACCTGTACTTTTCCATATTGCCCTTAGTTAACTGGCTCTCTCTTGACTCCACCTGCAAACCAATACTACACCTTCTATGGTATAAATGCCAGTGCATATTCCTACACTAATCACACCTCCCTTTATGAATCTTCCATCATTCTTTAATTACAGTCTGCCCTGAGATAGTAGGGGTGCCATCCATCAAGACCAGTTCACTGCAAACACCATAGTTTCTACCTATCCCCCACTCACTATCAATAACTTCTTAACAAACAGAAAGTACCTGTAAAGGCTCAGTGCTATCACTATACAACACTTGAATGTTCAAAGTCAGTCATATTATCAATGCAAAACAAAAGGTCAACCACCAAAATCTACTTCTGTCAAATGTTATTATCTTTGAAGGTAGTGTTTTAATTTTTTTTTAAATGAATTATTAAATTTTTCAGTATACCTTTATGTATTAATAAGATGTTGGGGATTGCTTAATTTATGACACCACTTAATGACCTAATATCTATGTTATTATTTTTTTATGTATTCATTTTTTAAATTATTTTTTAAATATGATAACATAATGCATTACAATTCATGTTACATGTATTTATGCTTGCCTTATGCTCTATATAACCTCTTTTTCCCCTTTTTTTCAAACTAGCAAAACACATATTCTCAGAATGATACTGTGCCAGCCTCTCAGCATGCATACATTCTTATTGCAATAAGCTGAACTGTTAAGCAAAACAAACCCATTACCTCATCTGTCACCCAGTCAACATGGACTAAGCACCTATCATTATCCACTTCATGTTCTGCATCTTCTAAATTTTAGCAAAAGTAGAATATCAACTCAACTTCCTTCATTTATTACATGTATTGAACACAAATTTTCATATCTCTGGTTGTACACAAAGTAGATTTATATCTTGTGTCGCTTCATACATGTTCTTAGGGTAATGATAACAATTACATACCACTGTCCTTTTTACCTCCATGCCCCCTTCCTTCCCTTCTCTCCCCTTTTATCCTTTTCCTTATCTGAAGTTAATGTAATCTTTCCATTCTGTTCCCTAACACATAATGCTATGAATTAGCATCCTTACTGAGAAATCATTTGGTGTTTGTTTTAGGGTGATTTGTAAATTTTACTTAGCATTATATTCTTCAGCTCCATCAATTTTTTCTGCAAAAGTCATAATTTTTTTTCCCTTTAATGGCGAGTAATATTCCATTGTGTACATATACTACATCTTTTTCCATTTATCTACTGAAGGGCATCTATTATGGCTACACAGTTTAGCTATTGTGAAATGTGCTGCTATAAATATTGATGTGACAGTGTCCCTGTAGTATGCTGTTTTTAAGTCTTTTGTGTAAGAACAAGGAGTGGGATTGCTCTGTCAAATGGTTCCATTCCAGTTTTTTCAAGGAATCTCCACACTGTTTTCCAGATTGGCTGCACCAATTTGAAGTCCCACCAGCATTGTATGAGTGTGCCTTTTACCACACCCTCACCAACAATTATTGTTGTTTTTTTTCTTAAATGACTGGAGTAAGATGAAATCAGAGTAGTTTTGATTTGCATTTATCAAATTGCTAGACATGTTGAGCAATTTTTTATATGTGTGTCAATTGATTGCATATCATCTTTTGAGAATTGTCTGTTCAGTTATTTGGCTCATATGTTGATTGGGTTATTGTTGTTTTGGTTTGCAGATTTTTGAGTTCTTTATATATTCTATAACTTAGTTCTATATCTGATGTGCATGTGGTAAGAATTTGTTCCCCATTAGTAGGCTCCCTATTTACTTAACCAATTGTTTCTTTTGATGAAAAGAACCTTTTTAATTTAGATCCATAGTATTTATTGTTGCTTAATATAAATCATAGTGCTCTGAAGTCTTATTAAGAAAGTCAGGCACTAACCAGATAGATTTGGGCCTATTTTTCTGTTAATATACACAATGTCTCTGGTTCAATATTTAGGTCCTTGATTCAATTTGGGTTGAGTATTTTGCATGGTGAGAGATAGGGGTTTAATTTTATTTTATTGTATATAAATTTCCAATTTTCCCATCATTATTTTTTGAAGAGGATATCGTTTTCTCCAATGTACATTTTTTTTATGCTTTTTGTCAAATATAAGAGAGCTCTAATTATGGGCATTGGTCTCTGTGTTATCTATTCTATACCATTAGTCTACAAGTCTATCTTGTTGCCAATACCATACTGTTTTTTGTTATTATTGATCTGTAGCATAGTTTAAGGTCTAGTATAGAGATGCCACCTAATTCACTCTTCTTGCTAAAAATTGATTTAGCTATCCTGGGTCTCTTATTTTGTCAGATAAATTTCATGACTGCTTTTTCTATTTCTCTGAGGAATGTCATTGGGATTTTGATTGAAATTACATTAAATCTGTATAGTGCTTTTGGTAGTGTGGTCATTTTGACAATATTAACTCTGCCTATTCAAGAAAAAATAGATCTTTCCATATTCTCATGTCATCTTTGATCTTTTTTCCATAGGGTTCTGTAGATTTCATTGTAGAGTTCTTTCAGCTATTGTTATGTTGATTCCCAAGGATTTTATAATTTTTATACTATTCAAAGTTAGTAGTTTTTCTCATTTTCTTTGCAGAAGATTTTTTATTGATATTCAAAAATGCCTTTGATTTATGGGTGTTGATTTTGTATCCTGGTACTTTACTGACTTCATTTACTAGTTCTAGCACTTTTCTGGTGGAATGTGTCGAGTCTTTTAGGTATAGAATTATATTGTCATCAAATAGTGCTAATTTGAGTTCTTCCTTACTTATCCATATGACTTTAATTAATTTTATTTGTCTAATTGGTCTGGCCAGTGTTTCAAGAATTATGTTAAATAGAAGTTGTGGAAATGGGCATCCCTGTCTTATTCCAGTTTTTAGAGGAAATGCTTCCACTTTCTGCCTTGGTGTCCTAGAATGGTGCTCCCCAATCTTGTGGCCATTGTCCATGTAATCCATCAAATTGACAAACTCAGCTTTTTTGTCACAGGATCTATATGCCAAAATATCATGTGCTTGAAGCTACTGAATTAGGCACGATCGACACAGAACATTTCCATAATCGTGAAAATTATTGAATGATGATGTTCTATAAATCACCAGGAGCAAATATTATGGATAATATGACCTATTGAGAGTTCAAATCTAGTACCTTTCAACAAATACCTTGCTAACTGTGTTCCAATATAAATTTTTTGTTAAAAAAGAATAAATAAAGAAATAAATAAAATAGAGTGGTGTGGATACAGCTATCAGGTGCTACATTAATGAATTCTGTTTTAGAGCATCCACCAGGTTTTACCTGGCCTCTTCCAATCACAGGATTTCAAGCACCTCCCTGGAAGGCCCCCTCCCATTCTGGTAAAGGCCTTTGACTCTTATGGTGTCATTTTTCAGAATCCCTCTTACCTTCTAGGCTAACGAGGAAACTAGCCAATCAAGAAACCACTACCCCGGCCACTCCAGATAATTCTTGTGCATGGGAATTCATAGCCATCCTATGAGTATGAAGCTGCTGGCATTGGTACCACAGTTAGAAAAACACTGCTCCAGCAGACTCCAACATCTGGGACATAGGGGTGTTTTCATAACAGGTCCTAGTAGAACATGACTCAAGCCCACTTAGTTATAAGCTGGGGATGCTGCTGAAATAAGACACAAACCACCACCACCAACAACAATAACAATAACATAAAGCCCTCTACATTTATGTGGGGATTTTTCTCTAAAAAAGACCTTGAATTTTTAAAAATTATCACATCTCCATATGGCTTCTGCCAATAAACCCCTCAATGATAAACAGTTTTTTAAAAGAATATTTTCAGAAATATTTTTTGAGGAAGTAAAGAACAACCCACTTGGGAACAGTACAGAATGTGAGCACTTTTTTGCTCGATTATAACATAAAATTCTACTGAAGCTGTGGCAAAGACCCTTCACAGAACTCAAGAACAGACAGGAGATTTCCTCCTGCTGACATGCTCTCAAGTCAGAGCTGCACATAACTTGGATTCTCTTGAGGCAAAGAAGGCCCAAAAGGTCATTGAACTAGCTGTTCTGTCACAAGGGGGGAATATATACCATAAATTACCAAATAATACATCTAATAAAACTAATAATTACAAAATGCTATCTTTAACATAGTTTGATTAAATTTAATTTTGAATGAAAGTGTTTAATCTTTAGTACACCATATTTATCTTATTGCTGATAGATGAGATTTTACTGCCAGAAAGTGATAACTTAATGATCTCTGTTAAAGAATGCAAGTCCAAGGAGACTTCAAGCATCAAATATTTATAAGCAGACTTGGTGCTGTGTCCCCATGTAAAGGTAGCAAAACTCCTGTAATGAGGTGGATGCACCCCTATATCACCTGACCACAATGATCTCATCTGAAAGAGACCAGAAGTATGGCAAAACTTTGAACCTCAAAAAATCTTAGAGAGGCGAGGCCACAATGATGTCTTAGAGTCAAGTTCATGGAACACTGCCTTCATGGCATACATTAAGAGTGCCTGGGTGGCAACACACTATCCCATGCTAGGTCTTGTGAAGAGCAAAATACTTACCCCTTTGGCACAGCCCTGCGCATGAGGCTATGTGTTGAATTCCCTGCTCTTGCTCCATTGCTCACTCCTTGATTGGTCACTGCAGAAATTGCATTGGTGGCTGCCTGTAATCTGCTAAGCTACTGCCTGAGTATATATACATGGTAACTTCACAATAAAATGGGACCTGTTTCCTGCTTGATGTCCAGAGGTCTTTATTAGTGACTTCACAGACACAGTCTCTTCTACAATTTTCCGTGAAACCCCTTGCTGGACGAGAAAGAGCCCACATAAACATCAGTACACAGCATTTGTCTTTTTTTGAAGGATCAAAAAAAATCCTTGTAATGTAACTCTCCTGACCTCTAATGAATGTCAGTATGTTTGCATTTCCATCACCACATCATCGATATTTGGATATTTACTCACTTAGTCTTTGTTCCAGAGAAGGTTATTCTTCCATTAGAAATGACTGGGTGATCTTTTCTTTTTTTTAAGCATTTATTAGGGTGGAGATAATGAAAAGAACTTTCTGTATCCTGCCATTTTCTACGAATGACAGTTCCTTCATACTATTTTAAGCAGGATTCAGCTTGTCCATGAGTCCCTTTTTTTTCTTTTAATCTATGCAGAAGGTTTTACTTTTCTTCATGCTGCTTTTCACATCATACCTACAAGTCAACTGATGGAGCTATGCTGAGTGAGAAAAAAATACCAATAAATTGATATTAGGTAGGCCTGCCTACATCTTCCATGGAGGTTGTAACAACTGAGTTGTTGCCTCAGATTATTGGGAGAAAATAAATTCAGTTTAAACTCACTAAGCTTGTAATATTTTAGCCTAAATTCACTCTCCACAGAGAATTTTAGGTCCTCCAAGGCATCTATTCACCACAGAATTTTGCAAAGTAACCATGGATGCACTAGCTACAACATAAACCAGGGGATCATCCCATAATTTATTTGAGACCAAACCAAACCAGTAACTGTTCCTCTTCTGCAGGATTCAACACCCTCACCATGAGAGTCATATTCACTAATGAAAAAAAAATCTAGTACAATTTTCAACTGCATTGACCATATGCAACTTTGGTTTGATTTTGATCAAAGTATTTATTTAATCACTAATGAAACATTTTAACTGAAAAAAATAATGATATACACTTTTAAAAGTATTTATTTTCTAAATGTTTATTTTCTAGATGTAGGTGGACACAATATCTTTATTTAATTTATATGTGACACTGAGGTTTTAACCCAGTGCCTCACATGTGCTAGTTGCTCACTCTACCTCTGAGGCAAAATCCCAGTCTCTCGTGATATACACTTTGATGTCTACGTTTTTGTTTAAAAGAGTGTTTTGATTCTTCCAAGTTTTTCTGTGGATAAGCAGTTTACTTATTTTATTTATTCTACTTATTTATTTTCTTTGCACCTGTAATGAAACCCAGGGACACTTAATCACTGAGCCACATCAATAGCCCTTTTATCTTTTTTATTTTGAGACAGAATCTTCCTAATTTTCTTAGGACATTTCTGAGTGGCTGAGGCTGGATTTGAATTATGATCCTCCTGCCTCAGCCTCCCAAGCTTATGGGATTACAGGCATCATTTTCATTATGTTTAAATAATTTGACATTTTATGAATATTTAAAAAAACGTGCCGAACATTTGGAATCTTTAGATGTAGGCAAATTTTGAAATGGGCACAAACACTGGTAGGATTAACTAGTTCTTGTGTTCTATTCTATATATACAACAATATATGATATGATTCAAAATTACTAGAAGAAAATAAATGTGATAAACAAAATGAGAAATGATAAGTATTTGAGGAGGCAAAATGATAATTACACCATTATTATCAATATATGTGTCAAATTACTATATTGTATGATAAAGATATACTTGTGTCAGACTGGAGTGGTGACTCAGTGATAAGCACTTTCCTTGCATGTGTAAGGCACTGTGTGCAATCCTCAGCAACACATAAAATAAATAAAGGTATAACAATTATCTACAACTAAACAAAGAAATTAAAAAAGATATATGTGTAAATTAAATTATAAAGTTATGAATAGTTGCACATATATATCAAAGTATTTTCCCCAAGATATGTATTAATTCAAAAGAAAAATATAGTAACTTTATAGTGGATAGACCCTTTAGACATCAACTTAACTAAGTGATCAAGGTCATCACCACCAGTAATCAAACATGTTGGAGACATGAGCCTCTTGATATGGTGAGCTGAGAAGGAACCACCACCATTTCTGTGGTATTGCCAAAACTGCAGAGCCTCCCTCTGATCTTGAGAAAACACAAGGAAACCCACAGTTCTACAAAACACTTATTCCTCAGTGCTGTCAAGATCATGAAAGATGAGTATAGACTGAGGGAATGTCACCAATGTTAAGGTCTGTAAACAAGTCAGGATGACGCCTGGCATTTTGCCAGAGGGAGTGGTTTGTGAGATGGTACCAGCAAGCCATTAACTGTGATTCGTTGACTGCTGTATCTAGTATATGTTAATTAAGATAATCTGTTTGGAATGTATATATACCCCTCCTGTCCTACAATAAATGGCTCCCACTCTTGCTGTATCAATCTACACAAGTTGTTCGTCACCCCCTGGTTATTTTGCTGCAGCAGTACTGCGGCAACCAATTGATCAGGGACACAAAAGGAAAATAACAACTAAATGCAGTGTGGTGTCCAGAATGGGGTGATGGAAGCAGGAAAAGATCTTAGTAGAAAAACGGGAAATTCCAATAAGAGTTGTTTTGTTTTGTTTTAGGTACTGGGGATCTAACTCAGGACTGCTTTACCATTGAGCTACATCCACAGCCCTTTTTTATTTTCATTTTTTTTAAAATTTTGAGACTGGGTCTCATTAAATTGCTTAGGGCCTTGTTAATTTGCTGAGGCAGGCCTCGAATTCCCTATCCTCCTGTCTCAGCCTCCTGAGCTGCTGGGAATACAGACATGCACCACTGTACCCAGCATCCAATAAGATGTGAAGTTCAGGTGATTGTACTAAACTAAGGATAAGTTCTCAGGCTTGATCATTTACTAGGGTTATGTAAGATGTGAATATTAGGGAAGGCTAGGTGAGGGGTGTACTGAAGCTATCTGTTCTATTTTTGGCAACTTTTCTGTAAATCTAAAATTAGGTCAAAATAAAAGGTTTAAAAAAATGCCACTTCGAAAATTTAGGGCAGATGCCTGGAAGGCCTCATGGGAAATTTCACTGCTCTGCCTGTCTTTGGATTTGAGATTGGGAGACCTCCTGTCCTCAGAGCATTAAAGCACCCACGGAGATTTATTCAGTCATTCTGGCCTATGGTTGGCCAAATGGCTTATACCTTTAGGACAGACTGACCCCCCTTTCTCCTCTGCAGTATGGAGCCCTGAGCCCCCCACCCCACGTTGGGATTCTCATCCTGGCTGGCAGAGGCTGCGAGGTGAGGCTGCAGCAGTCTGGGGAAGGCTTGGCAGGTGAGTGAGAGGGTGCTCCAGAGGGAGGGAGGCTCAGACAGTGTTTAGCTGTAGAGTGGGGCTTAGCAGAGGCGAGGGGAAAAGGGAGGGGGGCTCTCCTTCTCAAGGGGCCCTTTCATGTTGAAATCAGCCATCATGAATGCTGGGGGCCCAGGAGCCCAGGCGTGGGAAATGTGAGAGCCCCCTTATGTCCCCTCATGTGACATGTCGTCTGTGGCTCCCAGCCGGCCAGCCAGGATGCATTAGGAGAAGTGTCGGTGTGCACCTGGGGCGGGGGAGGGTCCCATCAAGACATTGACCCACTCAGGGAAGGGAGATTTGAAGAAGCAAGTTCTAGACTCTCCTGGTGCTGGAGGGGAGGGTGGACTGGGCACCCTGTTGGCTTCAGGATCAGGGGTGGGGCAATTGACAAGAATCCAAGAGAAGGTCAGTGGGGACCCACGCGGCCTCAACATGCGTATGGAGAAGTGTTATTTCTGTTCAGGGCCCATCTACCCCGGCCACGGCATGATGTTCGTCCGCAATGATTGCAAGGTATTCAGATTCTGTAAATCCAAATGTCATAAGAACTTTAAAAAGAAGCGTAATCCTCGCAAGGTCAGGTGGACTAAAGCATTCTGGAAAGCAGCTGGCAAAGAGCTTACAGTGGATAACTCATTTGAATTTGAAAAACGTAGAAATGAACCTGTCCAATACCAGCAAGAACTATGGAATAAAACTATTGATGCAATGAAGAGAGTTGAAGAGATCAAACAGAAACGCCAAGCTAAATTTTTAGTGAACAGATTGAAGAAAAATAAAGAGCTACAGAAAGTTCAGGACATTAAAGAAGTCAAGCAAAACATCCATCTTATCAGAGCCCCTCTTGCAGGCAAAGGAAAGCAGCTGGAAGAAAAAATGGTACAGCAGTTACAACAGGATGTGGACATGGAGGATGTTTCTTAAAAATCTTACTCTATAATCATTTCTATGTGTACATTTGAAAATCTCCTTTGGAGACTTAGAATTTAATTCTAAATAATTAATTTTTATATAAGGTCACTGAAGTGAAAGGTGATTACAAATACTGTTCTACATTGCTATCTGCAAAGCATCAGATTATGGATGTTAGATTGCACCTCATTGTAATGTCTTCATTGATAGACATGCTTATGTAAATCATGAAAATTCTCTTTATAAATGCACAAGTGGATTGTGGACAGAATGGTCATGCCTTTTGGATAATGGCAATAGGCAGCATTTATTTAATAAGTAATTACAAAAATTTATGGCCAGTGATAGGTAAAATCAAATTTTCTTTGCAGTAAAATGTTCCCTTTATTATGTTATAGAAGGGAGGATACAACAATCTCAAAATGTATGGCAATCTCAAAATCATTTATTTTTATTTTCTGTTTTGATTTATTAGCCTAAAGGAGCATAATGGCCAAATACCATGAAGCCTAGTTATGCTAAGCTGTTTTGACCTGGTTTACCTGTTGTTGGCAGGTAGTTGTGAGTGTTTGTGAGGAGAGCTGACTAATCTTTATTTGAAATGGCACTATATTATTTCTGTTTTAGAGAATACTCAGTTCTAATTTGTGATTCCTGGTAGAGCAAGCTCCCTCCCCCCTCCCCTGATGTAGAAGCAAAGAAATCCTAGTGTCTTATAATTTGTTGCGGAGTTTTCTTTCTTTTTAAAAACAGGTTTTAATTGTTATGGAATATAGAATTTATGAGTATAACATCTGCCCATTTGTACATAAAATAAAAACATTTTTAGTGTGTGCCTATATATTATTTAAATATACTAAAAAATATGAGGTATTTTTACTTGGAAGAAAATAACTTTCTTTACACATACTACTTTATTAGGAAATATAGTTAATTAAAGAGAAATTTATGCTTAGCAAAAAAAAAAAAAAAGAATCCAAGAGAAGGCTCTAGTCTCAACCCTCTCCAATGCCCTGAGTAGCCTGCTTCTCGCCAGCTCTGAAGGTGCAGACCCTGCTGACAAACCTCCAGGGACAAGAAGCTCACTCTATCCTGGGAGAGCATAGGGTCCTGGCATTGGTTCCACCTCTGGATTCAGTTTTCATTTCCAGCCAGGAAATCTGGGACATTGGACAGGGGAGGCTGTGGCCCCATCTTCCCTGGTACACTCTCAGCCCAGGAGTGACCCCTGCTGTCCGGACAACCCTGGAGGTGGAGGACTATGCTGGCTAGCTGTGCATGGATTGTGCTGGGTGGCCCTGCCAGCCCCCTCCCCACCCCGCATTCTGTGTTGCTCTCCGCTGGCCTACAAGGTTCTCCTCAAATGTACTGCCACAGGAGGGAGGTGGGTGAGGCCAACATCTGGACCAAGGGGACATCATTGGCACCCACAGCTGGAGCTATCAGCAGCCAATGTTTACCCAGACATTATTTGCCTTTGTAAGTTCCTGGCCCCCAACATGCCCCCCCTGAGGAGAGGGTCCTGAGCCTCCTCCCCACGACTGGGCAGGGACGAACCCGAGAGCGCCGTGGCTGGCTGGAGTTCAGATCCTCCCAGCAGCTTCGGCTGCCTGAGAGAAGAAAGGGCTAGCCAGCTGGGCTGTCCCTTCAGAGGTGTGGGCACGAGTAGGACAAGGCCATGGAGAAAGTGTGAGTGGACCCTGGACACAGCGTGGAGCAGAGAGGAGGGCCAGACCTCTGGAATATTTCAGAACCTTGCTGGCTGACCTTGGGTCAGTCTGTTCCTCTGTATCCTGTGCCACCAAATGGGAAGATTTCTTTGCCACCTGATTGAAAATAGTCTCTGTTTTAGTCAGCTTTTTTGCTGCACTATGGAAGGACCCAACCAGAAGAATTATAGAGAGGAAAAAGTTGCATTGGGGGCTCAGGGTTTTAGAGGTCTCAATGCACAGACAGCAGGCTCCATTCCTCAAGGTTTGAGGTGAGCTGAACCTCATGGCGGAAGAGTGTGGTAGAGGGAAGGGGCTCACATGATGATCAGGAAGCAGAGGGAGGCTCCACTTGCCAAATACAAATATATATCCCAAATAATTGGCCCATGACCCTCCTCCCCAGCCACACCCCACCACTTCAGTCACCACTCAGTCAATCACTATCAGGGGATTAATTCACTGAGGGGTTAAGACTCTTACAACCCCATCACTTGTCCTTCGAACCCTCTTGCATTGTCTCACAGCTAAGTTTTTTGGGGACCCCTCACATCCAAACCAGAACAGCCTCCTGCCACACCTATCCCCTCCCGTGCCTGTTTGCTCTTTCTAGCGTATGTTCCAACATGCACCCCTCTGCCAGAGCACGACCACCAGGAGGGCAGGCAGGACCTCACTTTACTGTCACTGCTCCCTGGCATCCAACCAAGCTTCCACAGATCGTCCCTAGCTTGCCCCTCTCATTCCATCTGCTTCAAGTGACATTGTGGATTGGGGTCAGAGAAGGACAGACCATGTTCTGTGGTGGCAGGCTCTGGCCAGAGAAGTTTTCTCCTGGAGCACAGCGAGTCCCAGGTGGGCAATAGCGTGGGAAAGAGTATTATGCCTTCATGATAATAGAGTACGCATTCACATGAGGAATTCATGAGGATTCAGAGATGTTCTGTAACTTCTGTAACTTACCTAAGGTCACACAGCCCCAAAGTTACAGAACCAAGATTTGAGCCCCTGTTCAAGGTTTCCTCTTTACTCTGCTGCCTTCTGTAAATGATGTTCGAAGTTCTCATTTGATTTCCCAGGACACTTGTGTCCCACACTCCATTGTATCTATACATTCTTTCTATATCATTGCACCCTCAACCCCAACCTGGTTGATGAGCACAGAAGACAACATGAGCCCGATTTCACAGACCAGAGAGAAGCCTGTAGCCACGCAGCCAGTAAATGGCAACATCTGAACTAAGCTCAGGTCAGCCTCATGTTGGCACATTGCCCTTAGCCTTCTTCCAGGCTGGGACTAAGCTTTCAGGTCTCATTGGCTGGCATGGGGCTCCTGACCTCCCAGCCTGCATTAACACACCCGTGCTAAAAGCTTCCCAGGGACCTCACCATGGACAGAACCTGCTCCCTTTACCCCATCCACAGGGTCATTTCAAAAACCCCTGGTGACCCTCCAGTGAAGAGGCAAAGGGTGTCCAGGCTGCCAGGGCCCAGGAAACATGGTAAACCTTAGGCTACCACGGAGCACCTACAAAATACTCAGACTAAAGGCAGCTGCAACTTGACTCTTGCTGAAAGCCAAGCATCAATCTAAAGAATATTTACTGCATCTCTGCAATATGCCTGACATTTCATGAAATCATTTTTTTTATTTTGTGGAATTGGGGATCAAACCCACAGGTGTCTTTATCACTGAGCCTTATAACCCTGGCCCTTTTTACTTTTTTATTTTTATTTTTTATTTTGAGGATCTCACTAAGTTGCCCAAGCTCACCTGAAGCTTTTGTTCCTCCTACCTCAGCCTCCTGATTCACTGGGATTACCAGGAATGTGTGTTTTTGAATCTGAAATACTTTTATGAAAAGGCATGCATTAGTCCAGTGCTTGCTATGTGGGATATTGTCACCACATAAAATCCATGTGAATCTTTACAGAGTCTTGAAAGAGGGGCTACAGATATTACCCCCATTTTGCAGATAGGTAGAGTGAGACTCAGAAGAGCCAATCCACATGTCCAGGATCTCCAAGGTAGCAAGTGGCAGGGCAGGGAATAGAACCCAGGTTTTCCCAACAAAAAGGCTATGTCCTTCAGGCCTATAATCCCAGCAGCTTTGGAGGCTAAGGCAGTACGATTGCACGTTCAAAGCCAGCCTCAGCAACTTAGCAAGATGCTAAGCAACTTAGCCAGACCCTATCTCTAAATAAAATATAAGAAGAGCTAGGAATGTGGCTCAATGATTGAGTGCCCCTGAGTCTAATCCCCAGTTCTTAAGCCATGTGCTGTCTGTCCCTTCCTATGAGCAGAGGGCCCTGCACTTTAGCCTCACCTCCTCAGACATGCTTTTAGAAGCACATCCTACTTCCCCATGTCTGGACATGCTCACTTGACAAGTGGGAGGAACACTGGGGAGGCTCCTAAGCAGGCCTCCGGCTATGGGGGTGGACCCAGGATGCCCACCCTTGTCACACCAAGTTCAACCAACAGGTCCCACTCACTGTCCCCCAAATCAAAGGCAGTCTGTGTAGTAAGGAGTCCCCTTCATGATGGTCCCTCAGAGCTCCTGGGGGCTGCCTGGTGGCGGCTAGGAGGGGACTGGGGGGATGTCCCTCCCTCTGGGTATTTGGGAGCCGGTGCCCAGGGAGCCTCCAGAGGCTGTTGATGTGGAACTGGAGCCACTGGCCCTTCCCTGTACATGATGAGCAGGGAGTGTGTTGATGGATATGCTGATTTCACTATCCCACACACCATTACCATCTAGAAGTTGGCAGACTTCTGGGTGGGGAGTGATAGGGGAGGGAATTTACTAACTTCCTCATGTGTGTGGTGGCATCCTTTACTCTTGAATAAAGGCCAGGGACCTGATTCACTCCTGGAGGCCCGAGAATAGAGGCACCGCACTCCCTGGGTTTCTCCCTCCCGTCCACCCTCCTACTGCAGAGGTCTTGCCCTTGGCCAGGGCTCCCCCCCCACTTCTGGGGGTGCCAGGATGATGGAAACCCAGCTGTCCACCTTCCCCACAACTCCACGCTTCCCCATCCCATGGTCATGTACAGGGAGCAAGAAATGGACATCTTGGTGTGGGAGGGGTGAGGTGCAGACGCCTCGAGGCCAAGAGGGAAGGGAACCCAGAGGGCTTCCTGGAGAGGGAGGTTAGGGGTCCTTGCTAAGGGGCGAGTTGGGGGCGGGGAACAGCCTGGACAATGGCTGAGTGGTGGGGCCACCAGCGGATGTGAGGGGCTGGGCGGGTGGAGAGGAAGGGGAGGGATGGGTAGATGCTTCTAGAACAGGCCTCCCCGAGTGGCAGCCCCTGTCCTCTCTACCCGTGCCCACTGATAAGGCGTGGGCAAGGACAATGGGGTCAGGAGGGATGCCCGAGGCTCATTCATTGCCCAGGGCCCTGGCGGGGAAGCCAGCTAGGAGGGCAGCACAGCACGGTCCCCCTGAGCGCTGTCCTGGTTGACAAAGGCGGGCTGGGGGCAGGAGGGGCTGGAGAGGGTGACATTCTCCCTTGAGGCCATCCGTGGCCTGCTCCCCCAGCACTCAGGAGACACAGGACAGCTGTTCAAACACTGATCAGGGAGTGGGGCACCACGAGGTTGGGTGCTGGGAGGTGGGGAGGCCACCGTGACTGGGTGCGCTACGCCCCGTGTGTTTGGCCTGTGCTGGACGGGCACCTGCTGGGAGTGTGGGACGCAGGACAGAACGAGGGTCTGTCCCCCTGTGTGCACGTAAGTGGGCTCATGAGTAAGACAGAACGGGCGTGGGGGGATCGGTGCATGCATCATGGGGTGGGTGCGCATGGTCTGCGCATGTGCAGTGTGGACCGACCCTGCCAGTCCCTTCTGCTTGGGCAGTGATGCTGGTGCAAGGGTGTGACATCCACGCTAGTGAGCGTGCGCTGGCCCACACGCATGCATGTGTGTATATGTGCTGCACTAGGAGCGCAGTGTGACAGGCCGACACAGTGGAGGCCCGAGGCTGGCTTTAGTCCTGGAGCCCACGAATCCCCAGGGCATTGTCCCTGTCGGTGCCCAGCGAGTCCCCAGGCCGATCACCTTCGCCCCTCACCTTGGAAAGGGCGTAGAGGTGGCCCCATGACCTCCCTAGAACGGTCTCAGTGGACATCCGTCCCATGCCTCTGCACCCCACCCCGGGCTGCGCTCACTCCAGAGGTGCAGGTGTTGGTGGGGGCAGGTGGCAGTGGTGCCGCCACGAGGCAGGTCTGTGTGTGTCCCTGAGCCACAGCCTGGATGGAAAGCTGAGGGGACCTGATCCCTGGTCTCCATTGGCCAGATTCCCTGCCTTCCCTTCCAGGACAGTCCGCCAGAGCCACCAGAGCTTCTCCAGGGGGGACCCTGACCTAGGAGTTGGGGCAAAGCAGGCTCAAGGCCCTCGCCCGCACCCACCCCTTCCCACCTCGACCTCCTTCTTGGTGAAGAAAACACCGAGCTTCAGCAATTGGGCGACAGAGGTGAGCGGAGATGGAAGGGACTGGTGTGGCTCCTCTCTCCTCCTGTCTCTGGGTGTCTCCAGCCAGTCATGCCCCCACTGCTCACACACTTTTTAAAATGTCAATAGACTGTCACTCACTTTTCTTGTTATACTTCTTAAAATGAGGGTTTCCTCTAGTCGATGGCAGGAGGTGACACTGGAGTCACGGGCTTGGCATTATTCCTGTTGAGAGGAGATGGACTGTGGAGAGCTCATCAGCTTTCATAGTAACTATTTTATTTATAAGGATTTTCCTAATGTCATGAATGTGCCATGCCTGGCTTCTTTGTGCCCACTCTGGAGAGAAGGGGGGAACTGAGCATGGCCCAGGTGGGGTAGCTTTCTTTACCCCGAAGCCCAGAATCCTAGAGGAAGTGACCTTCAGCAGTGTAATGCAACAGTTTCTAATTGCACACTGCTGGTGGTGGGGAGCTCACTCCCGACAAAGATGGCCCACCTCAGGTACAGTCTCCAACTCCTATCCTACCCTCATGGGCCCTGGTACTGTTCTCTGAAGCGAGGGAGGAAATCTCTCCAGAGTCCCACTTAGGGTCCTCCTAGGGATCCCTTCCCGCTCTGAAATACCCCCATTAGTCCTTTGAATCTCTCTCCATCCCTTCACCATCTTACTGAGTCTCCAAAATATACCCAGAATTCTCTTCCCCAAGATCAGGAAGACCAATTGAGACTTCTGTGGGTTACCAAGACCAGTGTCTCCCAAGGTCACTTCTGAAATGTCTTCATTCTAGTCACATTTATAAGGATCTTATGTTCAAATGAACGTTGCAAGTGCTGGGTTAAAGAAATATTAGAAACTTCCTTTGCAGAAGGACTTATCAGGGCCTTATATGACTCATGTACCTGAGACTCTCCAAACCAGATACAGGAGGTTGAGTTTGGGTGCGTCTGGACTTGTCAGAAAGTCATGCTAGAAGGGACACATAAACTGCTCTAGAGGCAGATCTGGGTGAGAATTCCAACTCCGCCATGTGTTACCTTCGGGACCTGAAAATGCCTTTACCACTCTGACCTTCAGACTCTTCATCTGTCATGTGAAAGATCTTCATCTCTGTGCCTTGCTTGTTGGAAAGGTGGAGCACAAGGGAAAGAAGTCAATCAGTTCCCAAACTGCCTCATCTGGTGCAGCTATCCCCAGGCACATCCTGGCTCAGGCCATCCTCAACTCCCCACACAGCCTCAAATGTACCAAGCCCACTGCTGCCTCAGGTCCTTTACACATGCTAAAAATCCACTTTCCATCTACATCCATATGATGCATCCTAGGGGCTCAACAAACAATGCATAAACTGCTGTGAGATGGAGGCCCTTGATGTCTTCCCCTGCTGGCCACCATCCTGCTCATTCCCATAATCTGATGAGGCCTGAAATCTTCCCTGTCCTACCCTGAGGCTGGAGCAAGCAGGACCTCCCACGCATGCACCTGAAAATCACCATGAAGGCAGTTTCCAGGATCTCCCGGGCAGGGAGGATGTCAGCTGGGAGCCACTGGGCCGTGCCCAGGCCGTGCCCCAGGCCCCTGGACCGTGCTCCGGCTCATATCTTCAATGGTGTCCCCTCTGCTGGCTGCCTGTGCTGGCCCCTGACTTAATCAATCTCGGACAATTGGCCACAGGCTTGTTTCCTTAAAATGAGGTCACCTTTAAGGATCTCTGACAGGACGTGGCCCCACCTCCTCAGAGCAGTGGAGACATTGCACCTCAGGTAAGTGAACATTCTCTTAAACCAAAAGGCTGGCAGGGGGCTCTCTTCTCCCCCAGGCTGAGTGGGCCTCTCAGGACAAGGTGAGGCATCCCCCAAGAGGGGACACTGTCTGTGTCACAGAACGCTCCACTCACCCTAGTCTCCTCCTGCCATAGGTGGATCATATGTCTGATGTTCTCCTCCCACTTACTGCATCTTTGGTCTGAGGGGCCTGGAGTAAAACCAAATGGCCCGGGTTTAAAACCCCTATGGGCCTCTTTTGAGCTGTGTGATCATTGGTAAGTTAATAAATCTCTCTTTGCCTCAGTTTTTTTCTTAAATGGAGACACTGGTGTGTCTTCTGTTTTTTTTTTTTTTTTTTTTTTTTTTTTTAGCAGAGTAGTCCCTAGCACATAGGAGGTGCTGCATCAACGTGGCTGCAATGACTATTAAGGCCATTTTTGGATGTGTGGATGGAGTGGGGTGGGGAATTTAGGAAGGATCAGTGTGAACTCTTGTCTGTTAATTCATTTTCTTTTTTGTGGGAGGTACAGTGTCCGGGGCTAGAATGAAATTCTCCTTCAAAGAATAGCCTGACATTTACAAGAAACAGTGCCCTGGGAGACATCCTGCCTGGGACACATCCTGCAGCTACCTATCCCCCTGGAACATCCTGTGGTTATCAGGATCAGCAGACATCTTGCAGCTGTCAGTTTTACCACCCACATCTAGCAATTGCTCTTTAGAGAGCTTCCCCATCCCCAGCATATAAATACCCCTGTGTGAAAAATAAAAGTTTGCAGCTTGATCAGAACTCCTGTCTTGCTGTCATCCTTCCTGTCTCTTGTCCCTTCATTCCTCCCCACCTAGGTTCACCGCCCACGTTGATGTGTCCTGCTGGTCAGAACATTTGGCGCCCAAAGATTGGGGCTCGAGCCTTTGACTGAGAAGGAACGCCGTCCTCGGGGGAGACTTGGCCAAGCGGAGCTCGCGATCGCCTTGGCAAACAAGACCCAGAAACAGATCCAGTAGGAGAGTGGGGACGACGCACAGTGAGTGACCCACCATGGGACAAGCAGTTTCGTCACATGATTTGTTTTTGTCAGGCCTCAAGGAGGCCCTCTAGACACGAGTGGCACGTGTTAAGAAAAAGGACTTAAAATTATTCTTTTCACACATAGGAGAATTGTGTCCGTGGTTTCCCCTTGAAGGGACCATTGATGGTAAAAGATGGCTTAGAGTAGGAGACTGTTTAAAAGATTATTATGAATCCTTTGACCAAGAAAAGGTGCCTGTTCCCACCTTTTCTTACTGGAACTTAATGAAATTCTTAAAAGTTCACCCTTTGACAATGGTACCTTAAAACTTGACAGGATTGGGGAAGAGGCTATGCAAAAGACCTCTCATTCCTCTCGTCCCCCCTCGGCATGCCCTTCAGTTAGTATAGACATAGATCCTTCTCAGTCTCCCCAGGACCCTGGGAACCTTCCTGGATGCACTCAAAATCCCACCCTAATGAAAAAGGCTCCAACAGCTACCAACCGCCTTTATCCAGTTTTAAATCCCAGAGACACATTGACACCTGGGGAAGAGGCTACCTTGGAGAAGGAAGCAGCTCGCTACCATTCAGAAGACCCGCCACCTCTCAGGACCCTGCCACAGCCTATAGGACTTACCCATCCACCTCCCTCCTATATCCCTCCTGCCTTTTGTGCTCTGGCCCATCAGGGGCCAACTGCCCCATCAGATATTTTTTCTCCACTTCCCTTGCCTAACCTGGCTCCCTTGCACAAGTCTCTCCAACATAGATGGGAACAGATCCAACTTTTAAAAGAATTAAGATCCCTTGATTCTGAGCTCCACTCATTAGCCTTAGGCACAGAGTCAACCCAAGCTGGCCCAAGGCGGTCTAATACAAAGGTTAAGCCACACCATCGGCCTATTCTCGCCTTCCCAGTCAACCACAGGCAGATAGATAAGCCCACCCAGGCTGAGGACAAAGAGGAGGATCAAGTGGAGGAAACGGATCCAGGGTTCATAGTTTGTCCCTGGTGAGCAGAGTTCTCTCTCTGCTTCTTCATTGGCATATGCTGAGCTGCTTTCCCACTCCCTACACTTCCCCCAGTATGTTCTGCCTCACCTTGGCCCCAGAGCTATGCAGTTGGTGGTCAGTGGAGTGAGACCTGAAACTATGAGCTACATAAACTTGTCCTGCTCTAATTGTTGTTGTTAGATTTTTTTGGTCACAGTGATGTAAAAGGCAACTAAAACACAGACTAATTTATCCAGCAGGGAATATTAAAGGCAGTACAGCATTTGAGATATGGCCTGGGTATATTTATCTGCTTTCAGCCTGATATACCATGGGGATCAGGAGCAAAAGCCAGGGTAGAAAGATTTAAAATACTTGCAGGTTTTCCAGAAATGAAAACTTTGTAATGTTGGGGGCAAGGATGGTGTGGTTGGTAAAGTGATTAGTTCCATTACACAGAAGCCACCTTCCGGCATCTCAGGAATGGGAAGGACACCACCCTTAGCAGGCTCAATGACTTGTGGAGATATTATCAGGGTGCCCTGCGTGCAAAAGGCAGCCTCAGAATCCTATGTCCAGATTCATTTTGCTGTGTAACTAACATCATATGGGCTCACAGAGGCCATGGTCTAGGTGGGTCTGGCTACTGTCTTCATTCTCAGCTGACCTTGTTATTGTCCATGTGATGCTGGTTATCAGGCTTACAGAGTGAAGAGTTGAGGGGTTGTGAAGGTTTGCATTCATGCTTCAGAGGAAACGCTGGTGACCAGGATGTGCATATCACATTCAGAGTGCAACCCAGTAACCCCAGAAACAGTGATTTATCAAACTATAAGAGTGGAGCCAGTGTTGTGGTGGAGTTTAGCAGTGGCAGGCCTATGAACACCTGCTCAGGTAAGTGAAAGTCAGTGAGCACAGAAGCTCTAGGGAGTGGTCCCACATCAGACCAAGCTGAAGGGGTAAGGATGCTCAAGTTCTAGGGCACCCATATTACACCGTCAGGTGCCCTAGTTTCACACCTGGAGCACTAGACTTAATGGAGCACTATACTTAACGTGTGCCCTGCTGTGCTTTTTCAGTCTTCTCCTTACTGCTGTCTTCTTCTTCCCTTTGGGGTTAGTTGTGTTTCCCCTGCGTAGATGTATCTTTGAAATGTGTTAACTTTTTTTTATTATTAATGAGGATTGCAGCCAATGCAGCTACAAAAGGTTTGATTCTGCTGCTTTGCTTCCACTCAGGAAAGTCAGTAACTGAAGAGGCAGAGAGGTGGGAGAGGAAAAGGCTTTATTGGCAACAATTCAGCATTTCAGAGATGAATGGCTAGCTCCTGGTTTCATCTTGCTTAGTACTGCTGAGTGAAAGTGTATACAGTGTGTAATGTGGAATTGTTCTCGCAGTCTTGGGCAGGTGGACACGAGCACAGGTTACTAGTGTTGATAGACTGTCTTTCAGAGGGGTCTGGAGTCATTGCTCAGTGGTAGAGAGCTTGCCTGGCATGTGTGAGGCACAGGGGTCAATTCTTAGAACCATATATAAATCAATAAATATTGATAGACAACAAAAAATAGATGTCACTAAGGAGCTGGTGATGTGGCTCAAGTGGTAGCACACTCGCCTGGCATGTGTGCAGTGCTAGGTTTGATCGTCAGCACCACATAAAAATAAAGATGTTGTGTCTGCCCAACACTAATAAATAAATATTAGAAAATTCTCTCTCTCTCTCTCTCTCTCTCTCTCTCTCTCTCTCTCTCTCTCTCTCTCTCTCTTAAAAAACTGTTATTTAGAGAAGTTGGGATTCTGTGGGTTATATCAGGGTCCAGTGGACCCTGACACATCCCAGACCTGTGAATCTAAGATAATGTGATTTTTTATATGCTTGCAATTCTGAAGGTGTGTGTGTCTGGTTTCCCTCCTAGTCAATGTCTTCTGTTCACTTCTGCCAATACCTTTTAATTTGGACATTTCCTGTGACATAGTAAGGTGAAGTGCCCAGTGCAAGGGCCCTTTTAACTGAGTTTCGTGCTTTTAACTGACTCTATGGTTAGTCATTAAGATAGGGTTGAGGGTGTGGGGAGAAAAGAAAGCTATACTTATGAATTAAAAAGAAGAGAATGGCAGAAAAAAAAAAACACGTTCAATTCAGGGTTCAGTGTCACTGTGTTCCCTCGAGTCTCAGAAGAGACTTTGGGCAAAAACTATTGAGAATGCACTCTTGATATTTGTGGACTCTTGGAGTCCAAATGCTTGTTTATTTATTTATTTTTAATTATTTATTGCTGTGAGACAGACATGAACTTTTGGGGACAAGGGATAGATATTCTGGCATTAACATTTGGTGTTTCTCAAAAGCTCACCTCTTAAACATATGGTTCCAAGCTGAAGTCATTATTGGGAGGTATTGGAAGCTTGTGGAAATTGGGGCCCATTTGATGAAAATTACCTCATTGAGGATGTGCCACTGATGGGGTACTGGGACCCTAATGCACTTCTGTCTCTGTCTCTCTCTGCCTCGTAGCAGCCATGAGGTGGTCAGTTTTCCTATTCCATACACTCTAGGCCAGATGTTCTGCTTTGCTATAGGTCCAGAGGTAAGAGGGCCAAGTGACCATGGACTCTAATCTCTGAAACCATAAGCCAAAATAAATCTCTGCTCCTTTGAATGTGGTGATCTCAGGTATATTATCACAGGTTTGGAAAGTGATTAGGACAGCTGCTGTCCAAAATATAAGAGGCCCCACACCTTCCTCTAACCAGATACACCTCTTCTGTCTGAATGTAACACAGAAAGGCTGACAATTTACTCACTAATTTTTTGACAAACAAACATGCCAGTAATATCTTCAGGTTATAATTTGGGCATGTAATGATGCCATAGGTCTCTTGTGTGAGAACACTGCAGACCCCATTCAGAAATTGGAGCTGATGTGGCTTTGGGGTAGCCCAGGTGAACAAGCCCAGCCCTGTCATTGGAAAACATATTTCACAGTGGTCTGGCTTTCCAGCTAGAAGACATTCATCTGGGCTGATGGTGGATACTCAAAAGAATCTATTTGGGGCGATTCTCTCTTTTAGAAACCCCTTAAATGTCTCAGAGTACCTTCATCTCCAGAAGCATTATCTGAGAGTACTCTCTTATTATTTGAAGAGTTTTCTCTATATTGAAGAGTTATTGAGTGGCTGGCAAGTACCTTTCTGCTTTATAGGAGGGAATGTGCTCTCTCCTTTGCACTTTTATATTTTCTTACATTTTCAACAGCAAGGTATGTGCCTGAATCTGCATCTTCACCCCTCTACCTCTGTGTGCAGGGCCCACAAGATAAATCCTTGAACTGGGTGTTTCAGTGTTCAGATTATTTATGTAATGTTCTGTATGTGTGTGTGTGTTTGTTTGTGTGTGTGTGTGTGTGTGTGTGTGTGTGTGTGTGACAGAGAGAGAGAGAGAGAGAGAGAGAGAGAGAGAGAGAGACAGAGAGAGAGAGACAGAGAGAGAGACAGAGAGAGAGAAAGAACACAAGAACTTGTCCCTCTAGCACCAGGACTTTGTGCTTTCATGTGTTTCATGTGTATAGGTATGGAAAGCATATGAAGCAAGACACAATAATTTCTCCTGTGTGGGACTGTTTGGTTGTCGTGTGTAAATATTTTCTGAGTGATTTCTTTGGTCATTGTTGGCTGAGTACCTTTCCGGCAGGACATGTGTTTAGGGTTTCAGTGGTGCATCTGTAGGTGTTGTTTGCATTGTGGACTATTGTGAATGCATTTGAGAGGAGTTAGGATGTTGTCTTACTATTATGTGTTGGATCTGTGCATTTTCAGATTTTAGAATGTATGTGTATGTTCATGATGTCTAGGTCAGAATTTTGGGACATAATCTTTGGTGTTCAGAGATTTGGAGAGAATGGAATCATGGGGTATGTTGGGGTGTTTGGAATTATGTATATGTGGCACATAGATGTGTATAGATTCTGTTGATAATGTCCCAAGTGGACTGCTGCGTATTTTCTTGTTTAGGGCTTTGAGATGATCATGTTATTCTTGGGAATGGAGGGGTGTCTTTTATGAGTATGTAGGAGGAGTTAGCAGTGTCTGTAATCTGAGATTTGTTGTTGAACTTCATATTCTGAGGCATTCTGTGTATGTGCATGTCTGCAACATAGAGATGATTGTAAATGTTTTCTTTTGAGAATACAAATTGTTGTCCTGTTAATAAGTAATTTGTTTTCTCCGTTCAGTTACTGAGGGAGTGTTTGTGTGATTGCTTTTTGGGTGATACTGATTGATGTGTGGTCTGAAGATATGTGTATCTGAAGCACACCAGATACTCTCAACCAAAAGACCCTTGCCATAATTAAGCTTCTTCTCTTGTCAGATCAGCAGCAAGTATGCAAAGATTACTGTGGTTGTTAGCTTCCTCTTTCTTGTAAATGCCAGATTTTTGTTTTGTTTTGTTTTGTTTTTGGTAAATACGTGTGAAACCTCTGTCTGGCCTAGAGAATGGAATGAAAAACACTTGTCAAGTGAATCTTCAAGCCCTTTTCCCCCATGGGACATAAATTCAAAATATTTTGAAATTATCTGTCCCTAGAATGTTTCAGGCATGAGCCACACTCTGGACTGGTTGGCACCAGCCAATAAACCTGCTTTCTGAAAATTCCTGTGGTATCCAGCCTCTTCAGTCCTACTTCATGTCTATTTTAAGTGTTTTTTGGAGGCGACTGGAATATCTGTGAGAGTTTGTAAGTAAGGTTTTTGATTGGAATTGTTTGGGTTTTGCTGTGCATTTGTTTTAATTTGGGCATGAGGAACTCTGGGTTTACAGTCAGGCATCTGAAAGATAGGATGTTTATGCTATTGAGGATTTTCAGAGCTCCACAGTGTTGTGTGCTCTTAACTGAGTATATCAGAAAGAATGAGCAGTTTTGTACATTAATAGTGAGTTCTGTGCCCTTTAATAGTGAGAGACTGGCTGCATGTACTTTGGGTCTTTGTGAGTACTGTGGATTTGTAGATTCAGATGGACACGTGTGTTCCCAGACTTGTATAATCTAGGACTATGAATGTATTTAGGAAGTATGATGGCTGAGTATTCATTCTCAAACAGTAGATGGGTAGTGTGTGTTTCCACTGAGATAATATAGAAGTTATATTTATATGGGAATACAAGTTAGGAGTATTGGGTACTGACAGTGTATATGGGTTATTATGACATGGTGGGACTTGTGAATAATTATTAAGAAGAGTGTTTGAATGGAGTATTTTGGTGAATACTTTTTGATATTCACAAAATATTGATTTTTTAATTTAATTTTATTTTTTGTTTAGGGAAGGGTGTGACATTAGAGTGCAGGGTAAAATATGTGTATTAAGGCAACACATGTGTTATGTATGTATTTGGGAAATGACAATGAGTAGATTGAAGGTGACATCATTGTTGTGTACATTTGGAGAGGGTTGGGAAACTTTGTGTTTTTCAGAGTTGGTGTTTGCGTATCAAGTGATTCTGGGAATATGGACTCATGTTTATGTGTGTATGTGGGTGGTTGTACATGTGTCATTTAGGGTTAAGAATGTTACATTTTTGTAATCAGGGTATTTCTGGTTCCACTCAATCTTGGGGAAGTTCAAAGAGATTTTTGTGTATATTGTATTTCTGATGAGAGGATCATGTCTGTGAGAATTTCCAGAGTACTTAGGGTTTTGTTTATGTGACTTCTGGTAACAAATAGGGTTTAGTGTGTGTGTGTGTGTGTGTGTGTGTGTGTGTGTGTGTGTGTGTGTGTGTGTAGGGGGGTTGTATGTTGTATTTCTGTGTGCATGTGTTTGGTTATATCATGTGCATGCTTTCAGGAAGTGTAGAGTATATAGGAATGTATAAGCCTGCATTTGGAAAAGTATGCATTATAATTACATGTCTGTCAGTACCTGGGTGATAACAGGCATGTGTATTTGTGAGTATGAGTATATTTTTTTAGAAAGGAAGTGGTGGTGTGTGTATTCGGGGAAAGCAGGGATAAAGGTGATTTATGCATCTGTGTTTTTGTTGGGATGGCAGTGAGTTGTGGGTCATGCACCTGTTTCTAAATGTGAGGTGTTTTAATCATATCTGTGGTGGAAGGGGTTTTAATGAGTGTGCATTTTTACATGTATGCGCCTCAGCAAGAGGTGTTCACAGATCTCTGTGGCTGGGTGGCATGGGTGCATTTGTGGCCGTAAGGGATGGCAGAAACACATTGGTTATGGCAAGCCTTTCCCAAGAGCACTGATGCTTGTTCCTGTTGATCTGGAGCTCCAACAGTGATTTCTGCATTCTCATTCTTATCTGACATCTGTCTACATTAGTTGTGGTGGTGGGTGGATGTGTCTCTTGGATCCTGGGCTGGTGGATGGGAAATGATCAGGGATGGTCCCTCAGGAGTGGTGGGGGGACCTTTTCCTCCAAGATGTAAGGTATTGCCATTGTGATTCAAAGGGACTGACTCTGGAAGAAAACTTCCATGAGTTTCACAGATCCAAGGACAATTGTTGAGAGAGTTGTTTGTTTGTCCACATGTTGCATCCTCCCTTGCATTTTTCCCTCTGCCAAGACAAAGACAGAGACCCTAAGCAAAAGTCTCCACTGGCCCTCCCAGCTTGGTGGTGTCCTAGGCCCATATGTGCACATGAATGGCCTCATGGTGTGCATCTCTGGCAACATTACAAGCTCTATAATTATTACACCACTGCACCTCAGTCAGATTAGGAGAGGAGTTAAGAACTGATTGTACAATGATACTTATTTTAAATTTTCCTGTGGAGCTACCCTCATTGTACTCTTTTTTTCTTTGCATGACCAAGTGAGTGATTCATCCTTTCAACCTGAATGATCCTTTCACATTTCTACTCATAGAGAACTTCCTTTTAATAAGTTTCTACTAGTGGAGAATTTACTTGGTTTTTTTTTGTGTGTGGAAATAAGCCAAATGAGTTTAATTTTATATACATTTTCAAATATTCACAGCAAAGTTTTGCCATGTCAGCTATTTGGGAAGGCACATCAGTGGTGTTCATTACACTTATTTTTTCCATTTTTGGAAACCAGCATGCAGCCACAAAACTTTTCTCATCTTGCAAAATTGAAGCTCATTTGTTAGACAGTAATCATCAATTTCCCTCATGCTCTAAGAAGTCACCATTCTCCTTTCTGTATTATTTTAATTATTCTGTGTACTGTACTTCATATAAGTAGGATCATACAGTATGTATTCTCAAGGTCCATCCCTACTCTACTATCGGTCAGGATTTTCTTTGTTTTTTAGACCAAATAATACTTCATCATGTGCTACATGTAAAAAAAAAAAAAATTCTTCCTTGGGATAGGAAAAAGGCAAAATTGTAGAATGAAATTGACCATACTATCCTATATACATATATGAAGAGACCACAGTGAGTTTTATCTTTATGTATATCTGTAAAGCACGAGTTAAGAAAATTATAAATACATGGATGGAAGACCAGTATAGAAGAAGAAAGGAAACTGGGTCAGGGAGGAAGGGAGGGAAAGGGCAAGTTCTCGAGACTGACTTGGAACAAACTATATTCCATGCTTTTGTATAACTATAATGCACAGCTAAAAATAAAAAAGATTCTTCCTCAATGTACCCTTGAGTATAATAAATAACCCTGTAGTAATTACAAGCATATAAATATCTCTTCAAAAGAAGTAGAATTGAAGGGTCATTTGAATGATCCTTTTGATAATATGGGGAACCACCAATCAGTTTCCCATAGAGCCTGCACTACTTTGCATTCTAACCCACTAAGGTTCTGACTCCATCACATTCTCAGCAGCACTGGTGTTTTCTGTTTTAGTTGTGGTGGTGGGTGGATGTGCCTCTTTGTTCCTGAACTGGAGAATGGGAGCCTATCAGGGATTTTTCTGTTTTCTGTTTCTTTCTGTTTCATCATGTGTTTGAAGCTGGATCTCATTTTGATTTTGATTTTGATTTTGATTTCTCCACTTAGTATTGATATTGAACATCTTCCCATGTGCTTCTAAGCCATTTGCATATCTTCTTTGGAGAAATATCTGTGCAAGTCCTTTTCCCATTTTAATATTGATTTGCTGTTTTCTTCTTATTGAGGTATAAGGGCTCTTTATATCAGAGATCTTAAATTCTAATCACAAATATAATTTTCAAATGCTTTCTTGCATTTAGTGAGTCATCTTTTCACTAATGAATGTGTCCATGGATGAATCAAAGTTTTCGGGTTGATGTAGTTCAGTTTGTTTCTTCTTCTTGGTGCCTGTGCTTTTGATGTGCTGTTCAAAAAGTCTCTGTCAAAATCCCTTGTCATGGGCTTTTTCTATTGTGTGTTATGAGTTTTATATTTCAGATCTTACATTTAGGTCCCCTATTTATGTTGAGTTAATTTAAGTCTATGGTGTCAGATCAGGGCCCAACTTCCTTGTTTCATGTGTTGCTATCATTTCAGTCTTCTCAACAGTATTTGTGGAAAATACTGTCAATTTCCGTGGAATGCTATTGACAGAAATCACTTGAGAACTTATTTTCTTTCATTTCTGAATTTCTTACCCTGTTTTATTAATCAACATTTCTATATTATGTATTTGTATGACTGGTAAATTTATAGCATGGAGTTTTGAAATTATGACAGGTTAGACTACCAATTTTGTTCTTGTTCAAAATGTTCCTGAAGTTGGTTGTTTTCACATTCCCTATCATTTTAGGATGGAATTTTAAATTTTTGCAATGAATAATTTCTGCATCACGTACAAAAAGCCTGGGATCCTAATTAGAATAAGATCCATTTCATGTTTTTATGACTACATCAAAATATTCTCTACTCTCATGTAAAACGAATGAGTAAATAAAAACATGAAATAAAAATGGTATTCATGAAAAAAAGAAGTTAGGAATTTTTTTAGGGATGGAACAGAAACTGTAGATTTCTTTGGATAGTGTTGATATGTTAACAAGTTTAAGTGTTCCTGCCCATGATCATTTAATATCTTTCAATTTTTGTTGTTATTCTAAGTTTCATTGCTTGTTTTAATGTCTTCACGTTTGATCTACTTGATTGGGTAGTAATACATTGGGTGTAGTATTACATTTTATTTTACTTGTCAGATGAAATTGTTTTCTTGATTTTCTTTCCATATATATAAATACTTATTATTAGTGTATATAAACACAGTTTGTGTGTGTGAGGTTTTTGTATTGGCACCTTTGCTGAATTTATTCATTGTGGTGATTATTTTCTTGGAATCTTGAGATTCTCCAGATATAACTTTATCTCACTGATAAACAGAGGTTTTTATACTTCTACCTTTCCATTTGGCATGCCCTCTGCCTGTACTTCTTGCAGATTGATCTGACCAGGATTTCTAATATGTTAAAAAGAACAAGTGAAAGCATGTAAAATTGTTTTCTTTCCATTTCCATCAGGTAGTATTTTACTGAGTCTCTGGAAATGAAGAATTGAGAAACAGAATGCATTAGTGGAAAGAAAATATTTTGTGGGAAGAAAATATTTTGTTTTTTTGATTAGTTAATGTATTAGAAGATAATTTCTCATGTGTGATCTTTATTTTGTTGTTGTTTGCATTTTTTAGTTTTTTCAGTATCAAGAATTGCTTTCATGGTCTCACATATGCTAGACATGCATACTCCCAACAACAGAATTAAATCTTGACCCTTTTAAAAATGTTGAGACAGAATCTGGTCAAGGGGTTCAGGGTGGTTTAGAACTTATGTGTTTTCTGACTTGGACTTTGAATAGCTGGGATCACAGGTATACACTATATCATCCAGCTGTTTTTCTTTCTTCTATTTCTAGTTGTTTTCAACTTCTAATCATGAAAGATTTTCTTGCAAGATGAATGCAATGACAAGGTTTGTAGTTCAAGATTCTTTTTGTGAACAGGTAATTGAAGGAGACACTCAGTAGACAGAGCATGAGGAGTTACTGAAGTGAGAGTACACTGCCTTAGACAAGGGGCAGTGGGCTCACCCATGGGAATGGGACGCCTTGAGGCAGAGAAGGAACTGGGGAGCTAGCTTTGACAAATAAAGAGACCAGATCTGGGATGCTAAAGTTAGTGATAGGATATGACTATCACTCCATAGGATATGACTACAACTGACTTTGGCAAATAAAAATTTCTATCAATAGAGAATGTTGATAGAAATTTTGTTTCTGTAGCTTCATTGGGAACTTGACTAATTTTAGATGAGATTAAGTAGAAGAATTTGTTTAATACTGCCCTACTTCTCAAATTAGAAGCCTACTGACTGCTGGGGGTTGATTCTTTATGTGTAATGATATGGTGTATACCTGTTATCCCAGCTATTCAAAGTCCAAGGCAGAAAACACAACCACTTATATGCTAGCTACTTCAGGGCTTGGAACACCTCATTTGACCAATAAATCCCTTTTCGAACTAAATGGAGGTCAGGAGCCTTACCAGAAATAGGTGAAAGACTTAATCCAAAATTACTGTTCTTTTCTGTAATTTTAGTTTTGGATGGACATATGGGATCTTTATTTAGTTTCATGGGGTGCTAAGAATCTAAGCCACAGCCTCACCCAGTGCCAAGAGGTTGATTCAGACACGTCCCTTCACAAAGCACTTTACCAAAAAGCCACAGGTGAGGTCCCTTAATTTCCATTTTGAAACTGTTTTCTTGAGGCTTCACAAAGGTGTGGCCTGAGGCAAAGACCTTCCTGACATGCAGGGGAATTGAACAATAGGTAAGAACACAGCTGGGGGACAGACTTCTGCACAAGATGTACACTATGGCACTGACAGCTCCTGATGATGCTACTTGAGTTGCTATCTAGCCAAGCAGGGTTTCTCCACTGAGACCCTTACCGGTCACACTGATTTCTGAGTTTTCTAAGATGCTTGACCTTCCTTTCAACAATCCAGGAAATGGCCATTTCACAGAGCTTGGAGCTGGTACATATCTTGGACACAAAATCACAAGCCCCTTCTGGAGAGTGGCGAAAAATTCACAAAAAATACAGGAACTTAGGAACATAGTAGGTCTTGCCCATCTGCAAAGCAAGCAGCAGTCTATTCATATATTCACCAGGATGAGTGCTGGAAAGCTTTCCACTAATGCATTCTGTTTCTCAATTCTTTGTTTCCAGAGACTCAGTAAAATACTACCTGAGATCAGGTTTTGGAAGGGCGCAACAAAGAGTAGGAGAGATTAAAGGCTCAGTCACTGTAATCTCCTCTGCCACCTACAAGGTTGTGAACTGCTGAGCATTTTCCATTCCAGTATGTATTCACAGATATTCTTCTTCTTCTCCCTCTAATTGTGTATAACTTGGGGTGATGGTAATGTCAAGGCATTGTTCTGGATGACAGTGGGAGGTGATCTTGTGTAGCACATGTTCATATACACATTGGATTGATTTTAATTTTTTCCCTTTGAAGTATTGAATCTCTGACCCTAACCCATACCCTACTAGACTCTGAGTAATAATCCTAACATATGCATAAAAGCAAACCTAAAATAGAGAAATGCAGAAAGTTCATAGGAGAAATTGTGTATTTTGATTTTCCTTTTGCTTTATCAAGGGTATGTGTTATATCACTAGTCACATTTTTATTCTTATACTTCTCCATGGATCGTCAAATTTAACAAATATATAACTTATGGATTCCCATTCTCTGCAGGTTGGGTCAGAACATGTATTGTTATATACATATAGATTGCCCTTCATGCTATCACAGGTACATCCATGTGAGTATTCTGACTTTGGCAAATACAAATTCCATGAACAGATCACTCCCACCAAACCCCAGGGGAACTGAAAGTTCAACCAATGGTGAGCTCCATATTTGAACAAGTTTATACATAACCCTATGTAAAGTCAAATAAATATTTTTGTGATCTTTGAATGATATATGTTCCATTAAGAATTTGAATTTGCATATCTATTGCTCCTTTTACATGTATTTAATATATATATTCTCTCTCTCTCTCTCTCTCTCTCTCTCTCTCTCTCTCTCTCTCTCTCTCTTTCTCTCATATATATTATTCTTTGAATGGAGTTTTCTCACACCTAATGGTTCCTGAAAGAATTGAGACCCACAGTGCCACCTACTTCATCCTTGAATGATGTCTAGACCAATACAGTGAAATATTTGAAATTCTCATGACCAGGAATTTCTGAACTGGAGATCCATCCGATCTCCTGTTGCTCATCATGACTGAACCAGATAGTTTCTTTATTGACTGGAATTCATGAAAATGGTGTAGAACAGAGATGCAATTGAGTTGGAGCCTGCTGGGAACTGGCCTTGGAGCAGTGGAGTGCAGGTGTCTGATAAAACATCTGTGGTGGAGCCATGTGGATCTGTCATTGGCTTCCAAATAACATGTGACTGACAATGGACAGTCAGTAGACCTTATATGTAAAGGCCTCTTGTTGTGGGGAGAGGTTTGGGGGTGATATTCAGAGTCAGATTGCTACTCTAAGTGGGAAAGATGTACGGGATAGCAGCCCAGTTGGTGTTTTCTCTTGCAAAACCTGATTCATCACATGTGACAGTACTCCCTCCAGTGCTGTGTCCCAGTTTGTTGTAGGGACAAATGAAGAAAGGCACTGAAGATAGAAAGAAACAGTTTCATTTGGCTGCATCCAAGTTCAGAAAGCACAGCTTTTGTTGTTATCAATCAATCCCTCCAAGTTCAGGGAGTTTCAGAGTTTTATACCCAGCATGTAAGTAGAGGGGCTCAGAAGTTTACAGCCTGCATAAGTTCACATAAAAGCAGCTTTTTCTTACACTGTTCTGGGCAAGTTAACCCTTCAATGACAATACTTGAGAGGAGGAGAACTTCTTCTTCCCTTTCTTCCTCCCTCTGCCAGCTGTTACCATGGAGCCAATTTGTAACTTATCTTAAAAATGTAGACATCTCTGTGAAGCCTAGCTCAAGGCCAGAGGCCTTGTTTGCAATTTCTTCAAAGTACTATATTGGATATATTTGTGAAAATAGTAAGGATCTGTCCAGCACCTTGGCCAGTGGCCAAGTAAACAGGGCAACACAAAAATAGAAAGTTTATCTACATTGAACTCTTTTGCAGAGACTCTTTGGCTAACAGTCCCCAAATCAGCCATGGTGAAGTGGACTTTTCTGTGGAGAAAGGAGTACCACTTCATTGGGTCCCCTCTTCCTTCAGGGAGAAGTCTTTTCTGTTGTCCTTTAATAAGGCTTCAACTTTCCACTCTAAACTTGCCTTGATGTGCTTCTCTGGCGTTATACTTCAGCATTGGGAAAGCAAGGCCTCATTACCAGTAAATAGCCGTAACAATAACAGTCAAAGGACAGAGATAATGCCAAAAGTAAAGTCAACATTTAGAATTGAAGATAATAATAATCTTTAGTGATAAGAATTCCATAATTTAATACTTTAAAAATAATAACAACATTTTGCCAGGGAGCAAATTTGTGACATTGCAGTCAAGGGGAGAAATAAAGAATGTCCATGCATTTCTGCCCCTTTCAATTCTTTATTCACTCAAATTCTTAATACAACTTTACTCTATAGGTTCCTAATGAAGAAAACAACAATCCTTAATGATAGGCCCTGCAGTGGAGATAATCAAATAACACCAAGCAATTCTAGATTAATTAATTCCCAGAAAACAATATTAGATTAATTCTGAACATTGCAAAACAGATTTAATCATGACAGGCTAGTGACAGACATTTCCTCTGAATGCTAAGTTCAAAACTCTCAAGCCTTAGGCTTTATGTCCTGCAGATTCACACTCACTCAGACAGCAGTGATCAAGTCCTAAACCAAAACAGGCTTTTTCTGGTGGGGAGTGGACGACCAGTTGAGGAGAGGGTCACAGGGAGAAGTTGCAGCTCTCACAAAGGTCCAGACAAGGCGGTAGAGTTTGAGAGCAGTGAGGATCACACAGAGAATAGGAAAATGATGGCAAGAGATGGGATGTCAGTGTAGGTCCTCATCAGGCTCTTTGGCTGGAGTACATACTCGTTTAGGCTGGCTAAATCCCTGTTTTTAGCTCTATTTTTTTATACTAAATTTTGTTTTTATTTTTTATTTTTTACCACACCTTGTAATTATCAGGTGCCACCAGATTTCTCATTTACCCTGAGGTCAGAAATATCTGGTCTGGTGGTCTCCATCCTGATATTATCACCTTTCACCCTTATGAGGAGAGGAAAGCCTGCCAGAGGCTTTATTAAGCTTATCAGGGTGAGGGCAAGTAATTTTTCTGAGGCCATATTAGAGGGCTCTGTGGGTGTACCTGGTAAAAAGTGACCTCTATTAATGACCTCAGGTTTCAAAATGGAGTTATTTAAATGGAGTGAGAAACTGATGTGACTCCCTTTTTGAGAAACCAGCCACCTCAGAGCAAAGCCTGTCCAAAGGAGGGAATTACCCTTGTCCATGGAAAAACTCAGAGTGCTCCTAGGCATATACCAACCCTGCTGAGTTGTTTGTCTGTAAATAACTGGAGAGATCCTCCATGCCAAGTGATCCTGACTCAGTTACACTAGGTTAGGACCCACAGCAACCCCCTAGCTACCACAAAAATTATGAGACACAGAAAATACCTGAAACACCAGGTGACCTTCCCAGTAGTTTTGTTGATTGGTAACATGATTAGGCAAGTTTATCATATACACTCTTGCAACCTCTCATGGCCTAAACCAATCGGTTCAAATGTATCCACAACTTGAACTAACCAATCACCCTTACACAACTTGTTTCTGCCAATGAATGTGCTAATCAATGTTAAGAGTTGTTGTTTGACTTTTCTGTGATGTGAAATGATTGACTGTGTGATGTTGTGATGCATACAATATCCCACAAAATCTATTAATCCTCAATGAATTAAGGGTCAAGACTCACTCTTTGGGACCACTGTATCTGAAATGGTTGTGAGTCCAGGCTTGAGCTTACAATAAACACTCTTGTGTGACTGCATCAGATTCAGCTCCTGGAGGTCTATTGGGGTCCCATGAATCTGGCATTAGAGGAGTTGCTTAGGCTCAGGCCTAAGGCCATTCTCACACAACCCCTTTCACCTTGACAGCTCTTCTGCAGATAAACAGAAGCCATAACACATAACTCCTGTCTTCATAAACTTGATCTCTTGAGTCCAGTGTCATTTCAAGTTCTGGGTTTAAAAAGACATATTCATTTTCCTTGATGTTTTCAATAAGTCACACAGAATTCTTAGAAATGGCTTGGAAGGATAACAATGTTATATTACAAAACTTCATGAACTTTCAAATTGCTTGCTGTGTGTGACTGACCAGTATGTGAAAGGCCTTGGGAATATGTGAATATATTATGAATATAATAGAACTCTTGAGACTTTTTTTCTTACTGTACACACATCCTGAGGCCAAATGAGGCTGTTTACTAGAGGTCATTTCTCAAAGAAGAGATAGTGATCATAAAGGAATAGATTAACCTATATATTATAAATAAATCTAATATATATTTGATTAAAATTGATGACATATATGGCCATGCCAAATAGTTTGCTGAATCATTTCAATTGCAGTTATTTAGTTATTTTAATGTTTTGCTTACTGTCTACATTAGAGACATCATTGACCTGAAATTCAGGAAAACTGTTAATTCTAGCACTGAATTTATCAGGTTTTGACACTTTGATATATTACTTATTGCCATAGGATCTCTTGTTTCTCAATGTGTATATTTATAAATTTACACATTCTAGAAGGTTTTAGAAAGATAAAAGAAAATATGTATTAAAAGAGTAGTTTAAAAAGCTCTTTAATATACCATTGCTATGGTTATTAAATAGCATTTCCTTTTTAAAAATGTATTAACCTGGGGCTGGGGATGTGGCTCAAGCAGTAGCGCATTTGCCTGGCATGCATGCAGCCCAGGTTCGATCCTCAGCACAACATACAAACAAAGATGTTGTGTCCGCCGAAAACTAAAAAATAAATATTAAAATGTTCTCTCTCTCTCTTTAAAAAAACAGAATGTATTAACCAGCAATATGTATACAACAATAACATAATAAATAAATATGGTACAAACAAATAAACATAAATTAATAAATGTTATATGATTTATTTTATAATAATATTGGTAAAATATACCCAGAGGTGAAAATAAACATTTAAATAATGATACATATATATGTCCATTTTTATTAAGGTATAGTGAAATACATCTATTTTTGTAATATACTTTTGTTCATGAAAGCATCAAAAATATTATTATCAAATATGATTGTAGCTGCACAAAATTAAAAATCCAAATTGTACATATATCAGTAAATAAATGGCTTTAAGTGACTGAAATTTCTGAGTCTGTTATTGTGAAACACAAATATTCAGTAAAATATGCTGTGAAGAAAACCTCAATTTGAAAATGTAAAACATAGAAAGGAGTATTTAGAGTTGTTTTACCATGAGATTAATTTAAAATACCTTTGATACCCAAACAAATACTCTGAAGTTTTTGCTTTTAAGAAATACATATGAAAGAATACAGCAATTCTGTCTCTGAGTAATGCAAGCATAAGAGAAAGATGATAAGAATATTAAGTAAGCCTAAAAAATCTGAGGATCATGAAATAAATAAATTCTTGGCAAGAAAATATCAATCAATTTTGATGTAAAGTCAAAACTAATAAGCATTCTAATTTACCAAATCTTAATGATATATTAGAGATAAATATATTAGAGATGAGAAGTCAGAATTTTAAGCAAATACATGAGAAATGGGTGTGCACAACAAAGTTTAACCTCAGAAAATTTTATACATCCCCTGTGTCTGTCTATGTGTCTCTCTTATGTCTTTCCAGTGTGACATCAAAAAAAATGAAGAACAAGTTTTTGAGTAATTATATTTAGGTCTTAAAAAAGTTAAAGAAAATAATTAGCTCTCTTTATCTATTTTTTAGAAGTAATTTGCCTTCGTATTTCTTCAATAATTAATGATTACCCTGTGCTTGTTGCTGATAATACAGAATGTGTAGAACCACCCAGAATGAGAGCACTGTTTAAATAATGTCAGAACAAAAAGTGCTACAGAACAGTAGGAACTGAAAAACAAGGCCAAAGACAGTGCAGGACCACACAGCATTTAGGGGTATATCAAAGAGGAAAGGAGTTGGTCTTAAGAGGTCTGACTTCCCTTAGCCAAGACAAATAACTAGTACAAACTGTCTTAAAATATTTTTCTTCGAATCTTATAATTTAATGGATACATGGTAAGAATCCAGAAGTTAAATGTAAACTAGCAAATTTACATTCATTTCTGGGACACTTTTACTTCTAGTTCTATAGATTAATTAATTTTAATGTCTTTCTAGATATGGTAGATAACTTTTTCTTATTCAACATTTATCAGGTAATTTACAAAGGACTCCATTACAGAATTCAGTCATTTTAAAAAATTCATAAAGCAACAGATGAAATTGTTTAAAACACAGACACAGTAATATCACAGGATATAAAGTCTGTGTTGACACCATGGTCTTTATGTTTAGCTCATAGTTTAAAGAAAGGTTGACTGGCTTGTATGTTTAGTTTTAAACCTTATCTCAAAAAACATGAAACAACTTCTCCTGTGTCTTTAGACAGGGAGACTGGTGGTAACACAGGGACAACTGTGGGTTTGGCACCTTTATTCATGATCACTTTTTACTTTGTGGAAAGACTTAAAACTCTTTGAAGATTCACATTCTCACTCAGCAGTAGGGAATTTTATTTTTTCATGTTCTGTCTCCCCTTTTCCATATCTCATTTCTCTAATTTTAGAATTATGTTAGGAAAAAATAATCTCCTTGTCTAATCTTCTGTTTTCATTCTGAAGGATCTTTTCAACATTATCTTTCAGATTTTATAATAGCCATCTATTTTTTTAAAAAAAAATTAATCTTGTTCTTAATATACAAATTCTCTGCCTTCATTTTTGAGTTTTGCACCTGGTGAGATGTGATTCATTGAGTTCAGGTTTGAAAAAATAATCTTTAAGTTATTAAGTTTCAATCATATATTTTAAGATAAAGAAACATTTTAAAGGTATTGCTATAATATTTTAAGTATAATAATGTTAAATTACAAATATTTAAAATACATTAAATTTCTTTCTCATTTGGCAATCCTAATGAAGGCAAAATGGCTCATTCTATTTTTACTTATAATTTTATCCTATTAAATATGCCTTTACATTTATTATTCATGTAAAATTATTAATAGAAATTCATCACAGGTTAAGAGACATGAATCAGCCAAGAGGCAAGTTAAAATTCAAGTTTATATCCATACGCAAAATAACTCTCTAAGCATACTTTTTGCTTGAAAAAATACTTCAAGATGGCAAGTAGCACAAACAAGTGTGCTGAAGGCTGAAACTGATTCTGAAAGCTAATGCCTCTCCCACAGCACACCATCACAAAGTGAAGATTTCTAAAGTCTGGGAGACTAAGGTGGATATTTTTTATGGAAACACGTACTCTTGTGATACTAACAAATTGTAGAGGAAAAATGATTCATAAAACCCATGAAATGCAGGAACCCCAGAGTTCTGAAAACTATCTCAGATGTAAGCCACACAGTATACCTGCCTGACCATTAGATTTTGTTCACTTTAGACCTTTTACAGTGGGAAATAAACATTGATTAAATAAATGACTGAGATGTGGGGAACTAAACAACATTTATTTTTTCAACTATACAGTCTAAAACATTACTCATAATGGATTAAAGCACAAGTATCTGGGACATATTTTTCAAGGCTTTTTAATTTTATTAGAATATACATTTAATGTGCCACATTCTTTTACAAATTTCTTATGGAACAATATCAAAGATTTGACATTATGCTTGATGATACTTAGGGAGTCACTTAAAGAACTGTAGAGTCATTCCACTCACTCTAAGACAATATCATATTTACATAAAGAGTGAGTTTTTAGGTTATTTGTGGTATAAGGTACAGATTGTATTCAAAACATTAGCAAAAGAAAATACAATCATTGTCAGATGAAGTCCTGATATATAAAAATAAAATAAGTTTAAAAAATTCCAAGTTGGGCATGGTGGTGAATGCCTGTAATCTTGGTTGGCTCTAGAGACTAAGACATGAGAATTGCAAGCTCAAAGCCAGTCTCAGAAATTCTGCAAGATTAAGTCAAAAAAAAAAAGAAAGATAGAAAAAAGAAAAGAAAGAGCTGGGGTTTGGCTCAGTAGTTTAGCACCTGTGGGTTCAATTCCTGATTTAAATAATAATACTAATAATAGTTCTAAATGACATCATGATAAACACAATAAAAATTTGAACTGAACTTCTTTTTGGTACTGGGGAATAAACCCAGGGCCCTGTGAATGTGAGGCCAGCACTCTACCAACTGAGTTATATCCCCAACCCTTAAACTGAACATCTTACTAGACTCTAGCTTCCTTCTGTGACTTTTGTGCTTTTGCTATTCCTTCTCTTATTCTATACTTTCTGCCAAAATTTTCTTCAGAAACGAAAAACTCACTCCTTCCACAAATGACCTTCATAAAGGAAAATTTCTGGACATCATCACCCCTTTGGTAAGGATTGTCAAGTCTTCTGTTATGAGTTAAAAACTCTATCCTGTTCTTTAATTTGATTCTTCTGCCTGTTTTTCTGTCCTTTTGTTTAAAATTGTGATTTATAAGTGTGTAGTTACAATTATGGTTTACATTGCTTCCTTGCCTTAGAAAAAATAAGCTTTTTGCACACTTATCTATAAACCCCAATACTCATGCTTTGATATTTCTTTGTGTTCCGCTACATCACCAAGGTGGCTACAGGTCTTAATGCAAGCAGTTTCTGTTTGATCTGATCCTGGCTTCCTCCCTCCCATGTATGGTGTCCAAATTTTTTTGTACTTGTGAGACTTTTAGTGAGGTTACATTTCATATACCAGTTTTGATGTAATGAGATGTTTTTTGCAAATGTGCTGGATGTGATAAGTGGATGTGATATTGGGACTTCATGGGGATAAGTGACTGCAGTGTGTACCTGTACTGCTATGAGGTCTTCTTCATGGTATAGAAACATTGTCTTATCCCTTGTTTACAAAACTTGAAATGATGGAGTATACAAAACCAAGTTTCATGTAGTTCTGATCTCAAAAGTTATGACCACTGCATGTCTACATTGTAAAGAGCGCTTGCTTTTTTTCAGGGCTACTTTACTTTAAAGAACTCTGAAAATTTCTTTCATAACATATAAGTAAAAAAAAAAAAAACAGGGCTGGGGATGTGGCTCAAGAGGTAGTGCACTTGCCTGGAGTGTGTGTGGCCTGGGTTTGATTCTCAGCACCACATACAAAGAAAGATGTTGTGTCCACCAAAAACTAAAAAAAAAAAATAAATAAAAAAAATAAAAAAATTAAAATTAAAATTCTCTCTCTCTCTTTAAAAAATAAATAAATAAATAAATATTTTTAAAAAAGAAAAAAAGAAAACAATGTTGGGCATGTTCAAATTTCCCAGAAAATCTGAGAGCAATTATTAATGATTGACAGATAAGCAAACTGAGAATCCCCGAGTTAAGTGATATATCATAGTTTATAAAGTTACTAAGTGCGAAAAGCTAAGATTTAAATAAAATCTAGTTAAGGTTTTACACCTAAAAAATACTATAATATTTACAAATTCTTAAACCTAATACATTATGAGGCAAGGCTATTCCTTTATTGGCTTCTCAATTCAATATTTTCATTTTAGAAACATTCTATTAGTAGAAATAATAGTATTTTTGATGATAAATATATAAGAAAATATTCAACACCTTCAACATCCACAATGTTCAATAGAAACCATGTAGAGTTTTTATACCTTTATATCAGATTTTTAGAAAAAGCATTTATAATCTGATAGTTAAAATCATTTTTTAAATTGTGGTAGTATAAACATTGTTGTAGCTGCATTCTTTTAGTATGCTGTGATGCCCTTCAGAATATGAATTCATGAAGAAAATGTCCTTTTTATACAAAATGGGATAATGCTCATCATTTAAGAGAATGAAATCATGGCATATGCAAGTAAATGAATGGAGCTGAAGAATATTATGCTAAGTGAAGTAAGCTAATCCCCCCAAACCAAATGCTGAATGTTTTCTGTGACATAAAATTTCTGATACGTAATGGAAAGGATGGAGAAGCATTGGAGGAACAGAAAAAACTATAGATAAGGCAGCGTGGAGGAAGGGGAAGAAAGGGAGCATGGGGATAGGAAAGTGATGGAATGAGATGGATGTCATTATCCTAAGTACATGTATGAAGACATGAATGGTGTGACTCTGTTGTGTACAAGAGATATGAAAAATTGTCCTCTATTTGGATAATATGAATTACAATGCATTCTACTGTCTTTTATAATAAATTAGATTAAAATCTAAAAATTATGTCATAAAAGATTGTGAGCAAATTCAGAGGAAATCAAATATTTAAATACAAAAATAAAAAAGCATGTTTATATATGTTGAAATGTTGTATATATTCCATTGTGGAGTTTGTAATACTCAAGAATAACTGTAACATATTATGAAAAAAAAGCAAATACTTTTTAAGCAACTAAAATATATTCATTTATTAAAAAATAATATATTGTCTCATTTAAATCTATTCTTTGAGATACAGAAAGACAGAATACAAAGAGTGATTATGAAAGTAAAACAAAATAGGTAGAAGTGGAAAACTAAATATACAAATGAAGAAAGAAGTCTTAATGCACTAGAGAATCCATGCTAAAAATAAGAAAACTAGTGAATGCATGATAAGACAGTGAGGAATGACAGATTATGTATCCTCTGATAAATCTCTGAAAACTTACTTTCTTGAGATAAAGATAACATATGAAACTATTTCTCACAAGTTTAGACACGATTTTGTAATTACTTATTCATGAAAGTTTATTAAACAATATCAATACTAGATACTTCCTGAAATTTTTCTCCAAGTCGATGAAATCTAATATATATTTTAGAATATGTATGTTTATGTGCACTATAGAACACTATGTATAAATTTATATATGTTTTATCTAAGGTTAACTTTTATATGTATGTGAAATAATTTGATTCTTTTATATTTTTCTAAATTTAATGGTAAATAAAATATTTTTGTAGAAAATATAATGTGAGTGATATGTTTATTTTAAAGTGTCTGAATTTTTTTTTAATTAACTGGCTTTGTAAAGCCAGTCATTTTTATATTTTAAATAAAAGGTGTGTTTGAGGGGGCTGGGGATATGTCTCAAGCAGTAGTGTGCTCACCTGGCATGTGCACGGCCCTGAGTTCGATCCTCAGCACCATGTACAAATAAAGATGTATCCACCAAAAACTAAAAAAAAATATTAAAAATCTCTCTCTGTCTCTCTCTCTCTCTGTCTCTCTCTCTAAAAAAAAGATGTGTTTGAATAAAAGCATTTTAAGAAAGCCTCCACTCAATGATGAATAAAATTCCCTATTAAAGAGTATTGACCATTTTTATTTTTTTTAGTAAAAAATGTTTCCCATAAAAAGAAGAAATGGATGTTAGCCCACCACAGTACGCTAAATCACCTTTCATAAAAACCTATGGCAGGGATGCTAAGAAGATTATATTTCAAAGCACAGTGGATCTCAAACATCAAATGAAACTCTAGGCTTCATGAAACCAAAAGAAAAGATTTTACCAGCATTTTCTATTTACCACAGAGCCTTCTCTCAAAGAAGTAGGCAGTCCTATGCTAAGTATTTAATAGCATACCCTTGGTGTCAACATTTCCTATTCTTCTATAACAATCACTGGAGGTCCAGATTTCCTCTCACAGTCAGAATTCTATTTTCTTCTATAGGGTATGCTCACAAAGCAAAACAAATAGGATTTCATGGGAAAGGACTTTTAAACTTATATTTTCATTACTCTTTTTTTCTGGAAACAAAGAGAAGGCATCTGTCTTCAAAATTGCTTTCACCATAGTTTACTACAATTTTCTAATCCCAATATTGGACTGCAGGAATCTCTTTTGTGGGAGCCAGTGTTGAGGGTCTTCTGCTGCCAAACAGAGGTCTCACAAGCCATGCGGAATGTGGATGATCCATGTCATGTCTTGTGAACTGCATGGCTTACACATGTGCTTTCCAAAAGAGTTAACCTGATGTGATCTAAAAGGTCCTGTATTATATAAAATATGATTTTCTTTGAAATTGGCTATCTTTATTCAGCTCAGCTAGTTTGCTGCTCCTAATGGTCTCTGCATTAATATTAGTGAAACACAAAATAGCAGTGGGCCTCAACCAATATTTCTCACCTGTTTCAATACAAATATTCTTCAGGACTACTTCAGGATTTTTTGTATAAAAAGCCCAACCATCTTAAATAGGTTAATATACCAGTGGATTACAATGCCCTATTCTTATAGCTATATGACTCTAATTAGCTTGAATGGTTATGTGTGTATGTGGGTGGTTGTACCTGTGTCATTTAGGGTTAAGAATGTTACATTTTTGTAATCAGGGTATTTCTGGTTCCACTCAATCTTGGGGAAGTTCAAAGAGATTTTTATGCACATATGCCACCCAGCCACAGAGACGTGAACACCTCTTGCTGAGGCACATACATGGAAAGATGCACACTCATTAAAACCCTTTTCACCACAGATATCATTAAAACACCTCACATTTAGAAACAGGTGCATGACCCACAACTCACTGCCATTCCAACAAAAACACAGATGCATAAATCACCTTAATACCTGCTTTCCCCGAATACACACACCACCACTTCCTTTCTAAAAAAATATATACATACCCACAAATACACCTGCCTGTTATCACCCAGGTACTGACGGACATGCAATTATAATGTATACTTTTCAAATGCAGGCTTATACATTCCTATATACTCTACACTTCCTGAACTCATGCACATGATATAACCAAACACTGAGTACGCATGCACACATAAATACAACATACAACCCCCCTACACACACACACACGCGCACACACACACACACACATACACACACACACACACACACACACACACACAAAATAAACCCTATTTGTTACCAGAAGTCACATAAACAAAACCGTAAGTACTCTGGAAAATCTCACAGACTTGAACCTCTCATCAGAAATACAATATACACAATACCTTGCTTCTGTCTCTTCTTGCTTTACACAAAATTTAAAGTACACTGCAGAGCAGATAGGCTTAACTGAACTTTCCAACAAAAACCAAAAGAAGACAAATTCTTCACAACAGTACCAACAACATTCTCCAGAATAGACAACAGATTAAGTCATAAAACAAACCTTAACAAATTTTAAAAGCTAAAAATCATTTGAAATAACTTTTTTTCTGAACACAATGTAATAAAACTGGAAACCTACAACAGGCGGAACTTCAGAAACATCCTGCATGTCTGTAATTATAACAAAAAGCTCTCAAATAGCAGAGTCAATGACAAATAGAATGGAAATTTTTAAAGATTCTTGAGAAAAATGATGATAGAAACGCAAAACAAAAAACCCTATATCATAGAGCAGAGGCAATTTTAAGATGATTGGATCAGTACATACCTACATCAAAAAAGAAAACAACCAAGACTTCCTCTTCAAGGAGGTAGAAAATCAAGAACATGCCTGACCCAAAGCTAGTAGAAGAAAAAATACTAAACATCAGAGAAGAGGTGAATAAAATAAAGATTAAATATTATTTTAAAAATATCAACAACAGAAAGAATATATTTACTTATGTACTTACTTACTTACATACTTACTTACTTATCCCAAGGATTGAGCTCAGAAGCAACCGCTCACTGAGAGATGTCTCCAGACCTAGTTTGTTTTTTATTGAGAGACAGGGTCCCATAGAGTGGCTCACTGCCTTACTTTTGCTGAGGCTGTCTTTGAACTTGCATTCCTCTTGCCCTTCCTTGAGCATCTAAACTGTTCATGTCAATGGTTAAGAGTACAGCTTTGCCATTGAACTCACTTAAGCAGTGGGAAGATCATGATGCTGTATAATATGAGCATTCCCAGACGTGATACCTACGGACATCTTCGCATTGGCTTTGTGCACAGAAAGCATGAGACTCACCTTGCAGGACTCTGCTTGGTGCATGGTTTGGCTTCTTTGCTTTTTTGGTGGAAGTTGTCTGTTGGAGACTAAACCCAGAACATCATGCATGCTCGGCAAGTGCTTCCCCATGGAGCTGTGCCACCAGCCCACCTTGGCCATTCTTGGTGATCAGAGAAAGTGTCTGTTGGACTCTATTTTTAATGACTTACTGGGAAACTTTATGTCCTCTGATTCTACCTCTTCTGCAGATCCAGTTGAAGGCAAAGGTGCTGTGGCGAGCCATCCCCCTTTTCATCTTCTTAGTCTGCTGTCAGGTCAATCCGGTCTCCTGTGCTGTTGTTGGGGCAAGGGGGAGAGGGGGGAACCATGTGCCACTCCTTTGGTTTCTACTTGTTTCCAGATCCTTTGTTTGGTATTATGGCCTCAGATTCTGTGGACCCTTTCTACTGGATGTGAGGGATTCTGGCCTCCAACAGAGGGAGGCTTAGACTCACTGTGCCTCTTTTCTGCTGGACCAGCACCATTTAGTTGAACTACAGCCTTCCTGTGGAGCTCAGAGAATGGGCAGCTCTGTGGCCTGGAAAGTCTGCATGTGCCACGTCAAATAGCCTGATCAACGGTGCATTCAGCCTGGGAAACACCATCTTCTTTAGAGTTGGGTTTGAATGCAATACAAAACCTGGAAGAGCAAGATAAGTCTCTGCTTGAGAATTTCTGAAAACTTAAAAAAACTAGAGTGTTTGAAATCCCTGAAATGAGATGGTGAGTCCACATAGAACACTCTCTAGAACTCTCTATTGGTTTCTCAGCTGCATCTTTTTCATATCTACAGGTGAAATATATGGATCAAAACCACGAGTGACAGTGGAGGGTCAAATCTAACCAGTCACCTGTGGGTCTAGAAATGATTTTCTTGTGTATGTTGATGGTGCATTTGATGAACACAGTTTAAAAATGGGGTTCCAAAGAGGTTCCAGTCACTCAGAATCAGAGCTCATATGAACATGATGAAAAGGGAAGGTTGATTCCCAACTAGATCCAAATGTGCCAGCCCCATCTGCAGACTCAGGAAATGATTGGAATGTTCTCCAGTTTTATGAACTGATGAAGGACGGGCCTCTCTGTCCAGCCAGAATGGATCTGTCCATGGGGATGGGAATGCAGCAGGCTCTTGAGGGGTACGTGACTTTCCAAACAGAATGACATGGGGTCTGGTGGGCTCGACAGAGGGACTGAGTTGTGTTCTTATCTTTGGTTTTGGGAGGTAATGCTATAATTGCTGCCAGCAACATGAAGCCCATCCAATGTGGAAAAGGGGTCACATTCAATTCTGTAGGTTAATTTTATTAAATAATGTCTTGTTTTCTTGAGCTTACAGGGGCTTTGTGGCTGCCCATTACCTTAAGCACACTCATGGAGCTCGGTATCTCTGCAATGGTCACATTGGGCCTCATCATGCAGCTCTTGGCTTGCACCAAGATGATTGAAGTGGGTGACACCCCAAAATACCAAGCCCTCTTCAACGGGAGCCCAGAAGTTTAAGAAAGATCATGGGTACATTTCTGGTGTCTAATTGAGAATTTGAATTGGCTCTAAAATTGGGGGTATTAAAACAGCCCAGTTTGGCCTGTGTGCTTTGCCTGCCGACCCTGTAGGTGCTCCATGGCCTGTTAGTGAGAGAGCACTTCTGGGAGGTGCTGGGTATGGGGGAAGGCCAGGCAGGGCAGGGGAGGGCAGGAATGCCCCAGAGGATGGACATGAAGGATCAGTGCATGGAGGTCACCCCTTCACCAGCCATGATTTCCATACCTCACGAAGGAGGTGACATCTACTTCATAGCTGTCATAAGAATTCAATCAAAGCCAGATGGTGTGGAGTATGCCTCTAATTACAGCAGCTTTGGAGGCTGAGGCAGAAGGATCACTATTTGGAGGTCAACCTCAGCAACTTAGTGAGGCCCTAAGCACCTCAGTGAGACCCTGTTTCTAAATAAAATAAAAAATGGCTGGGGATGAGACTCAGAGGTGAAGCACGTCTGCTCAGTCCTCATTATAAAAAAAAAAAAAAAAAGAGGATTAAATTAAATAATCACTCTCACAGTGCCTAACACATGGTAGTTATTTAGCAAGTGCTATTTTTCTTCTGTATTTAAAAGGATTTAATGAGCAAAAAGGTGATCCTCTCAGTCCAGCTCTGCTGTTGATTAGATTTTTTGATGTGGAAGAAATTTAGATAATAGTTCTGGAGTCTCAGTTTCTACATGCTGTTAAACTAGGTTAAGAGTATTGGCTGTATCAAATGATAGGCAGCCCCAATAATGGGGTCCAGCCTCAGAGTCAGCCAAGCCTAGCCTCTGTTAACTGGAATGTGCTATTTAGAAAACAATATTTACAATTTTCTACTCTGCCATCTTCCATACAGCATGTCTTAGAGATCTTAAGTTAGTAGGTTAAATAATTAAGTGAGAAATCCATCCAACTTAAATTGTGAGTTTCAGACACAAATCAAGATTGTAGAATATATTTATGTATTAATGCATTAATCATTAATGAATTAAGTAATGCATTATTAAATATTATGTAATGCATTTATTATTCAATGCCTTAAATTAATGCATTATCCTTCTAAAGCACTAATAAGTGGTTTTCTTTTTTTAATTTTTATTTTTGACATTTTATAATATACTTGGCATAGTGCAGTGGTGCGCACCTCTAATTCCAGCAGTTTGGGAGGTTGATCCTGGAGGATTGTGAGTCAAAGCCAACCTCAGCAACAGCGAGGCCCTAAGCAGCTCAGTGAGATGCTGTCTCTAAATAAAACCAAAATAGGGCTGGGGATGAGGTTCTGTGGTTGAGTGACCCTGAGTACAATCCCCAGTACAAAAATCAAAACAAACAAACAAAAAATTTGCATTATTTTTCTAAAGCCCAAATTGGGTGTTTTTTTCTCTTTCTCTCTTTGTTTTTAATATTTTTTTTGCAGACCTGAAAATGGAACTCAGTGCCTCTACCACTGAGCTACAGCCCCAGAAGTTTTCTCCTTACCCTTGACAATTTTTTAAAACTGTTTTTCCATATTAAGAATTCAAGATCATTTTTTTTAAAAAAAAAGATTTAGGATGACTGGTCTGAAGTTTAGTAAAGCACATGCCTACCGTCCGAAAGGCCCTAGGTTCAATCCCAAAAGCGACAAAAAAGATGAAAGGTGCTTTCACTAGAAAGCCTCTGAGTTCTCATGCGCTTTGACGTGTGACAGTTGGACACTCCTCACCAAGGTTTCCGTGGGCAGTGTCAGTATTTGTCATCTGAATTTCTGCCACACTCTGCTCAAGATTTTCTTAGGACCCTAGTGTTTGGCATGATTGTCGCCATCGGCCAGTCCATTATGGATGTGATGACAGGCATGGACAGGGACCCCCTCAAAGATGGGTTCTGGGATCTGCCTTCTGATCACCACTCAGGTGAACCCCCACTCTCACCACGCTTCCTGAGTGACCCTGTTGTCCCTCTTCCTCCTCAGCAGTACTCAGCCAGACCTGGGGCCAGGCCAGGCTCAGGGCTGGGCTCAAGGCTAAACACTGGCCTGAGCAGGGTAAGGCCCCGGGTTGGAGGCTGGTCACTGCCCAAAAAGAAATCAATCAAATAAAGACACTGCGCCCATCTACAACGAGAAATATTGAAATCAATAAAGGTCTGCTGTCCACCTGCAAACCCAAAAACAATTAAGAAACAAAAAAAAAATATTGGGGCTGGGACTCAGTGGCAGAGGTTCACCTGGCATGTACAAGGCCTTGGGCTCGATCCTCAGCACCCCATAAAAATAAAAAAAAGATGTTGTGTCCACCTCCAACTAAAAAATAGATTAAAAAAAAAATAGAAAATTGAAAGACCCTGGCTTTGGCTTCTGAATTCCCATGAGGCAGATTGAGAAGGGTCTCTTATTTGGCCCTCATAGCAGAGAGCCCTGTCATTGAAGATGGAAGGAAACAGGGCATTGGGGCCAGTAACACAGAGTTCACTTTTATTAATTAATTTATTTTAATTCTGCAGTTCTTTGTGGCATGCTTGATCGTCTTCCTTTTGGATGAGCTTCATTATAAAGGGCACGGCATGTGCTCTGGCTTTTCCCTCTCCATCTCAAGCAACATTTGTGAAACCATCCTGGGGAAGGCCTTCAACCCCACCACCATCAACACCGACCAAGGTAAGGGCCCTGCCTCCGGTTGGGCACATCTGCTGGAAGTTTTCATGTATGCAGAGTATTCCTCTGGGGGAAAATAACTGTTTCAGAATCATTTCTTCTGAATTTTCAGTGTGCAAATGTTTAAAATTATAGCTGAGTGCAGAAGCTCAAGCCTGTCATCCCAGCAGCTCAGGAGGCCGAGGCAGGAGGATCACAAGCTGGAGGCCAGCCTCAGCAACTTAGTGAGGCCCTGTCTCTAAATAAAATATAAAAGTAGCTGGGGACAGGGCTCAGGGGTTAAGTGGTCCTGGGTTAAATCTATAGTACCAAATAATAATAATAATAATAATAATAATAATAATAATAATTATTATTATTATTATTATTATTATAACAATAACAACAACAACACTTAAAATCAAAATGATATCTAAACTCTCATGTCTTATAAGAATATTTCAAGGACAGTTAGCATGCCACAGAGTAATCCTGCCTCAAATTTCTTAGCAGGAATCTGCACTGAAAAGATAAAGAAGTGTTGATTTTAGTCTATTGTCTTCTGCTGGACATTTCAGTTCTTTCTCAGTCACAGTTAGCATCGAAGTAAATATCCTTGGGCAATCATCTGCACATATTTTAGCAGTTGTTCTTAGCGAATAAGATTCTAAACATAAAATTTCTACACCAAACCACTTGTTCAGGCAAGGAGCAGTTAGTTTGATGATTACAAGTTCAAGGACAGCCTTAGCAAATAAGTGTGACCCTGTCTCAAAACAGTCATGGGTAGAATACTGTTCCTGGGTTCAACCCACAGTATTGCCAGTTTGGGGAGGAAGGCGCTGGGGATTGAACTCAGGGACAGTTAACCCCTGAGCCCCGTCCCCAACCCTCTTTTCTATTTTATTCAGAGACAGGGTCTCTCTGAGTTGCTTAGAGCCCCAATTTGGCTGACGTTAGCCTCCAATTTGCAATCCTCCTGACTTAGCCTCCAGAGCCACTGGGATTACAGGCATGCACCATGACACCTGGCTTACAAATCTTAATAAAATAAAAATTGAAGAACATGTGAGACTTCTTAGAAGAGGGAATCTGACTTTTTTTTTTCTTTTCTTTTTATTTTGGCCTCTGATCCCTGAATCTGTTTTTTGCTGGGAAGTCTCATGGAAAATATTTGTGTGCATTTTTTGTGTTTTCTTGGAATTGACTGTGGAGCTGGTCCTTGGCTTTCAATGCCATGACATCAAATTGAGAAAACTGCAGATGAGTCCCTGCAGGGTGCCTGAGAGATCCCATGGGAAAGACTGGACCTCAGGTAGGAGTATCGGCGACACTTACAGAAGAGTAGGCAAAGGTGACACCAGACTCTTCCTAGAATTTCAGAAAATCAAAGGTGAATTGAGGATCTGCAGGCAAAGCAGCTGGGCCCCAGCTGTGGATGTGGTGGTGAAATCTGGGTAGGAGTTAAGGAGTCTGCCAAGACCTCCTGGTTTTGGTGGGGGGCTGCCTTCAAAAAGAGTAGGAGCAGTGGTGACCACAGGGGACTAGTCAGCGAAGGCTTGGGTCGTGGCAGCCAGCCAGAGGATCACTTTGCTCTGGAGCAGGATGGTGAGTGAGGGGACAGTTTTTGAAGGAATGATTTGCTGTCCCTGGGAGACAGGCTGAGAAAATGGCTGGCACGGTGGCACAGCCATCCAGCCTGAGCCAGACAGTGTGACATCAGAGTGAGGGCCTTAGGACTTAGGGAGAGATGAAGGCCACAGACAACTGAGACATGGAGGTGGCTGCCTTGGCCACTTCTGGGACCTGGTTGGGGCAGAGATCTTACCTGGGGGGCTTTGAGTGGTGCTGTAGGAGCCAAAATGGTGGAGCCACGGGGACACCCCATAACGGGCAAGAGGAGGGTGGAGCAGGCACAGGTAGCTTTCAGCTGGAAGGCTTTCCTGTTACCAGGAGTGCCACCACGGCTCAGCTTGTGACCTGGAAAGTGGGGTGTGGAAGGGCCCCTATAGTGGAGAGTGCAGTTGGTCCTTCTTCCCTGAGGTAGGGGACAGTCCAGGCTGGGAGGGAGGTGGACAGTACAGATGTCACATGGCTCTTGCCCCCTGTGACACTAGTGCATGAAACAACCCATTTTCTAGAGATCAGAGGGTAGTGATTTGCAAGAAATGACCATGTTAAACATTCAGAAAGCTTCTAAGGCCCACACCCTGCCATTGATGTCACCCACCTTTCATTCCAGACATTTGTCAGTAAGGTGCTGTTAAGCACTAGGCACTTCTGTGGGTGCTAATAATACAAAGGGATAGAACGTAAGGTGTGTGAGCGTCAGTGTCATCCCAGGGCCCCGGGGTCAGAATAGAGCAGAGAAGGAAGATGGGGTGACAGGGGAAGAGTGTTATAGGTCCATTTAGAGAAGCTGGCGGGTGCAAAGGCCCTGGGGCAGAGATGAGTTGGTGTGTTTGAGGGTCAACTTGTGGCTCAGCTGAGCAAATGCGGGGAGTTCAGAGAGGTCATTGGTGGCAAGAGGAGCCAGGACAAGTCCCTACTCTCTCCTCCTGGGATTGCTGAAATTCCTCCTTTACAAAATGCTCAAGGTTTCATGTCTCCAGATTCTTTACCAAAGGGACATCAGCATTGTCCTACACAGCCAGAGGCGGCAGGGAGAGGGGCTGTCAGAAGACCACCACGGGTATGCCAGGGGGCCAGGAAAAGCTAGGACAGCGTTTCTGTCACAGATATCCTGTCCATGTGGTCTACAGGACAAATGGCCCATCTGAGGGGCCATCCAGAAGGTGACACGAGTCCTGTGGTTCCAACTCTGGGGTGACTGAAAAATGCAGTCCCAGGGAGAGACTGGGACATCTGAGTCCCCAGCTATTAGCCACTCTGCCCACAGATGCCACGTTTAGTGAAGAACCGACCTGGGCCGCAGGGGCCATGGTGACAGCGTTTCCCACTGTGATCTTGTTCTAAAGTCAGTCTCATGCCATTTCTGAAGTGCTCAGACCTTGGTGCCCTGTGCTGCAGTGTCCCTGGCTGGTCTGGTGCCTTTTCCTCAGGCCAGGCCCCTTTCCGCCTGTTGCTGATGCTGAGGTAGGAGGATATCAACTTGGAGGTCAGCCTCAGCAACAGCAAGACCTCAGCAACTCAGTGAGATGCTGTCAGTGAATGAAATACAAATAGGCTGGGAGTGGGGCTCAGTGGCTGAGGGCCCCTGGGTTCCATCCTTGGTGCCAAAAAATCCAGATCGTGACCCTGTGACTGTTGGTGCCATGAGTCTCCTGGCTGAGTCTCCTGGCTGATTCTGTTCTCCTGCCTCTGCTTTGGCCAGGAGGAGGCCCAAGACCCAGCGGAGTCCAGCCCTTTTTTCTTCCCTTCACGTTTGTGTCCTCCTCTGCCAACAGGAATGGAATTGGAGGTTGCCATCTTGCACTGTTCCATCTCTGGGTCACGAACACAGACAAAGTCCCAGCCCTTAGAGAGGTTTTCTCCCACCAGAATCACCTCTACCTCAGGAATCTCATTGCCTCCATCTTTGTCTTTGCTGTAATCATCCATTTCCAGGTATGTCCAGCATGAGCACAAGAAGTCTGCATTTTATTTTTATTTTTTGGTACCAGGAATGGAACCCAGGGACATTGAACTCCTGAGCCCCATCCCCAGCCTTTTTTATATTATATTTAGAGACAGACTCTCACTGAGTTTCTGAGGCTGGCCTCCAATTTGCAGTCCTCCTGCCTCAGCCTCCAGAGCTGTTGGTGATGACAGGCCTATGCCACTGTCTCTGGCTTCAGTATAATTGTTTGTTTGTTTTTTGTTCTGTTTAGATATGAATGGCTGTAGAGTGGATTCTGTTATATTTTGAAACCAGTTTTTCTGGTTTCTTTCTGTGTGTGCCTCAAGCTAAGTGGGAGTGAGGGAAAAGGCAGATGCTCTCCAGCAATGTCAGAAAGTTAGTATTCAATATTTTAAATAAAAGAAAAGGCAGGAATATTTAAAATAGTTTTGATTATTAGATGCATGTAAAAATTAATAGGTAGTGTCCTGGCCTGATGTGGTGGTACATACCTGTAATCTGAAAAATCATAGAGGCTGAGGCCTTGAAGGATCACAACTTCAAGACCACCCTTGGTTACTAAGACAGACAAGTTCTCAAAATAAAATATTGAAGAATTGTGAATATATATGAATGATAAAGCACCCCTGGTTTCAATCCCCAGTACCATATAAAACAATAGTTTCTAACATTTAGACCCAAATAAGCATCCTCCACTCTATCTGCAACTATGTAAAGTTCTAAAAGGCAATAAATTTAGCCATACATACTACTAGTTGATTGATATTGACCATAATCTTGAAATGTATACATAGAAGACCCTTCACAATGTATTAGGTGTTCCCATTATTTTTTCCAATAGCAATGAGAGAGGAAGAAAAACCAATTTAGCTTATGGGGCCACTTCTCTCTTTTCAGGACTAATGAATCAAATATTAAAAGGCTTTAGTGTTTAATTGATTATCATTTATGAAATCAGAATGATATGCATTCTGTGATTTCTTGCTTAATCTACATTGGAAACTTTATTATTTCTGAGTATCAGCATCTGTACACACCACCACACCCCACTCTATTTTTCAATAGTTACAAGTACCTGTGTTCATGCTTCATCAGTTAGTTATTCCCTTTTAAAAATAATTATGTGTTGCATTCTTTCTTTACAGAAAATTTTTGAAGGTTAAAAACCAGTAATCATTTTCACAAATTTGACTTTAAAATAGATTTCATCACAAAACACACACAAGAAGTAAGAAAGCTTTCTTTCTCTAATTTATTAGCCTTTCTAACATCCAATATCAGGACATGAATGCTGCTCATGGAGGGATGTTCTTACCATCAAGAACAATCAATACTACTTTCTTCTATCCCATCAAATGTTACAAAAAGTGCACATTTTACTCTGTTTCATATGCAGAACTTGACTTTCCATTATTTGTTTAGTGGGTTTTTGCTTTCTTTTTTATCACTTTGTTTTTCCTGTATTTTTCAATACTCATTTTTGTGTGTGTGTGGTATGAAAAATATATCACTAGAATTTTCTAACTTTTGCTGTATTCAATCACTTGATTACTCACTTGCTAGTATTTCTATTAAAGCATCATTTTAAAGGTAGGACTGAAGTAAGCTAACAAAACTATTTTCAAGGTCTACTGAAAATCAGCATAACTTTCTTGAGCTCTGTAGTTAGAACCACTATTTCTGTCCACAAACTGTGCTCCTTTTGTTTTATTTTTCTTCTATATTGAGTAACTCTCTTTGAAATGAGGCACAGAAATTTGCTTTTTTAGAATTTTATCATTAATGAAATTCTATTATTATTTATCATTAATTGACAGTCTGCTTCAGTTTAGAATACCATGTTGAATACAATTTGTCCTTTAAATCTTGTGGTTATTCTGTATGTATCATCTATAATCCATCATTAATGATAAATACTTGGGTTCTATTCTTGCTTTATTGAAGCTGACCATAGTTTTTCTTTAAAGGATATTCTATTTGGTTTAAGCATAGCTACTTGAGAAATTCTGTAGATATATTTAGCATGTTTAAATATTATTTTCTTGAATATAGCATTCAATCAAAATGGAATATTTTCAGACCAGATTTTCTTTCCTGTATATACATGTAAGAAACTGGATAAAATATTGAAAATAATATCTATGTTTTTCAGACACTAAAAACAGGCATAGCAGGTGAGTGAAACCATAAGCAATAAGTGTAGACTGGTGAGGTGAATTATAACTTTATTTTTAAAATTGTTCTTAATAAGTGTAGTTTGATAAACTGCTGTTAAAAATAATTGGTAAAGGGGAAGTGTGAATAATTAAAGTATACCAGTGTAAGAAAAAATTGAGGTCTGGCAGCTGACAGTAGACTGTGGGGGAAAATTCATGTTATAATAGAAATGAACTCCCCACTTTCTCTTCACCCTGTCACCTACTTAATCTCACCAGAAACCACCAAGACACTCAGAATGAAAGGTTTCAAGTTCAGTAGTCACACTGTCTTCAAATACAAAAAGCAGTTACAATTCAACTGAACACAGAGGTTGTGTACAAGTTACGAGGATCTGAGACATTTTATAAAACGTTAGGTTAAAGATGATTCTGTTTTTTTTTTCTTTTTTTTGTATGTGTGTGTTTTATTTTGTTTTGAGGGTGTGGCTATTCCTTGGTTACGTGAACTCAACAAAGAAACTGTTATATTTTGATGAAATATCAGTGGCTGACCCACATTAAAAAAAGAAAAATATTTTCAAATTTTAAAAAAGGATAATTACAAAAAAAATGTGCTGCTTTCTCCCTCCACATTTTGCATTTTAACTATTTTTTAAGTTTTTATTTTATTTTTTATTTTTAGTTCTGAAAATTAGACAGTAAAACAACTTCTGGGAGAATTTACAACCAATTGCATGAGGATCTGGGAAGCTGAGAGGCTGGAGCCTGGCTGGGAGGAGAAGACAGGAAGGAGTCTTCCTCTTAGTCACTGGAGGCCAACTATAAGTAAAAAGAGACAAAAATCAATAATTGTTTGTAAACCAGGAAATGACACAGATTATCAAGTTAGTATGAGTTATGAAAATTTCATATAATCAAGAAAATGGAAAAATCATGAACAGAATTAGGAAAAATAGGTGTAAATTTTATTTTTAGAAGTTTATTTGTGAAACATAAAAAATAAAGATGAATTTTATCTTTTGACTTTAAATGGAAGGTAGAGTTATGCAAGTCATAAAGTACTTCACAAAACTTTCTTCAGTTACAAAAGCATAATAAATGTATAGCTTCTACTTATTTTACTCTTTATCATCCTTTGCATTTCACCTAGGGTCACACTTGTAGAGTGTGACCAATAACTAAGCAAATAACTAATCAAGAAGATAGTCACGAAGTTACACTTTTCTCAGAAAACCCCAATAAATTTCAGAGCAAAGAATTGATACAACACCTATTCATTCCCTTCTTTGGGAAAAGGTCCCTTTATGAATCATATAGAAGGAGAAATTGGCCATCTTTTAACAAAATGTTACTAGAAATAAATATGAGTTAGCTTCATTTAGAAGTAAATGGAAATAAAATAGCATCATTGTACAGAATCTTTCAGGGTTAGCCTTGAAAAATGAAAAGTGAAAAAAGCTCTTTCTAAAGAGAGGAATACTTGGCAGCACACTTCATCCTTAATTACACTGTCAAAAAAGTTACCTCAGCTAAGAAGGTACATAAACTTATAGGAAGAAATTAAGACTTTTCAAGAGTCTAGAAGAAACTTTTGAAGACTATAAAATTCTGGGGGTACAGTAATCAGGATGGATTTCTGAAAGAGATAATGCAGTGTAAATATCATGAGATTTTATGCTATCAAGTACCAAAGCAAATATATCATGGACATTGCACAAGACAACCAAGTTGACAGCTTGACTTGGCTAGTTGTTTTTATCCAGCCTCTGATGATGCACAGGATGAATGAGGACTGAGTACCATAGTGTTTTTCAGTCACTGAATTTTATCTATCAAATACTTCTTACAAATATCCAGCCAGTTAGGAAGAGAGGTCTATTTCTAGGTTCTTGTGACAACATCATTCTTTTCATCATTCTCTCATCATAAATTAACAAGTAGACTTCTTTTAATGAAGAAATAATTTTGTAGGGGAGGGGGGAGGGGGGATAGTAGAGGATAGGAAAGGCAGCAGAATACAACAGACACCAGAATGGCAATATGTAAATCAATGGTTCTGCAACTGATGTGATTCTGCAATGTGTATATGGGGTAAAAATGGGAGCTCAAATCCCACTTGAATCAAAGTGTGAAATATGTTATATCAAGAACTATGTAATGTTTTGAACAACCTACAATAAAAATTAAAAAAAAAATAAAATAAAAAAAAATAATTGTAACCAGAAAAACCCAAAGTTTTTTTTTTTTTTTTTTTACATTTTGCTTTTAGGGACAATAAATCCTAAGCACGCACCATTAATAAAGTGCCAAGGGACCATGCATAAAAGTGAATGAGACCACAGTTAACAAAAACAAAGGTATTATAAGGGTCTATGACCATGTTATTCACTGTATTTTCACCTACAAAAAAACATAAATAAAAAGGTACTGGACTGGTAGAATTCTGGAACAGGTGATGATGGTGCTTATACTTCTTATATTACATAACATTATATCAGTTTGTGCTATAAAAGAGGTATACTACATAGATCCAGGAGGTAGACTGTCAAAGTTGAAGAGTCTTCACTCTCTATCACTCCCATTAACCCACTTGGCAATTACATTTTCTTACATCATGCCTCTGCATCCTCCAGTTTTAGAAATCCTAATTATTTAAGAGGACACTTTTCCAACAGGATGTCTAACAAGATTCGAACTAAAATTTAAACTCCACCTGAGGACTCAAAATTCTATGTACTAAAAAAAAAAAAAAAAAAAAAAAAAAAAAAAAAAACCAGAAAACAAGAGGGGAAAGTACAATCCTAGCTAGGTCAATTCACTCTCCTTATCAGAAGGACATTGATTCCATGTTGCAATGGAGATAAAAACTCAGATGATTCAGTTTGAAAACAGATGATCCAATTCTCTTGTTTTTAGTACTCACTTTCCATACAGGAATTGTAAAAAGACCAGTGAAGTAGTTGTGTCTTGAGAAAATCATGTTCAAGAGGCTCAAATGATTTGGGCATATGTATGAGTTTCACTCAATCAGCTAAGTTGTAGAGACCAAAAGAAGTCTATTTAGGGGATTTAAAAAAAAGAGCAAAAAAAACACAAGATGACATTAATTTGACATTCAGTCTACACAGCTGTCAAAACTGTAATTAATTGTCCTGTTTTCCTTTTTATAAGTTTTTTTTTTTTTTTTCAGGAACAGACTCTCACCAGTACCATAAACTAAGTACAGAACTTTGACTGAAAAGCGAATTTTTGTGGTGTCACTATAGGAAACTGTGCTTTATGGCACCATAAGGACAGAAGGATTCATTTCCCAGACAATTGCTGAAAGTGGTCTTTTCAAAATATTTTCATCAGTAGAAGAGAGTTTTTCTGGCTATGACCATTCAAGGCTTCCTACACTCAAGACTGTTTGAGACTCAAGTAAATCACACTCTATGTCTCAAGTAGGACCCAATATGAGAGTGCAAGACAACTCCAAAATTTCACTTGGAGTAAGCAGAAGCCTCCTTTGAGATAAGACTGCAAACCCAGATTCTGTGCACCCAAACAAGCTTCCTTCCCTTTATTTCCATTGTGCTGATCTGAAGCACCCTACCTTAGAGACTTCCAAGATGCCTAGTCATGGTCTTAATCTCCCTCCTTTGGAGCCCTAATTAGAACTCAAATGCATCCTTCATCTGATTCAATACTTTCTGTTTTCCAGAAGTTCTTTGAAGTCTTTTGTCACTGGAGATCACCTCTTCTTTTCATTGTGAATGTTTATCTCATTTTATGCTTCTATTTTACTGTTACTTTAATTCATTGTGGGTAAAATAGAATTGTATATTTGAAGATCCAGGTCTCTAAGTAAAATAGTTAGCTTAGATTATGGGTTTATAATACACAGTCAAAACTGTTCAATACATTTTAATATGAATTTAGATCCATGATTAAAATTGGAGGAAATAAAATAGGCTTTATAAGGATATAATTCTGCACTACAAAATTATCATTTTGTTTCACAAAGGATAAGAATTTTGGAAGATAACATGACACCAAAAAAAAGAATCACTATTTTTTATATATAGTTGTGCTTGAAAGAGAATAAAAACGTCACCATAAATTGATAATATAATATAAAAAAAGCTTTATAACCATGTTCTGTTTTTTTTTACAAAACATATTTGAAGCAAAAATACCAAATCCATTAATCTCCTCCAAATACAATACAGTGAATAGCATTTCTACAAGAAACATATAATTTTAATGATATTATGTAAATCTTCTAGACATAGATATAGAAGCTAAAAACACTAATATTCTTTCTCAAGGAACATTTAATTTGAAGCATAGTTCCATAAATCTGCAAATATAATTAAATTTTATTTATTATACACAGATCAGTACATCAAAAATGACCAAATACCTGGAAATAATTCCTTTGATATTTCTATTTCATAGACAATAAAGTCAGCTTTAATATAGTATATGTTCTACCTTTTCAGTGACACATAAATTTTAAATTTTAAGTAAACTTCTCCTTTAGGCTCAAAAATCACATATAACTATGGTACTAATACTATTAGTGATGGATATTAGAAAAAAAATTCTCGGTAGTTCTAAGAGAGTTGTTTGAAATGAAACACTAGATCAACACATGATCCTTCAAACAAATTGTGATAATGCATGCACAGCAATAAATTTGAAATAAAGAAGGTATAGACATTTATTAGCTACAGGACTTTGAAACCTCATGCTTTGGAGCCAAAAGACAATTATTTTGCTTTGTCATTACAGCACTTTTCATAACTGTGTGGGGAGTTTTAGGCCCATGTTTTTGTTTTGTGATCTCACATGCTTCATTTATTCAGATGTATTAATGTAATATATGCTTATATGAGTAGTTTGAAATTATATGCCTCTTTCTAATTATAGAATTGTCTAGAAATTCTTGTTATTCACAGTTTCTAAATTAGAGAGCAATTACCATGAAAGCTAGAAAATGCACAGTGGCTTAAAGAACTCTTCATCCAAGAGTTTAGCCTTAAATTTTTCACATAGTTGATGGTCAATAAATTTATATGGTTCATAAAGTTAACATCTGTTTAATCTTAAAGTAAAGAAATAAAAAGCCAGAGAGTGCTTCTTCACAGATGCCAAGCTTTCATTACTGGGAAACCCATGGATTCCTAAAGGGCAGTCTGTCTCTCTGATTGATGTAGTTATGTAAAATTCAAGTCTTGCTTTTCTTCCCCACAACTTTGGCTTTTCTGTGTCATCTTGTTCTTTGTGTTTCAGTGACCAGAGAAGGAGACAGGTTCACAATTACTTGTTCATGTAAAGAACCAAGCAAACAAGTAAAAAAAAACTAAAAAATAACCTGAGTTTGTGAAAACATCAGAAATTGAAATACAGTGACAGGGTAGGATGAGATTCCACTGACCTAAATGTTCCTTTAAAAAACGTTAGAGTCAGACAGTTCCATTATAATAGAAATTGGAAAAGACATATGTGTGTATATAGGCACATATATATACACACATAAAACTAATACATAAAGAACTAATCAACACCAATATTCCTCCTCTAAACTTGGAAATTATGTTCCTGTGTATTTTTAATCCAGGATTAAAAAATTACTAGTATGTTCATTTGATTTTCAAAAATTTTCAGTGTGCTTCCAAACCCTTTTATTATGATCCTCTCATTTGTCATTTCCTGAGAGAGTACAGGGTCAGGAAATTTTTAATTCTTTGAGTTAAATTGGATCCAAAGACTTTATAAGAAATATATGTAGTTTCTGACATTGTGATATTGCCCTCTATGAAATGAAGTCTTGAACATAGAATCTCATTTCCTTCTAAAAGTTTAAAAACTTATAATTACTCAAATTATAGAATTCACATCAATAGTAGTGCTATTTTATTTATTAATATTACAGAAGCCAGTTTATAAATAAAAATGCTAAATTACAAATGGCGATATGGCTCAGTGGTGTGAGCCTAGCATGTGTGAGGTCCTGGGTTCAATCCTCAGATCCACATGTAGAAAAAATAAATGTTTATAAAATATCAAGTTACAACTCATGTCTTCTTTTATAATATGTATACAAATAAGTAATGTTTAAAATCTCTAGATGACATTCTATATGTAAGTTGTATCAGTAGAACTCATTAAACTTAGAACAAATGAGAAACTAAAATTAATCATCACTCCCTATTTAAAAAATGACTCATTTTAGGAGGATATGAATTAAAGAAGCAAACATTGTTAGAAGAAAATATCCTCAATGTATCATACGGAACAAAGTTTTCTGGGCTGTGTTGAACTGTTGGAGCTGAAGTCTCTCTTCTGCATCTACAAGAAACCTCAGCAATATGATAAAATTCCCTTCTTCCACAGCCTTTCCATGACCCAACTGCACACTACTTCTGATTCTAAGAATGCAGAGGCACTTACCCAGATGGATGATGCCAGGAAGAATGTGGTGCAGGTAATAGCCTCAAGAGTTGCATGTTTTAAGGAAAGACATCTTTAAGTTCTTTCTCTGCAGGCCTATAATTTTAATGTCTATAGAAAGATGACAAACATCCCCCTGGAAAACACAGAACTGTGGCTTTCCCAGTGTAACATGTCAGCTGTCTCTTAATTTTACTTTCTTCTTTGGTGGATAACACCACTCCTGGGATAGCTAATCTCCAAACATTTTTCTGGACATATTTGGAAAGGCATCTCAATTGGAATCATGTACCAATCACAGTTGCTATTGTTCTGATTGTATGATACCATTAGTTCAGACCCATTAAACAATTTACAATGCCTCAACTTTGAGGTGAGGGATTTCTGTATCCTCCAATGGTTCCACTATGGCTCTGAGGGTCCTCTCTCTATCATGTGTGATAGGGTCCTCTTCCCTAGCTTGTTCCCACATGAAGCACAGATTTCTGGGTAGTGTTGTTTATGTATGCCACCATTTTCAAACTGGCATTTTTGTGATTCAAGGTCTGTGTAAAATATTAAAATTAATCTAAAATTTTAAAAGAAGAAGATAAGCTGAAGGCCACATGCTGAGAAGATCACAGGATGATTGAACATTGAGCTGAGTAAGAGCCCATGCTGGAAGGCCAAACTAAGGAAGCTGTGATGAGCCCTCATACTCACTAATGGATGTACCTGCCCTTTCTCTGGAAAAAACATGTAATATTAGCTTGGGCTTGTCTGTACTATATATAAAGTTATATATACTGTAAAAAAATAAAATGGAGGCTTATGATGGAGAATCAAAAGAAAGTGCAATCAGTTTAAGCAGGTCACTGATATTCCAAGTGTTGAAATCAGAGAATACTGCTTTATCACAACCATTGTCAATATGTAAAGGGATAATAAAATTATCATAAAAACTAAAAAATTGTATTTCAGAGAGATTTGGAAACTTGAGCTATATGGTAATAAAATAAAACTGTAACCTGTACAGGTAATATTCCTCATGGTTGATTTTGTGGTAGTTTGAAAGATGCATTAAAAAATATAAGAAATGCCAAAGCATAAGACTTCCAAAGCCATGTGCAAGAGAAATATAAAATAGGAGAAGGGCATAAATAGTTGAACAAGCATATGTGTGATAAGGCAAGGCTCATTTGGGGAGGAGGAAGCCCTGGACTTCATGTGCCCTGGAAAAGTTTATCCTCTAGACTAGTCCCCATCCTGGCCCAGCCACACCTCTGCCTTTGCTAAAGTTGGTTGAGCCCTATTTCTTTGCATGTCGCCCATTGATCACCAAGGTACCATCTGGAATTGTCTCCTATATGCACACTTATTGTCTAGGAGAATTGGAGTATTGTGGGGTGAGTTGTGGCAGAGGGTTTGGCTTGTGTTCCGCCTCCAGCTTTGTGGAGTCTTTTTTTGTTTGGAGCCACAGAGAGCTCTTTGGAGAGCTACAGAAGTATATACACATACCCTGGTTTTCCTGTCGACTTGACACACAATATTGAGCAGGTGAATCCAATCTCTTTGTCTGTTTTTCCCTGATTTTTAATAGAAAAGTGATTCCATTCCTAATTGTGAGCATTAGAGTCAATTATCCTGATTCCTGGACTTTAGCACCAATCAGTGAAACAAAAATCTCTGGGGAGTACTCTCAAGCATTGGATTTATTAAGCTTTCAGGGAGGTTCCTAGATGTTATGATTAGTATAAAATAAATGTTCATGGACCAAGGACTTGAGTACATATCATATATTTGTATTCTGGCTTTTATATATTTTTAAGACTTGAATAGATTTCTTTTCCTTTGGTACTTGGGATTAAACTCAGGGACTCATAACCACTGAGTCACATCCCCAGTCCTATTTTGTATTTTATTTACAGACAGTGTCTCACTGAGTTGCTTAGCACCTCAGTTTTGCTGGGGTTGGCTTTAAACTCATAATCTTTCTGCCTCAGCATCCTAATCTGCTGCTATTGCAGACATGTGCCACCTCACTCAGCTTGAATAGATCTTTAATTTCTCCCAACTTTTATTTATTTATGTTAAAGATGGGGATGATGCCACTTGCTTCTCAAGACTGTGATGAGAATTAAATGAAGTCATAAATAGTTGGCACTTGTTGCCTAGTGAGTGCTCCATAAGCCAGGGGGATAACAGACCTTTGTATTTTTACAAAGACAAAAAGTGGGCACCCAGCTTTTTGTCTGTTGGCAAAGACTTGAACAACTTAGCAGAAACCTATTTCAAAAAAAATACATAAAAGGAGTGGTGAAGGAAATGTTGCTCATTGGTGAAGCATGTTGAATTTCAGTCACAGGTGCCAAAAATGTCATTTATATTAGGACATTATATTAATTTATTAGTATATTCATTTGTGACATATACATGTATGGGCATAACATCATTGATCAGTCTCATTTCTCAGTGCCTGAATCATCTCTCTTATCCTCTCTTCCATTAATCTAAACTCAACTATTCTCTCTCCAATTTTTTCGAGATCCACTTCTTTTTTCACTCCATTTTTCTTTTTACCTTTCACATATCAGAGAATGCACTTGAAAATTGACTTTCTGCATCTGATTTATTTAATTTAATTTGATGTGCTCCAGGTTCCTCCATCTCCCACAAATGATATAATTCCTCTCTTGTTTATGGCTGAGTAGAATGAGGAAACTTGTGAAAAGATGTATAGATGCTATTTTTTGGGTATGTCACCTGCCAGCACACAGAACCTTGAGTTTCCAAGCTCAGCCTGCCATTGTGTGAGCCAGGGAATGAAGATGCACGAATAATGAGGTCTCACGTGAACCATTTGAGGTCTTCCGATCTGTGGCTCTTACTGCTTGTACATGCACCAAACAGCCTGGTAACTTTCAGGGTGTCCTTTATTGTCTGCATTGATGACTAACCTGTTTCAGGGGTCTGTTTTCAGTACAATTTTGTTCTCAAGAGAAGGAAATCAATGTGAAGGTAAAATCTCCTGATTCTCCAGGTGTCAGATATAGGATATGGTTCCTTCCCACAATTCTTTCCCTTTTGTCCATTCATGAAACTGCCGTCACCAGGTTTACATTAGTCCTCTATTCATGTGGCACCTTTGGATTCATCCTGGCCCTGAGCTCTGGTTGGGACAGAGAATCTAGAGTCAGAGCAGAACTGGTCCCACTGGCCAGGTGAACTTAATTATAATTATTATTTTTTTTACTTTTCAGGGATTCATGTTCCCAAGTTTTGAAATGAGATTGACAGCTAGTAGTGGTAACATTTAATGACATCAGGAGCCCTTGATGACCATGTACTGGACTATTGTTTTTGAGACTTTTATCCCTGCCCTTTTCACTGGCAATAAGAACTCCATGAGCAGAAGCCATGTTTACACTCATGTTGCAGAACAAAGATGCTCAGCTGTGTCGAGTTAATTTGATTTAGGTCACACAGCTAGCAAATGGCAGCTTCATTGTAGCTGTGGGAACAGAGGGCAAGAAATGCACAAATGATCATGGTAAAGCATTGGCACATAATGATCAGGTTATAGAGCAGTAAAAGGAGGTACAGGTGCAATAGAAGGCCTGGCTCTAACCAGGGTAGAGGCAAGGACTGAGGAGGAGAGAGCAGAGTCCAGAGTACAGGGTAGAAGCAGGCTTCACTCCAACCATAAAGAGGTAGCTCAGAGAGTAACACCACAGGAGGACTGGGCCTGCCTTGCAGGGATGGGGCCAAGTGGGTGGTTTTCAAATTTGACATGTAGAAATGCAGAATATGAGGATTGGGCTTTGCAGAAAGCCCCAAACTCCTTTCTGTTGTATGTGCATGTACATAGGCACATACAGAGAGAGAGATGCCCAGAGAGTTGATAACCTGTGTAAAAATCAGAGAACTGTTCATAATGGAGGAACAATTGAGAAGACAATATCATCATTTGAAATATACTTTAGTCGTATTGGACTGCTCTAAGGGAGTTTTAGAAACTACATACATTACAAGCAAAAACAAAATTTTTTTTGTGGACTTCTGAAAGCTCAGATTTCTAAGATCAACTTTCCAACAGATTTATTGACTATTGAGATCCTGCTTTTTCATAGAAAGCTGTAATATGAAGGTTTGTGTCCCTTTGAGTATCTTGGTTGAACTTCTCTCCAATAAGGTGATGGTATTAGAAGGTGAGTCTTTGGAGAGGTGTTGAGTTTCTGAGGCTGAAGACTTCATCAGTGGAATTAATGCTCTAATGAACACGTGATACAGGCTAGCTGGCTTCTTCCACCACATTATGACACAGCCAGGAGCTTCTACCCATTATAAATTTTCTCAACAAGCATTGAATAGCCTTGTGCTTTGATCTTATACAATGTGAAAAATGAGTGTCTGTGGCTTATAAACCACCCAGTCTACCATAAATTATTATAGCAGCTTGATGAGAGTAAGGAAGTGCACCATGTGTGTCCTCACAGGATAAACTGAGAAGTTTCTTTGCAGCTCTCTTTTAATAAAGGACATTAATCCCATTCCATAGCTCTACCCACATGACTGAATAACCTTCAAGACCCAACATTTTTCTGCCTAGGCTTATGATAAACTACCACAATATTACAATACATATTCACACAGGGTGTAGGACTGGTCATTTTGCCCCAAGTGTGTATAGCCAAGCTTCGGAAATCTGGACCCGGAAGTAACTGTCAAGTCCTCTATGTGTTCCTGGCAATAAACTTTCAAAGATTTCTTCAGTGCATATTAATAGTAGTATCTGTGTATTCACCAGGCTGCTCACTCAAGATAAGAAGTGGCCCCTTCCATTGTAAACTGCAGTCTAATGGAGAAAGCATAAAACCCATGTTGTCCCTTGCTGCACTGACACTAAACATTGCATATGAATCCTGGGATCCTTTATGGCTAATTACTGATCAGTAAATATTACATTGCAACAAGCATGTGGTAAAAAATTTAGGTAAACTATTGTTCACATTGGAGAAAAAGATCCTGGAAATCAGGCAAGCTTAGGAAACTAATTAGGGGCTTGGGATCTGGCTCAAGTGGTATCATGCTCATCTGGCAAGTGCTGGGCACTGGGTTCTATCCTCAGAACCACATAAAAATAAAATAAAGATGTTGTGTCCCCTGAAAACAATATATATATATATATATATATATATATATATATATATATTTTGTTTCAAAGTTCTCTCTCTCTCTCTCTCTCTCTCTCTCTCTCTCTCTCTCTCTCTTTAAAAAAAAAGAAAAACAAAAAGATATTAGTCACCGAATAGTGTGGTTCATGATTGGGTTGTCAGACTCTTACCTTTTGGGCTTGATATTTGTTATTGATTTAATTCTATGTTTTCAACATGGTTGTTGCTTATGTGGTTCAAATATAAACCCATGTTAAAGACTCAACTCTATTCCATCCCCACTAACCTTTTCCCATTGCCCTTCATGAACATCTGTTTTAATTGTTTTTAGTATATATTCTTACTGTTTCTTGTTCTGGTAGGAGTCAATAACAATAATAAGTTATTAGGTAAATTTCTTTCTTACCCAAAAGGGAGTGCTCCTGTATATCCTGTCTGCCCCTTATTTATTACTCAATGAAACAACCTGGAAAACACCCCACATATGCAAAAATCTTACCTTTCCATGATGTAGATAGACCAAAGTTGGAACTAAACAAATGATGGACATTTGGGCTATTCCTGAGCTTTATGAATTAACAATATTTTTGTATTGAATAGCTCTGGGAATCTATTTTATATTCTTCCAAATGTACATTTAATGTTCAGTCCTGCAAGAAATATTGCTTTATCAATAGCTACTTTTTATAATTTCAAGTAATAAAGCCCAATTCTTTGGAAGGTTAGAACATTTTTTTTTCTGTCAGAAAGTATACAAGTTCATGCTTTCTGTAGATGCCCCAGTAGACAGAGGCCACATTTTGGATATTCTTTGCACTATTACAGAATGCTGGTAATGCCTTCTTTTTATGTGGGAACCATTTTCTCTTTCTGTAATTTTTTTTCTTTTTACATATGATTGATACCATGTCATGGTTACAGAAGAAAACATCAGTGTCCTACCCTTAATAAATCCATGGCTTGGTGAGAGTCCAATGCTGAAACCAATAGTTTCTTCCCAGTACAATGATCACCAAGGACACAATGCATTTTGGTAGTTTGTGTCTCCCAAAAAATTGATCTTTGTAATCTAAGTCCTTATACCTATGGGCTGAGAGATTTAAATATTGTTTATTTACATTAATGTTCACATTTTAATAGTGGTAACATCATTTATTTTTTAGTTAGAGGTTTTTTTTATTTATTGAATTTTAGAAAGACCTGAGGACATGAACCTTATAAAAAGAATTCCTGGAACATCCCAAATATTTAAAATAAATGCCTTAGAAAGTAATGCATCTGTATGATTATTCAGCATACAGTAATAAATATAAGGTCACATCAGATCACATACATGCAGAATACCCACAAGAAACAAGGAACCACAGGCTCTGATGTGACAATATGTGGTTGAACGTTGCCAAGCAAGAGCTTCTGGGGCTGAGGTGTATGTCATAGAGAACACTCAGCAGGCAGATGGTAAAAATGGAGAAGCCCCCTCTCCAAACCTGTGAAAGTAGATTATTAATTTATATTTGATGTCATCTCCAAAATTCTGAGACAAAAACATCTGTAACTATAAACCCCATCATTATCAGCATCCCTAGATATGTTACGGCCAAGATACCAATGGTAAAGTTCTTGGGTTAGATCTTGTGCTAGAAAAGGCACGTGAAGTTGCAGAAGAAAATTATGGTGTTAGCTGAGATCTCAAGATGAACTTCAGAGGAAATGTTTCTTATACTAATAAAATAATATATTTTGTTGATCTTTATTTTCAAATTCCTTATTAATAGTATATATCTTAAGAGAAAATGAAGCAGAAGCCCTTATTTCAAATAGTGTCATCTTTATCATTCTCAGCCTATCCTATTACTAGGGATATATGTGGATTCACCCAACACACATTTTTCCCACTTCAATTATAAACTCTCTCTAATATTCTCCAGGTGCCATTCGAATATTATTACCAAATCATGTCTGGATTGTGTAATAGTAGCTGTGCTCCCACTGTACATAGCCTTTCTTATAGATTCAGAATTACCATATATTCTCAAAATATTTCTTGATATTATCTTCTTTTGAGATTTTCTGAGGTAGAGTGTTAAGTTGATTTCATCTTTCTCTTCTTGATTAAGCAGTAGGAATATATTGAAAACTCTACAATTTTCAATGAATTGAAATGGAATGATTGTACAAAAGTAAAGAATTGCTACCTTCTCAAAAAATGAATCTCAATGTAGTAGGTGTGCACATAGATGTATTTTTAGATCTATCTTTTGACCATTTATTATCAGACTTAATGTCTTTAGTATATCATCGAAGTTGACACTGAGAAGCATATGCTCTAAGATGATTTTTTAATTTGTATTTGTAGTCTTTTATTGAGTTCAAGTGTTATGTTGGTGCTAAATCTGATCATCTTATATTACATATATGGAGTCTTATTACATATATTCTAGAGCTATTGTGTATGAAAGAAGAACAAGGATCAAATATGGATGTGTTTCTGAAATAAAAAGTACTCAGTAGAAATGCTGGCCATTACCTTTTAATTATGTACTTTATCATCTATGTGATTTAATAGATTTAAAACTTTTCTTTTCATAATGGCTACATAAGTTGTGGATTCAAATTATTTTCATGATATTAAAATTTTCTAGCAATATGTGTAGAAAGCTCTTTGACAGTATTTAAGGCCTGTCTTTGAATCCCCAATGTAGCTATCCACCTTGCATATATTCTATTATCATGACCCGAAAAACTATATTAAGTGACCAAAGTCCAGCTATTGAATATCAGTAGAAATATATTATTATTGTTTTCTCCTTAGTCATCTGGAATAAAGGTGTAATTAAAGTCACAGTTCAGATAGACTCAAAGTCATTCCATTGTAAGGTTTTTAAATTAAAGGACAAGAATTTGACCCAAGCCTACAAGACAAACTTTCATAAGAGTCCCAATATTCATCTGCTTGAAGTAAGCGATGCGTTTCTCCAGTAAAGAAACCATGCATAAAATTGATACAAAAAAAAATTGATGTTAATCTGATGCAATATTTTTTTTATACAAGGCATGTTGGATTTTAAGTCAAGTACCTGAAATAGTAGGTATGTATTTTAGCTTTTTTCCAGCCACATATTAAAAAATACCAGTCATCAGGGCTAAGATTGTGGTTCAGTGGTAGAATGCTTGCCTAGCACATGTGATGAACTGTGTTCAATCCTCAACACCACATAAAAATAAAATAATAAAATAAAGTGTAAACAAGTTTTGAAAATTAATAACAGTCATCAGAAATCCATGTAAATAAGTCTAAATCATTCCATGACTCTTTAGACCTTGCAGATCTAAAAGACATGACAGTAAGGGAAACCAAAACAGTGAAACATTCATGAACATAGGATACCATTTAAAAATCTGAGGTAATGTAGATATTTGGCTAAAACATCAAAGAATTTACTTCTATTTATTTTTATTTTTACCTGGAATCTACTCTTTGTACTTGGATATGAGACCCATTATTATAACTCGGCATGTGTACATAGTGTGTAATTATCAGATCAGGGTAAATTTCATCTCATTAAAATTATTATTCTGTGTTTGAAACTTTCTAAGTTCTGGCTATTTAGATTTATTTAAGTAGTTATTATACAATGTAATCACCTTATTGTGCTCTAAAACCTAAGAGTTACTTTCTGGAATTAATTGTTTTTTGCACTCCCTACACACAATCAGTCAGTTTCTCATTCTTATCATAAATCCGGGAAGTGTTTCTGTTCTCAGTTTCTGTGTGATTAACTTTTCAGCTTCAACACATAAATGCCACATGCAGTATTTGTGGGAAAATAAATGCCACATCTAGGAAAAATAAAATATTATTCTCAATTAGTAATTAGGGAAATTGGCATAAAACTCTGCATTCACTCATTCAGTTTTTAGAACTTGTCTACAATAATAAATATGGAAAAAAGAATAAAATATATAAATCAAATGTCCATATGTGTTTAACATTTTATGGGTCATATTTGGTCACTGGGAACAAGTGTTGTGACATCTATTTTTATAAAAATGACATATTCTAATTCTTATAACTTTATTTATAATAAGTGAATATATTATAAGTATGTTTTTATATTGTAAGTTTCAATAGATCAATATTACAATGGAATAAATAACTTTAAAAATTGTATAAGAGTTGGCTCAGTGGTGCAGGCCTGACATCCCAGTGGAAAAAATATTTTAAGAAAAAAATATTTTAAAATATGGGGCTGTATCACAGTGTTTAACCACCCAAATGCACTCACCCTCTACCCCTTCTCCATCTGAGATGCCCATCACAACACATGAAAGAACAGTATCTCAGTCTGCCACCTATCCAGCAGTTCTCCTTTCACAGGCCATCCAAACCCATTCCTCACTTGATGCCCATCTTTTTATGCCACCCTGTGAGTATGCATTGGGCCTGCACTAAGCCCCACCAGCACAACTGGTTGCTAAGGTCCAGGTGGCAGGTATCCCTCATTCATTCCACTGGGACCTTATTTTTTTTAAATGGGTTGCTAATAATTCAAAATGACAAGTTTATGGCTGAAATTACAGCTCAGTAGTAAACAAATTTCACATGTGCCTTGCTCTGTGTTCCAACTCCAGCACCTAAAAAAACACAGGCAGGCCTAATGGCACATGCCTATAATTCCAGTGACTATAGAGGCTGAGGCAGGAGGCTCACAGGTCTAAGGACAGTTTCAGCAATCTAGTAAAGCCCTAAAAATCTGTCTCTAAAATTTAAAAAGGGTTGGGGATGGTTATAGAGTGATTAAGCAATCATAGATTCAGTCCCCACAACCAAATACAAAAACAAACCCAAAGTAAAAGTGAAAAACAACTGTATTCCCCAATATTCTTTGCAGGTAGGGGTCTCTGTGATTTTGTGCTGGCCAATGAGATAACATTGGAAGCAGCTGGGACTCTAGCTCTTTGGTTTTTTTCCTTTTTCTTTTTCCCCTGATTGCTGTATTAAATGGATGGCACAATGAAAAACAGGAAGGGCCCTGGGGCATGATGGAATAGCTGGATAGCCATAGCAGCCCAGACTACCAATCACTGGGCTTTTTGATTTTCAAATAAAAGGAAATATTTTTCAGTATTAGATGGGTTTACTTTTCTAGTATTGGAAAGACAGATGCCTTGATTTTCCACCTTGTTCTGCTTACTGTTCATTGTCTTCAGGTTCAGGAACAATGTAGGTCAAGAAAACCAGCCATCTTTGTCACCAATTGTTTTTCAGGTCTCTGGGGATGGAAGAAAAGTACAACACAGAACCTCTATAGTACCTAATCTGAGCCATTGGGACAGAGTTAGGCCTGAGTCATCTCCAGGGTCCCTCATCTGCTGCAGAATGTTCACAGAGAGTATCTTTCCTCTTGACGCCAACACTGAAGTCAAAAATCTCAGGGCTCCCATGGTTCTCCTGAGAACTATTCCACAACAGGCTGACACTGGTCCCAATCTCCATTCCTGCACTGATGGGCCATTGGGAAAGTGAGTTTAAGCAAGCTTTACTGTCCCCAATTTTCAAGTGTGTCTTCTCCAAAGAAAAAACTTGAAACTAAATGAGCACTGAAGGAAAAAGTCAGGTTCCAAGGACTGAAGAAGAGCCCTGCCAACAGAGAAACCAAGGATTTGAAAAAACTTTCCAATTTAAGTGAGGTGGCAGGTAAATTATAGACCTTGACATAAAGCAATAGCCTTACAGCAAAATGTCAGGTGTGGGCATGGAAGTATGTATGAAAGACTGACTTTTCACAGCCTCCACAACAGGTAAACATGAATGCTAAATTTGTAACACATAACATAAGAAAAAGGAACCACATTTTTTTCTTACTTGCCTATTTTTCTTTCTTTATTCTTTTTTTTCTTTTTCTTTTTCCTTTTTCTTTCTTTTTTTCTTTTACTTTCTTTCTTTCTTTCTTTTTTTGTACAAGGGTTTCAAACTAGGGGAACATAACCACTGAGCCTCATCCTCAGATTTTTTTAATGTTATTTTTTAACTTTTGAGAAACATTGTTAATCAAAATATTGAGGTATTCTTATATCAAACAAGCAATACTACAAAGGTTCCAGAGCTAGTGAGAAAATCCTGCAATCCCAGAGTGTTCAATATGTCTGTGGAAGATGAGCCACATGGACACAATGTATAAGATCAAATGGGTGGAGTGGGCATGGTTCTGCAGAACAGTGCAGGTAAGAGGCCAGATGCTGGGTGTAGCCTATGAAAAAAAGTGGAGAGGACATAGTGGGGTTTAGTTGTTTGGCAGAGCTGGTGAGGCAGAGTCAGGCTGAGTGAGTGGATCCCAACCCATAAGAACAGTGGATGGTGAGAAGACAGGGGAAGCACGGGGGAAGCAGCATCCCACCCGGGACCCCTTAGGTGAGCACAGCCTAGGAACCAGGAGATGCAGTGATGAAGGAGCAGAGGGCATGGTGTGTGCATCCACAGGAAGCAAAGGGAGTCAGGAGAGGCATCCAGTAATTCTGTCAGAAGTCACTGTTGACCCAGTGGGGAAGAAGGGTCTTAGGGCTCTGAGATAGATATGTGACCTGAGGGTCTGCTCCACAAGGGGCCTCAGTTTACCCTTTTACACACTGAAGCAATGGAGGGAGGCTGAAGATGCCACAGCACAGCCTTTTTTGTTCCTCCCTCTCATGGGATGCAGTGCACTTTCCATTAATTTTTTCTGTTCTTCCAGGTCCAGGACAGTACCAAAATCTGTTCTCTAGACAACGATATTTGTAATAAACTCTTAAAAACCTTTTGGCAAGAATATCCGGGGAGAGCACTTTTTGGCTCACAGGAGCAAATAGGTAACGGCAGAATATGAGCCACCAGGACCAGACACTGATTGATAGAGAAAGATACTTTCCAAGAACCTCTCATGTTATCCTGACTCGGTGCCAAAAAATTATCCCCAGGTCCTACCCTGAAATCCTGAACTGAGGTCCCAAACTGGTAACCAGAGAAGCGCACCTAGCTCCAGGTTTTTGTTGGTTGGTTGTTCAGGTTTAAAATTTGCTTGGGGTCTGAGGCTGTGGCTCCGGGGTAGAGCGATCGCCAACACGTACAAGGCGTTGGGATTGATCTTCAGCACCACATAAAAATAAATAAATAAATAAATAAATAAATAAATAAATAAATAAATAAATAAAATAAATGTATTGTGTCCAACTACCACTAAAAAATAAATATTTAAAAAATTTGCTTGGAATTAGAACGCAATTCTTTTTTTTATATTTATTTTTTAGTTTTAGGTGGACACAATATCTTTATTTTATATTTATGTGGTGCTGAGGATCGAACCCAGTGCCTCACACATACTATGTGAGCCCTCTACCACTCAGCCACGACGCCAGCCCTAGAACGTAATTCTTAAGATTCAGGAAAGTTTGCACAAAAACTCAGGTTTCTAACTGTCCTTCAAAGTCACCAGGAGATCTGGCAGCCCCAGACTGAGTTCTTACACAGCAAGGATCGCTGGCACTGTCCTGCCAGTTTCCACAACTCTGGAGTGCAGCCGAGTCCTCTTTGCCCCTTTTGTGTCTGGCCCTGGAGGCCTTGAGTGTTGCTAACACACTAAGGGTTAGATGGGCTGGGGCAGCAGGCAGGAGTCAGCATGGAACTTCTGGTCCAGCCCTGCTTCCTGCTTGCTGTGTGACTTCGCTCCAGTCACACCACCTCTCTGTGCTTCAGTTTCCCTATCTGTCTGGAGGCCAATAGACTAGATCAGTGGTTTCCCACTTTAAGCCAAGGCAAGGCTGAGAGGTGGGCTGCCTTGTCTCCCTTCTCTCCTTTCTGAATTAGGCCTGGGCATCAGATTTTGCTTAGGTGACTCCCTGTTTATCCAGGGTTCAAAATTCCTGGGTAACTACTTGTGTTAACCCCATAGCCAGGGCCTTGAGGTGTATTACAACAGAAAAGAGACAATACGTTTTTTATTTTTATTTCTTTCTTGGTAGTGGGGATTGAACCCAGGGTGCTTCTCTGCTGAATTTTTTTACAGCCTCCACCTCCTTTATGTTTGAGACAAGGTCTTCTAAGTTGCTGAGGCAGGCCTCAAACTGGTGATCTTCCTGCCTCAGTTTCCTGAGGTGCTGGGATTACAGGCATCCGCCAAGGCTTCTGGAACCATAATGTGTTTATAGATAGGAATGATGGAATTTGATGAGCAGCATTATTCTCCTACAAAGAGAGGCTCTCCTCCCCTGTTTTACAGATGAAGAAAGTGAAGTTTTGAGAGGCTGAGTAACTAGCCAGAGGTCACACAGCTACAAGTGGCCAAGAGCCCATGTTTGTGTCATTGCAGACAGTGAGGCCCTAACTACTTTTTCTGTCCCTTAGGTGGCTTGGGAGGAGGTGGGTGTAGAGAGGTGCCCTGCAGCAAAGGGGAGGCCAGTGTCCTGGGAGACCCTGCCTCCTCTTGCACTAGCCCTCCTTGCAGGCCATCGGCACACACAGGGAAATCCCCCTCTGGCTGTGTGCTCAGGACCAGGCTTCCCTCCCCCAGGGCTGACCCGGGCTGGGCTCCTGGGCTCCAGGTTATCAGGAGGTCTGGCAGCCCTGGACTGCGTTCTTGCACAGCAAGGGTCAGTGGTCCTGTGCGCTGGCTTAGGATGGGATAGGGAGATGCACGTGATGCCCATCGAGTCAAAAAACCCTGGTGGTTCTTTGAAGGTGTAATAATTGCTCACCGAGCTCCACAAGCCACATTTTGCAGCCCAGACAACTGCTGTGGTTGTTATGAGGAACCTGAAAAATGGGGGTTCTCGTAGTTCTCAGGACCCAGCGTGTCCTGTCTGAGTCTTGGTTCTCCCATCTGAGAAAGGACAATGCCTGTCCATTCCCACTCCTAGTCTGTGTCCCTTTGATGGAAAGGGCAAGTGTAACCTCCTCTGCCAGGCTCCCTCTGCAGCTCATCCCTTCTGCAGCTCCTCTCAGGAAAGGGGCTGAATCCTCCCATTTACAGGAGATATCTGTAAAGGTTAATGTAATAGGCTCTGGCCAATGTCCTCAGCTGCTGAGGGCTGGGCTTGTGACTGTTTCCAAGGCCTCGTCCATCCCAGGCCTGGGTTCCCAATGGCTGGGGAAGCCTGGAACCAGCCAGGAACTCCTGGCAGCCTCTAGCCAGTCCTTGGGCGCAGGCTGCCCTTCCTGCACTGGCTGCTTCCTGAGTGCTCTGGGCTCCAGGGAAAAAAAGTGTGTTCTCAGTGAGCCCCACAGCCCTCCAGGAAGGAAGAGATTGCTTTCTTCCTCCAGGTGGGGCCTGGGCCTGACTCTCCAGGGCAGAGTGGAGGGCGGTAGGCTCTCGGGCCTGCTGAGATCACCCTTCCCAAGTGGCTCCTTGGTGGGATGTGTGTGGAGATGTGCTTGGTCTTAGCGGCTGTCTTAGTAACAGGGCGCTCTCCTGTCCATCAGGATTCAGGGTGCACATGACAGAGGTGACAACATAGGCCCAAGAGGGATTTCCTGCCCGGGGAGAGCTGCTGGGATGAATGAGAGGAGGACTAGGGCTTGGGTGGCTCCAGACCCTAGGGGACCAAGGAATGGACCACCATCCAGGAAACCCCATTGTGGGGAGAGGCCCTTGTCCTGGTGTCGCTGTGTCCCTGGGCTGCAGAACAAGGGCTTGGGGAAGCATATGCACTATCCTGGGTTAAAAGGGAGAGTCCCTCAAGGTCCGCACAGGGAACAGTTGGGTCTTAGGGCACAGTCAGGGTGCTGGTAGCAGAGGCGGGGCAGAGGCTGCCTGGAGGCGGGGAAACCTGCCCAAGCACTGCTCCTGTTTGGATGTGCTGTCCCAACATCTTGGGAGGCTTCAGCGGCCTAGGTCGGGGTCGTGGGGTGGGTTGGGTGGAGAGGTTTTTTGCACATCAGACCAGCTTTGGGCCCTGGATTGGGTTTACCAAGTCACAGCAAATGGGATATTGGGATGGGAGGGGTCTTGGGGGAAACCTGGTCCAGTCTCACCTTGTACCACAGGGAAATGGGAGTCCAGAAAGGCCAAGAATTTCTCCAGGGCCCCACCACCCAGCAGGGACAGGTTGGAGAGAGGGGGTCGAGATGGAGCACCACAATACCCTGTCCTCAAGGGAATATGGGCACCCTGGGGATGGGGCAGAGGGTTGTAATGAGGACACACACACACTTTTAAAAACACTGACTGCTCATGAATGCTTATGGGACAAAATTAAAAACAACCCTCAGCCACCCTCCTGCCTTTCCCAGAGGCCACTGCCATTCTAGTTTCTGATGCCTGGTAATAGGCAATTGCGTGTTCGACCACATGTGTGACAGACACAGACATCTTCCTCCTGTCACTGCACCGCGCTATGGTCTGTGTTGGTAACAATTCCAAACCCGTTCATTCAGCACCACTTCAGGACTTTCTTTTTCCCTCCCTTCCTCTCTGCCTCCTTCCTTCCTTTCTCTCTCTCTCTTCCCTCTTTCTTTTTTGGTACTGGATGTGAACCCAGGGCCACACCTGCTTGAGAAGCACTTGACCACATAGCCACATCCTCAGCCCCTTCTGTTATTTTGGGAGGGGATTGAACTCAGGGGCACTCCACCACTGAGCCACCTCCCCAGCAATATTTTGTATTTTATTTAGAGACAGAGACTCACTGACTGCTTAGCACCTCCCCGAGGCTGAGGCTGGTTTTGAACTTGGAATCCTCCCATCTCAGCCTCCCTACTGTGGCCCCTACTGTTTTTGAGACAGGGCCTCACTGAGTTGTCCAGGCAAGCCTGGAACTTGCGATCCCCCAGTTTCAGCCTTCCAAGTCACTGGGATTGCGGGTGTGCGACACCACATCTGGGACTTTAGTACTTTGTAAGTCAACTTGTTTTTGTTGACACTCGAAACACAGACAAGTCCACTGGCCACCAGCGTGTTCCAATGAGAAACAACAGGTCAAGCTTCCCAGGGGCCGACTCTGCTCCACCCTCTGCCCGAGGACAGTGGCTGCCCTCACTTGGAGGTTTTAATTGCTATGTGTTTGTTTTAGTTGCTTTGTGTTTGAAAAACCAAACCAAACCCCAAACCAAAACAAAACAAAACAAAAAACCCATCCGGCACACCCCACAAGAAATTTCCCAGGGAGGATTGCTTGGGATGGCAAGTGGGGTGCTAGGCCTGGGGCACTGATTCTGTGACACAGGATGGCTTAGGCTTCTCAAACCCAGTAATGACAGTGGGAAAACTGGGGGCCACAGGGACCTTATTTTCTCCTGCTCACCCTCATTCCAGTCCCACCCCCTTGACTGTCCACACACAGTCTACCATGCCTGCAAGACATGGCTCATCTGTCATGCTGCAAGACACAGATTCCCCAGGACAAGTGGGGAAACTTATGAAAGTGGCTTAGCCTCTGCCAATGTATGTGTCCCAGCCTTTACCAATAACATGGCTCGGCTCTCTATACCCCCTGCACCGTCAGAGCCTTGAGCAGGATAGGTGGGGGTCATGTGTGGAGCACCCACAGCATCTGCTACAGCAAGTTACCCAGCCCCAGCCTCCATGGCTTCATCTGTTAAATTGGGAAATCAGAACAATCTTGCTTGTTTGTCTATTTTAAATCATGTTGTTGTATTTTTTTAATGTTTATTTTACTTATTTTTATGTGCTGCTGAGGATCGAATCCAGTGCCTCATGCAAGCTAAGCAAGCAGCTCTACCACTGAGCCCCAGACCCAGCTCCGGAACAGCTTTGTTTAAAAAATAAGAAGCCAGTCATGGTGGCATGACCTTGTAGTCCCCGCTGTCCCCGCTGTACAGGATGCTGTAACAATGAGAATCACTGGAGCCCAGGAGTTGGAAGCCAACCTGGTCAACATAAGCAAGACCTCACCTCAAACATAAGATAAAGCCAGGCACGGTGATGCCCACCTGAAATCCCAGATGCTTGGGAGGCTGAGGCAGAAGTATTGTGAGTTCAAAATTGGCCTCTGCAAAAGCGAGGAGCTAAGGGTTGGGGTTGTGGCTAAAGTAATAGAGCACTCACCTAGCACATGTGAGGAACAGGATTCCATCCTCATCACCATAAAAAAATAAAGATATTATGTCCACCTAAAACTAAAGAATATATTTTTAAAAAAGAAAAAAGTGCTAAGCAACTCAGTGAGACCTTGTCTTTAAATAAAATTAAAAAATAGGGCTGCAGATGTGGCTCAGTGTTCAAGAAATTAGGCTTTTTCCCAATTGTCTTACTATTGAGCACATGCCATTTAGAAAGTGGTTTTTCCACTCTACCCTTCTTTCATAAATGTGCTTTTTATCACTCCTTCCCTAAACAGGCTGTGAATTCTCCATATTTTTCTTTTAAATTATACATTTCAGCTTTAGATTATCCCATTGGTTCCAAGTTCTATAGAATACAATTGAAAGTAACCAGGAAGGAGCCTGAATGCTGTTTTGACTACATATGTGCCTCATATGTGCTAGGCAAGCATACTACCACTGGCCACAACCCCAGCCCCTGCAATTCTTTTTTTTACTGTGTACATGAACATGTGTACACACTTGGACATGCACATTTGTATCCACATCTAAAGTAATATCTGCTCTAAGATTATTTGTATGTTACCCATTTTTTAGGTTTTGAAAATGAGTTGTTTATTTAAATGATCTAATTCAGAAGCTCTCAAGATTTATTATCTATTATCTCTATTTCAAATAAAATGTAAAAGCATTACTTTGAGTAAAAAGACTCAGTGAAAAACAATAAACTCTAAACCTGTTGATCTCCTAAAAGTTGAGAGTAGAACAGTGGTTAGGCAAGATTTAGAAGGGGTAGGAAAGTTGTCAATGGGAATAGTTTTAAATTTAGAAGGAATAATTTCTGGAGTTTTATTGTAAAGTAGAGTGACTTAGCAATAATTTATAAAGAATTGAAGGGAGAATTCTGAAGGTTCTACCTTTAAGAAATGATAAATATTTAAGAAGGATTTGTTGTTTACCGTGAATCTATGATTATACAATGTATACAAGTGTTTAAACATCATATTATATAAATCAGAAATAAAATAAAACCTAAAAAATCTCAATTGTTATATTCTCCAATCTTGCACAACTCTTATAAATTAATTCTCAAATAATTGACATTTATGCAATAATTAGTTTTCCCATGTAGAAATAAGACTCTGAGGAATTATATAATCATCTAAGGAACTTAATAATTGCAAGAGCATTGCATCTATGGGACACAGAGAAAATAAATATTACTTTTGTCCTGAATTAAAATGAAAATGATGGTATGATTTATACTGCATCTATGACATTCATCTTAAATTATTAGACAGTTTTCCTTCTCTGTGGACTAGGGCTATCTCAGTGGCAAAGTGAGCTTGCAAATCTTCAGGACAGATCTGAGTATTGATAAAACCATTTTAAAAAAAAAATCAAATAAAATATAGGGAGAACACATTCGTTCTATTTGTCTTCATTCTGTTATGCACACTATACTCTCCCTCCCATTTTCTAATATTGATGACTTTAGTTAAAGAAGAAAACATTTTATATCATGGAAGTTATTGAATCATTTTGCTGAGGTAAATTTTAGTTTATTCAAGTTTTGAATGTTTGCTTTAGAACTGAAGGAAAAGGCATGGAATAGAAGGTTTCAAGAACTTAGCTAGGAACACTGGATGGTCAGTGATGTCAAGCAGAGCTCATTTTTCCTAACTGGGTGCTTCTGGGGAGTCCACCAGGAGGTCAGTGCCTTCTTTGGTTTTCATGCTAACTGTATGAGTTCAAGACTGCTACAATTTCAGTTCTCAGGGTTCTTGTGGCTTTCTAAAACTTATATTGGCAGTAATTTTAGATTTATTGAAGAAAAAAAAAAGTCAGTGAGTGTAGGAACCAGGGAATAGGATGGATTTTTTTTCTGAAAGGGAACTTCATGTGAGAAGTGAAAGTTTAACTGTGAAACACTATATTTATATAGGCAAGGAGGTTGATAAGGGCATGCTAACTCAGGTTGTTGAACAAAATAAAGTTGAAAAGTAGTGTTATAATGTAATCATCAGTTATTTTTTAAAAATATTTTTAGATATAGATGTGCACAATACCTTTCTTTTATTTATTTCCTTTAATGTGGTGATGAGAATTAAAACCCTATCACTGAATACCACAGCCCCACCAGTTATTTCTTGCAACGGTTATTTTTGAGCTCATTAAATTAATGAGGTACATTCTAACTGCCAGGTATTTAGCAGTTAACAGGCAAGTGTTTTCATACGTGTGAGGGGGTAAGTGGTTCTTACAGTTGCCTGATTTATAGAAGATGTTAAAATAAATGTCATTATAAAAAAAAATTAAAAAAAATGTAAGATCAAAGAAATTTTATCACAGAATATATGTGTGTGTATTGACATTTGTATTTGACTTTTTGCAAATAATAATAACAGTTAATGTAAAGTGCTTGCCAATTTTTTCTGATCCTCAGGCAATAAGTAACCACCATGTTTATACGAGCAACATGTCATAAAATATCTATAGGTTAGAATAAGTTTTTTCCCATTTTCCTCACAACCTCTTATGTGTAATTTTGTTAACAATGAGGGTCTCCTTGCATTTGCATGCAATTTCCCTTTTCTCTCCCTTTCCCTCCCACCTCATGTGTCTGTTTAATGTTAATCTTTTCCTCCTTCTCTTCCTCCCTGCTCTGTTCTTATTTGTTCTCATTATATCAAAGAAGACATTTGGCATTTGTTTTTTTGGGATTGGCTAGCTTCACTTAGCATAATCTGCTCTAATGCCATCAATTTCCCTGCAAATTTCATGATTTTGTCATTTTTTAGTGCTGCATAATACTCCATTGTGTATAAATGCCACATTTTTTTTATCCATTCATCTATTGAAGGGCATCTGGGTTGGTTCCACAGTCTAGCTATTGTGAATTGTGTTGCTATGAACATCGATGTGGCAGTATCCCTGTAGTACGCTCTTTTAACATCTTCAGGGAATAGTCCTAGAAGGGCAATAGCTGGGTCAAATGGTGATTCCATTCCCAGCTTTCCCAGGAATCTCCATACTGCTTTCCAAATTGGCCGCACCAATTTGCAGTCCCACCAGCAATGTACAAGAGTACCCTTTTCCCCACATGCTCGCCAGCACCTGTTGTTGTTTGACTTCCTAATGGCTGCCAATCTTAGGGTGGTTTTGCTTTGCATTTCTCTGACTGCTAGAGATGGTGAGCAACATGTCAGAAAATATCTATAGGTTAGAAGAAGCTTATGCTTGTTAGTATTTTTCCTAGTCTAATGATTCTGGTAGCACCAGATTCAAACTATAAAGAGCACTGCTTTTAAATAATAGACAATTAAGAACAAATTTCCATTAGACTTTTAAGTTGGTTAATAATCATCTCCTATTTAAAAACATCTAGCTCAGATTTGTGTTTCTGAGGTTAACTACAAAGGTCTGCACACAAATCATTAAAAATTCCTGGGCCATTTTATATTTTTTGTTAACATAGTATTTTTTTTAATTACTGTATCATAATCTTACCTGGAATTTAAATTTTAAATTTCAGCTTTGCTTATACACTTAAATTATCCAGCTAAAATAATTTACAGAACATTTTCAAGAATATATTCTGATATAAATCATATGTGTTGTTAATTATTCATTAGTAAGCAAATATTACCACAATAATATTATGTAATATTATTTAGAGTGTGAAAGCATATAGAAATATTTTGAATTATATATATATATATATATATATACACTCACACACACATACACACATCACACATACACACAAAGCTTGAAAAAATAATTTGGTTATCTATTGGCTAGACAAATGAAAATTTAAATGAATTTAGCCTCAAACTTGCCATGTATATTAGAAATAGTTATACATAGTACTGATTTACTTGTCATTTTCTATGTAACTGTATTGTTACTACATGTCATATTAAATTATAACACTATGAAATTTGTAATCAGTATGAGCATATCATTAACAAAAATCAATATTACATTATTACATTTCTGTGAGTTTACAAATCTCCAGTCCTTCTTAGAAAGACTTACTATAGGCTTTGAAGGATTTATAAATTTAAGTATTACTGCAATGTGTTGTTGGGGTCCATTACTAAGAAAATAGATATTTTCTAGATGGCATTGAGATACATCTCTAAAACTTTGATGAAAGTATAGAATGCAAGCTGGGCAAAAGAATAAAAACTACCTCAGGCATCAAGAACCACAGGAACTCAAGCACCACAGCAGCAAATTGTTGAATGAGCACTGCACAGTGCATCTTAGCCATACTCATGATAACCTGGGAGTTCACAGCTATCAGACTGAGGGAAAATTGAATAATAGAGAGTTTACAATTCATGCAAAGAGTGAATTGGACCAAATTAATGGTCTGCCCTCAGAAAATTAATGTGTTTTTAAGGTACACGTACAATAATATCCACATATACCCAAAATGAAAATTGTAATTTGTTAAAACACAAAGACTATATAAGTCCTGTTACATTTTCATTTTTACATTTAATCATTTCATTTAGTTTACATGGCAATCTCTAGTCACATACTAGCTTACATATTTTTATGTGTTGTCAAATTCTTTTCATCAATTTCAATACTTAAAGATGAAACTAAAAAATTCCATTATTATATTTTAAGTAATTACCACCATGAAGAAAATAGACAGGAAATTCATCTTGTCCTTAGTTTACTTTGCTTTCTTTGTGAATTCTCATGCAGTGCTTCTTATTTATGATCTTGAGAAAGCCATGGGAAGGTGAATTCACCTTGTTGCCAAAAAACAGAGAAATGTATCATAGAATGTTTAGTTGTTTCCTGGTGGTATCTTTTTCAAAAGGTATATGGAAATGACATTATAGACAATATCAAGTTACAGTTAAATATTTTTCTGTCAAGGAGAGAGGAGATTTCAGAAATATGAATCTGCTCCTCTTTGAGCCTATCTTGAATTCTGGCTCTTACACCCAGCCAACTGTCAGGCACAGATCTATGTAAACATGAGTTCCTCACGGGTGGGCCTGAGATCTTTCAATTCCAGTCTTTAAAGCTAAAGTTTCTTGACAGATGATATTTTAGGAAGACATCTCCTGAGAATTCCTCACAGTTCAATCAGGCATGTCTCCATTTGTATAGGAAAATCTCTGCATTTGCTCTATTGTTTCTTATAAGAGAGAGAGTGTGCTCCCAATGAATAGACACATTAAGATTTGCCTTTATAGAAGGTTTATCCATGATTGTTTTAACATGATATTTATGCATTCTTATTTTTGTGGGATAATAAATTCAACATAAAGTATTCATTCCCATTTTAAAATTACAACCTTGGTTTCAGACTTGATAAGGGTATGTAAAATTTTCTAAAGAAAATATTTTATATAGAAGAAATAATGTAATACCTTGAATTTCAAAGAAGTTTCACATTTGACTGAACAATCATATGGAATAGAAAATATCTGAAAAGTCCAAAGTACAAAAACTACATGATAAATGGTTCAGAATATGTAGGGATCTAAAACTATTTTTTTGTATGAAATACACTTAATGGTCTCTCCAATTTTACAAATTTATGGCTAGCTTATAAACCAAGAACTATTGAGTTACATTTACCATTGCAGATGCAGAAAACACACAACAAAAGTCAGACAGAGATTAAAATATTTCAGCCTTCTCATTAGATGATATTATTTCCATAAACTTTATATAGCAAAATTAAATTCTTCTCTAATTATAGCTAAGTATATTCACAAATCTTTAAAGATAAATAATGATTTAAGAAATTTTTAAGAACTTAAGAATACACTTAAGAAAAGGTCCTGAGTTATTGTAAAAAAATATTTTAATGCTGTTTTGTTTTAGGCTTTACATAATAAATTTGCAAGAGAAAAATAAATGCTTTTTCATATTGATATAATATGTACATAAGGGTATGCAGCTTAATTTGTGCTTCTTTGTAGTGACATATTTCTAATAGTAAAAAAAAAATAAGAATTTAAATATTTAAGTGATTCTGTTTTTGTATGTTTTAGGAAAGAAATAAATGTGATGAGCTTATAACGGATATTATCTCTGAAGATCAAGTTCATATCCATGAAGAAATTACAACTAAAAAAATATGAACTACTTTGTAAAATGTCCAAGTTACATATTCAAGTTTCATTTAAAACTTTTTTTTTCCTTTCTCTTTTCTGGGAGAGCAAGTGATCCAGTATTTGCCTCTTAGGAAAATTGAATTACTAACCAGTAATTACAGTTCTCTGAATGTAATATTCTCAGTGGATTTGTATCAATTGTCGTGGGGCATTTTGGCACATGAGTTCCAGTAATGTAACATTGTGAAATAAAGAAAATTAAGTTCTAATAGATTATATCTTAAATTTGTCTAGTATATTTCTATAAAGCCACTTTGAAATTTTTTTTTCCAACAGTCTTGTGAAATAGATTCAGTTAACCCAAGATGTAGTTCTTTAGCACACAGAAAGATGAAATCCAAATCCAAGATCATAATGTCATTTATGAAGCTAGAAAAATCTGTGCATGATGAGGTAGCACAGATTCACTCTGCTATATTGAGTCTGCAATTCCATTTTTTAAATTATGTAGCAAAGCAATATAAATGGGGGATACTAATCTTTAGAACATTTAAAATACCCTCGCTATCATTGTCTTGTAATTTTTAAGCATTTAATTCATTATAACATGCTACATATTAAAGTATGAATTACTAATTAATATGTGTATTTGAAAACTGAGATAAATGTAGAAATTCAAATACTAGGAGAGTTTTAGAAAATACAAGATATTATAATCTAGAATCTAAAGTGAAAATGTTTAAGCATAATTATTATATTTCCAGTTATATGAACATTAAGAAATATCTTACGATTTTAGAACCCTTAAAGATAAAAATATATATTTGATTGAATCAGGATTTTGTTTTAGGATATAATGTAACTAAGGATGAACTAGTATTTTTTTGGAAAACAGAAAGATAAAAATTTTACCTTATGCAATATTGATTTTGGGAAATTTTGAAGAAATACTTTTGAAAGCTTAATTTCCTTTAAATTTCAAATGTTTTCTTACTATTGCCAAATTAAAAGATCCTACTTTTCCTTGACCTATATTCAATCAGTAAGGTTAAGTATTATTTTAAAACACATGAGCTTACTTGAAAACTAAGAGGTATGAAAATGAAGAAAGCCATTATTTTAGATATTTGGATGGTAAAAATTGCTATTATGCAAAGGGATTTTATCTTAATTATTCTGGAAGATGATTCAATTTATTTACATTGCATATTGTAAAATTAGCATACATGATTTATTTATTCATATGATTATCTGGAAATAAATATTGAACTAAGAAAAGATTAAGTTTTAAAATAAAAAATTTGGCTCTTGCCCTCTGAGTCAGTCTGAGTCAGGGGATAGGGGACTTTTCCAAAGAGCTTTGCAACTCTAGGCCACATAACCTCCCGATCAAGGAGATTAATGAGACCAGTGGAGGACAGAAAGCCAATCAGTGCATTTGCTGTGAAGAAGAGGGTCATCAGAAAATTGAGACATCCCTGATGCTTCCAAGGGAAGCCACATGGTCAAGCAAGGCCTGGACCCATCCTAGCACAAATGGCACTAGCAGATCTGAGAAGCTGCTGCAAGTTCCCGAGGACTCCCAAGGAAACTCAGCTGACTGTTAACAATAGATAGAAACAAAAGTCAGTTTGACTTGCTTCATCTTAAACACTTAGCAAAGACAGTCAAAGCCAGAACACAGCGATTCCTGGGCATTTTAAATAAAATAATAGTTAAATGTAACTTCCATAAATAAGTAAACAGGAGGCTTCAAAACAGATTCTCAGACAGGAATGCCTGATAACTATCAAAAGAAACTGACAGAGTAGTTTTTAGTTCAAGGCCTTTATTTTTAACCTACGCAGGTAGGCTTAATGTTTGCTTGTATGGTTATCCAGCCCTAAGTAACAGAATTAAATATTTCTCTATTAGACACAGAGGTCATACTAGTAAAAGGATTTTGCAAGCTCACATGACATTAAGTTATTAAACTGTATCTTAAGGAAAAAAACATCTGTAACCCTAAAAGTTAAATGTTGTGTTTACACCCCTGACAATTCTGGCAATGTGACGAATATCCTTAAAGATTTACATGCTCAGATGGAAGCCATGTCCTCAGCAACTTTGTCATGGAAACAATATCTTAGCTCCTGGTTCTTGGTACTTCCTGGTGGAAAACATTGTTAGTCTTTGTCTTTGCCATCATACTCATTGGCATATTCCTGTGCTATGGGATTTATTGCAGCATCAATCTGGTTCCAGTAGTAATGAATTCTTGTTTCTTTTATAGACCACCCATCACTCAAATGGCCTTCCAGTCTATTACTTCTCAATCCGAATTCTATCATCGACCCACTCCATAGACCCGATTTTTAAAGGGAGATTCCAAACTGCTTGCCCCACACCGTCCCTTTTCAGCCTGAAGAAGCCAGAAAGATTTTCTTCGCCCCCCTTGCTTACAGCAGTAAGGAGTTCCCAAATTAGAGGGGGGAATGAAGCCAGATTTAAAGTTAGGTAGTCAGTGTAGTTAGGTAAATCGGGTCTAATATCGAGTGAAATCTAAAATGAAGGCCATGCTGGGAATGACTCAGGGAAAACGCAGGACAATTCATGGAATGTTAATGAAGTCCTGAAAAGGCCCTAGACCAAAGTCCACCTCAAAGAAATGTTAATGGATCTCAGGAATCAGCCTCCAACAGATTTGGAGACAGCCCATCCTAGAGAAATGATAAGCCCATCCCAAAAGGTGATAATTGGGCCCACATGTGTCCTAACCCCTTCAACCTATATTCCATCACCAAAACTATAAAAAGGGAAAAGAACAGCCCTTCCACAGATTCCCACCTTTTGGGTCCCCTTCTTCCTCCGGGAGAAGTCTTTTCTGCCGTCCTTTAATAAATTTCTAATTTCTACACTGAAAAAAAAATTCATCTTGTAATAAGCATATTTTGTTACTAATGACGTACATAACATATTTTTTAAAGAGATTGTATGCAATACATATATTTGGGACTGGGAGTATATCTCAGTTGTAGAGCACTTGCCTAGCAATTGTAAGACCTTGGGTTTAATCCTCACCTTCACAGAAAAGGAAAAACAACCACAACCAATTATTCCCTAACACTTTTGTCCATATGTTTGTATCATATAACTTGTATTTCAAATGGAGGGTTGTGTTTCTTATTTAAAGGAATGAGTAGTTTCAAGTTTCCAGTATCAAAGATGACTTCCAGGAAGACATGTTTGTCGTTGACATGAGAACTGGTTGCCTTTTTCACTACCCTAGAATAATATGTTAAGTGGAAAATACAATATAAATTGAGTGAGTATTTGCCCAGGTCCAAGTATGAATTAAAGGTTTAGAAATATTTTATTGTCAAAAAGAGTACAAAGTGTGAAATGTCTAATAGTTTGTAGGTTGTTCATTTTATTAAAATTAGATTTTATGGTAATAATAAAAGCAACTATCCTTTGAAACTCACTATGAGTGTCAAGTACCTTGCAAGCACTATTGTATTTGAGGTTTATAACACCATTGTCTAGAGAGCTGTGTTCCTTGTTAAGTAGGAGAGGCAGAGATAGAATTCAGACTCAGAAAAGCATAACTCTAAAATGGAAACTTTCAACGCATGTACTATATTCCCTTCTGAGCCCCGAAGTTTTTTTTTTTTTTGATTACTAAAAACTAAATCCATTCCAAGTCTTAACTTACATTTAATTGTATTAAAATTTTTTTGAAAGGGAATATTCTTATTACAAAAGTAGAACATCCTGTGAAGTCTATAAAAAAGGTAAATAAAAGAAAAAATTAATTACCCATAGTCATAATACTCCCAAATTAATTCATTCAATAACTGTAAATTCTGTAGATTTTTTAACATTAGGTATCTGTAGGCCCACATAGCCAAAGACTAGTGATGGTCTTCTTCTATCTAAAACTTAGATCCTAAAATGTGAAGGCATTAAGATTAAATGATGCCTCCCTGTTATTATATAGCAAGTGATAATGTTAACTGTAATCTTTAAAAAATATTTTTTTTCTGATAACATTATAGTTTATTAAATGTTCAGGTTGTCAATGTTTACAACATAATTGATAACAGTTCATGGTATTCCAGTAAATATCTAAGTATTTTAACACTTAGTTTCTTTAATTTTTTTTTTACCAACCATTGGAGTTTAGTAAAATTTTACCATGTTTATTTTTGTTTAAACTTGAATCCATGTACTTATGCATTATGCATGCCTACATGATTGCAGGAATGCATTCCTTATTTATTTATTTATTTATTTATTTTTTGGTTAAAAGGATTGGACCCAGTGATGCTTAACCACTGATCCACATACTCAGCCCTTTTTTGTATTTTATTTAGAAACAGGATCTCACTGAGTTGAGTTGCTGAGGGACTCGATAAATATCTGAGGCTGGCTTTGAAATCACAATCATCCTGTCTCAGCATCCCAAGAGTCTGGCATGTACCACTGAAACCAGCTACATGATTTCATGTACAAGAGACAACATTGCAGTTAAATTCTCCAGGTATATTAAACATATTATCCTTAAAGAATTTTTATGTAGGCAATGTGTGGGTATGTATATATATGTATGTATGTATATATATATATATATATATATATATATATATATATATATATATATATATATAAATTACTTTAAAGAATTTTATATATAATTGTATACAAACATATATAGGTATATAAAACTTGAAAAACAAGCAACTTCTTTTCACCCTTTATTAGGATTATAAGATGATGGAAGAGGATGTCCCTGTAGGAAGTAAAAGGTCTCAGTATTCACATTTTTCAGGAATACCACCAAAGGAATTTTGAAGTAAGTCTGCTAACAATGTGTAATGGTTTTCAGTCTATTGAGAAAACAGTGGATTGAGCAAGACTATATAATAGTACTATTTTAGAGTAGAAATTTTTTTTGAAACAATTAGTCACTCACAGAAACTTGAGAAAATAATACATTTTTTTTGCCTTAGAGAATTCAAAAGAAGTGTTTTCTACTGTGCTGATAGTATGATACTATTTTCACAAATTAAGAGCCCTCAATAGAGAAATGGCCCGACTCTATAATTACTGTCAATGGTAATAGCTCAAGATCAACTACTTTAAAATTAAAATGACAATTTATTTTTTCAGCTCTTCTCTCCTGTTTAATTGGCATCTATTCAAAAATTCCATACATGGGTCAAATTATTTATTTACCTAGAAATACATTCTGCAATGAATTTACACTGGAGCCTTATAAAGTGAGTTGTGGTGCAGAAAATTAGATGTCTCCTGGGTAAAACATTGTGATTTTCAATAAATCCAATGGTAGATTGGTACCATCAGTTTTTAACATTTTTGAAGGAAAATTATTCATGCTGTTTCTCTGCAGTGCTGAACTTTGAGGATTCCTAAAATCCTTTGACCTTATGTTACATGAAGCTGACCCAGATTTGCATGCAGAGAAAAAACATTTTGGCTCAGACAGCAATCACTAAACTCACTTAACTGAATAAATTGGTTGTTCAGTAAAAAGTCTTGGTTAAATTCCTGTATATTGAGAGATTGGGGTTTTGATGCTATGTTCAGCTTGTTAGAAAAGAAAGATATATAAACTTAGTGTTACTACATAAACAAAAGCACTATTTTACTCAGGTATTAATTGCCTGAAACTTTTGTTCAATTGATTGGTTTCTATAGATAGTAACATTAGAAACCTAACCAAGCCAGTAACTATAGATAATACCTGAATTTACAAGTGTTATCTTTCTGACAAAATTATGGCTTTCTTCTTATACTGTATTCAATGAGTATCTTGCTTTAGGCTAAACAGTCAGAGTAGATAATTTATACTTTAGAATTTTTGATTTAAAAAATCTGGGTCAAATCACCATTTCACCCATCTATTGATCTTCTTGGACTATTCCCTGAAGACCTTAAAAGAGTGTACTACAGGGATACTGCCACATCAATGTTCATAGCAGCACAATTCACAATACCTGGACTGTGGAACCAACCCAGATGCCCTTCAATAGATGAATGGATAAAAAAAATGTGGCATTTATACACAGTGGCGTATTATGCAGCTCTAAAAAATGACAAAATCATGGAATTTGCAGGGAAATGGATGGCATTAGAGCAGATTATGCTAAGTGAAGCTGGCCAATCCCTAAAAATCAAATGCAAATGTCTTCTTTGATATAATGAGAACAACTAAGAACAGAGCAGGGAGGAAGAGCAGGCGGAAAAGATTAATATTAAACAGAGACATGAGGTGGGAGGGAAAGGGAGAGAAAAGGAAAATTGCATGCAAATGGAAGGAGACCCTCATTGTTTTACAAAATTACATATAAGAGGTTGTGAGGGGAATGGGAAAAAAAAACAAGGAGAGAAATTAATTACAGTAGATGGGATAGAGAGAGAAGAGGGGAGGGGGGTAGTAGAGGATAGGAAAGGTAGCAGAATACAATAGTTACTAATGGCATTATGTAAAAATGTGGATGTGTAACCAATGTGATTCTGCAATCTGTATTTTGGCTAAAAATGGGAGTTCATAACCCACTTGAGACTAATGCATGAAATATGATATGTCAAGAGCTTTTTATTCTTTTGAACAACCAATAAAAAAAGAGAAAAGAAAGAAAGAAAAAAAAAGAAACACCATAATGTGGTAAAATAAACCAACAAATATTGTTGCAATAGTAATACTGAATGGAGAAAGAATTTTATTTATGACCAGCTTCATAATAACTATAAGTTCAAACTATGCTTATGTTTTTTCATTAAAAGAAAAGAATGACTGTTCTTTATAGTTATAGCATCTCTGAAGTTCTTATTAACTACTATATAATAAAATTACAAATTATTGTTAGTTATGCAATCATTTTATACATGTCCAAAATCATTATACATATCCAAAATAGATTTTTCACATTTAAAGAACTTTACACAAAATATTGATTTTAATCACTTCCCACTGAAGAAAATGATCACTATCCCCTTATTTTAGTGATTAGACACAGAGAAGTTTACCTTCTTGCTTATTGACAAATGAATATAGAGTTGGAGGTCAGAGTATTCATCTAGATTTGGTTCTCATTCATTCTTGTCAAATGTCATTAGTAGTTTGTTTGTTGGCTTTTTTTTAATATTTACTTTTAGTTTTTGGCGGACACAACATGGGGTGCTGAGAATCAAAACTGGGCTGCCCACATGCCAGGGAGTGCTGTACCACTTGAACCACATCCCCTCTTGGGTGGCTTTTTAATGCAGTGCTTTGTGTTCAACCCAGTACCTCACGCATGCTAGGGAAATGCTTTACCTCTGATCCATAACCCTAGTCCCCAAAGTCCTTTACTTATTTTTTTGGGGGGGTGGGAGAGTGTGTTTGTGTAGTGCAAGGGATTTAATCCATGGCCTTTTATCAGCAAAACAAGCACTCTACTGACTAAGCTATAATCTCAGCCCTGATCTATACTCTTTTAACAGTGACAATGGAGCAGCCTGTCATTCAGCGTTTGATTCTGCGCCCACTTGGCTCAGGTTGGAGGCAGGGCATGAAGCCTTGATCAATCAGTCTCTTAGGTGAGAACTGTCCAACCCTCATGCAGCCGGTGATGAGGGGGAGGGCTTCCACAATCTTCTGTTCCCTTGGTGTCTGGAGCCCACCATTTTTTCAATCTTTTTGCAGGCTTCTGTCCTGGATCCAAGCCCAGGTGTCTGTGCTATGCAGAAACTGAAAACAAATCACAGGGAGAACACTGAGAACCCTGAGAGCCAGGAAATGGTAAGTGTGCCTTGTTATCTTGATACTGGGTAGGAAGGTGGCTTAAAGCTGACAGGAGTGGCAATAGTGGAAACTGGGAGTTGTGGCTAGTGACTCCTCATGGTCCTCTCCAGAGTCTTTTGACCACAGGGTCACTCTGTGGAAGCTTAGCCTTCACCTCCCTCTGACTAGTCTAGTGAGGCTTAGATCAGCAGTTGAAAACCTGGGCATTTTGTTCCATAATCGTAAGATATTTCCAGCTTTTTTCTAAAGCCCTTTGTGGGCTTCCATGTCCCATGATTCCAGCATGTCTCCAGATTGCATAATAAAGACTGAGATAATTACCAGGAGAAAATCACAACTCCATTTTTTGTATTCAAGCATGAGAGAGGCTGCTGATTTTAGGGCTTGTTACTCATGAGGGTTTGTTTGTTTGTTGGTTTATTATTTTTTTTCTGTGTGTGTGTGTGCGTGTTTGTTTGTTGTTTTCTTTTTGGCACCAGAAATTCAACCCAGAGGTGTTCATCCACTGATTCACTTTCCCACCATTTTTTAATATTTTTATTTAGAAACAGGGTGACTTTGAAGTTCTTAGGGCCTCAGACATTTGATGATGCTTGCTTTTAACTCATTCTCTTCATGAGTCCTGAGATTTTTAAATGTAGCAGAAGCAGTATCTCAAATCCAGAACAGAAACCTGAAATCCAGAACTTCAGATTATCTCTCCATAGGTCTCAGAATAAACCCCTAGTTTTCTAGCTCTCTGTTCACATATCCAAAACTAGGGTTCTCTGTTCACAGAGAGTAAGTTTAATAATGACCATGTAATGCAGATAATGGGCCTCACTCAAAGACACCTGGTGGCTAACTGAAAGATGTTAATGAGCACCATTAAGGCCTATTTCAAAAGTAAAAGACCTTGAATCCCACTTGTGGGAACACCTTCTACAAAGTCCTTTGTCCCAGGAGTGATTCCTTATTGAATTTGAAGGAAAAAGGATGGGTCACAGAAAGAATTAAAGTGAACCCATATGGTAGTCAGAATGCCTTTTCCAAAGCCTATTCTAAATGCATTATGCTCCATGTTCTGCCCAAAACCATCAGTAAACTTCTAAGATGGCACACAAAAATGATTTTTTTTTCTGATATCAATCCTTATACAACATGGTGGGCGTTCTATTTCTTCTTGCTTAAATAATTTTTTTTCTTCAAAATTTATGAAACAAGCACCCAGATTCATGGAAAACTGAGAAATTTTGGTTTATCTAAAAACTCCACTTTCAGCATTATTAATCATTATTTCCCCATGTTTTATTTCAAATGTATGCATCATTTATAGTGTTTTTCTTCAAGAACTGGAGGGCATTTTTAAAAGATTTTAATTTATCATTCTGAGATTTTCACATGAGAAAAAAGCAGAATAATATCAGGTGACATTAAAAAGAGTGAATCTCTCCTAAATGCGGTTTATGTGTCCCATTTAAAATTTTTTTAAAAACTGTAATGGGTCATCAATTGAGGGTGTATTTATTTATTAATTAATTTGTTTATTTACTTATTTATGGTCAGACCATTTCATTAAAATAACCCACAGAAAATGCTGGGGTTGTGGCTCAGTGATAGAGCACTCACCTATCACATGCAAGGTCCTGGGTTCGATCCTCAGCACCAAATAAAAATAAGTAAATAATAAATAAATTAATAAATAAATAAATAACCCACAGAAACATTCCAAACATTTAAAGAAACGTTTTTATTCTGGTGTGGCAGGAAAAAATAGAAGTGGGACTAACTTGAATTTAAATTACATGCAAGTTCAATCTCTTTCTCCCTCTCTCCCTCTCTCTCTCTCTCTCTCTCTCTCACTCACTCTCTGTACTGAGGATTGACCCCAGGGCCTCATACTTAGAAGGCAAGCACTCTACAAGCTGAACTATTTACTCAGTCCCATTTTTTGGGAAGGAGAGACCAGGGATTGAAGTCAGGAGCACTCTACCGCTGAGCCACATTCCTACCCCTATTTTGAATTTTACTTAGAGACAGGGTTGCACTGAGTTGCTTAGTGCCTCACCATTGATGAGACTGGTTTTGAATTCATTAATTTTATTTCTCAGTCTTGTGAACAGCTGATATTACAGGCATGCACCATTATACCTTGCCAACTTCAATCTTAAGGGCTAAAGTACAGGCAAATTAGATCACAGTCCATGTAAATATCTTGGTACTATATATATAAAGGTGTTGATAGACCTTATGTTTTATTTACTTATATGTGGAGCTGAGAATTAATTCCAGTGTCTCAGATGTGTCAGACAAGAGCTCCCCTGAGCTCCAGCCCTAGCCCCCTGGAACATTTTTTATTGGGGATATTGGAGATTGAACTCACGAACACTTCACTACTAAGAGAAATCCCCAGGATTTTGGTTTTGTTTTGTTTTTTACTTTATCTTGTGAGAGGTTCTCACTGAGTTTTTTAGCACCTCGATTCTGCTAACGCTGGTTTTGAACTTTTGATAACTCTTCCTCAGCCTCTTCAGCAACTGGGATTACAGGCTTGCACCCACACACCAAGCCCCTGCTACATTTTTAATACCTGTTATAGGTAGATTTTAACCAGTAGCCTTAACTTTTTTCTAATATATATTTGATTTGAATACATAATAGTGAAAGAGATTCTATTTTTTATCTCCAACACTGCTTTTGGTTATGACAATGTCTGAGTTAAGATTCCCCATTAAAGAATTTACTGTGTGTTGTGTTCTCATTCTGACTTCCCATATGACCTAGTTCTGAGTTTTAGAATATCTGAAACAAGGTTCTCAGAGATTCCAAATTTTTTGGAGTATTTAGAAAACACCACTACCTGAGTCTTTTCTAGGGACCAGTTTGAATTTTAAGTATGTAGCTTCTGAAGGGATGGACTAATTGGATGTTTTGCAGCTGGAAGGCATTTTCTGATATACTTTCTATCTAAAAGGTACTTCATTTGTTTCCTTTTATTAGATACTGTGAATAAAGTTACAATAAAAATAGATGTGTGGCAATATATTTAGCAAAAGTATTCCAAATTTTTTACATATATACCCAGAGTTATTATTAGCGGATTGTATGGCATTTTTTTTTTTTACCAAGAATTATTATTTATATTTTTTATTTATTTAAATAATGGAGATTAACCCCAGGGAATTTTACCAGTGTGCTACATACCCAACCTCCAACACTTTTATTTATTGATTGATTTTTGAGAGAGGGTTTCACTGGGTTTCTAAGGACGTTGCCAAGCTCTTGAGGCTGGTCTTTAACTTGAGAATAAACCCCTAGTTTTCTACCTCTTATTCTCCTAAGCCCCTGGGAGTACAGGCATGTACGACCTTGCACTTCTACCCCAAATTATTACTAGTGGATTATGTGCATTTTTGTTTAGGGCTTTTAAAGAATCTTAAACCTTTTATAAAGATATTTATTAAATTTATTTAAAATATATTTATTAAATGTATTTAAAAATGTCACCAACATTTTTACATATTTGTGTACCGTGGAATCCCTATTAATTATGAGATATTTGCTTGGTTTTGAATGGTTTGGTGCTGAATATTGAACCCAGAGTTGCATATCACTGAGATACATCCACATTCTTTTTTATGTTAGATTTTGAGACAGGCTCTCATTAAGTTGATTGTAGCCTTGTTATGTTAATGAGGCTGTCTTTGAACTAACAATTCACCTGTGTCATTTTCCATAGCTTCTAGAATTTCAGGCATATTCCACCATGCATGACAATTTTAGATTTTGATAATAGCCATTCCAATAGAACTGCATAGGCTGCAGAAAATTTTTTGATTACTGCATTAAATCCCTGAGGCAGTTTACGTGAAGTAGCCAGTGTAAGCGTGTTGAGTAAAGATTAGCAAGGATTGTGGAATGTGATAGACATTATTATCTAAAGTACACGTATGGGGCTGGGGATGTGGCTCAAGTGGTAGTGAACTCACCTGGCATGAGTGTGGCCGGGGTTTGATCCTCAGCACCACATACAAACAAAGGTGTTGTGTCCGCCGAGCACTAAAAAATAAAAATATTAAAATTCTCTCTCTCTCTCTCTCTCTCTCTCTCTCTCTCTCTCTCTCTCTCTCTTTCTCTCTCTCTTTAAAAAATAAAGTACAAATATGAAGACAGGAATTGATGTGAACATACTTTATATAAAAACAGAGGTATGAAAAATTTTTCTATATGTGTAATAAGAATTACGATGCATTCTGCTGTCATGTATTTAAAAAATAAAACCAAAAAATATTTATATGTATTGCTGAGAATCAAACTCAGTGCTTTTGCACATGCTAGCAAAGTAGTCTACCACTGAGACACAACTCCAGCCCATGTAACCAGCTTTTTATACTCTCTTTGTAGTAATCAGAAACAACTTTAAAAATTGAAATTGCATTTATATCACTTTTCCTAGTACAGTAATGCATTACTAACTAAACTTATTCTTAGTATTTTTTTAAAAATAATCTAATGGATGACTGTTATTTCTTTCCAGAGACTATTTTATCACTTCTTTAGGCCTTGGTGAAGGGTCTTTTTTTTCAGAATATAGATGTCTTCTATTATCAAATGGGTCCATGCTAAGTGTGTTGAAAATAGTGATTCTAAAACTTCACACAATCTACACATTTCCAAGACTATAGGGGAAAGAAAAAGACAATATTCATAACCAAGAAACCATTTCCATTGGAAGCATAGTATCAGTGTCCAACCTGGAGTTTGATCCAGGTCTTTCAGTGGTAAGGTTGTTTAAGAACCACAACCATAGGTTTTTGGGATCCTCTAAAGTACACTGAATGGCTTTAAATCATTACTCTTATTCAAAATAAAATTTCTGCTACCTACTTAAAAATAAAGCACTATGAATGAGAAAGGTGAATGAGACCTAAGTTCTGTGGAGGTATTGAGGTTGACCTTTAATTATAGTTTATAAATAGTCAAATAAGAAGGGCCTTAGGGTTTTCCAACACATGATATGGAATACTTAGATGAACTGACAAGAAGTAATGAAAATGCATTTCAGGAAAGTGATGTCACAGAAATTTTCAGGGTTGAATCTTGGAAATGTGGGAAAAATATATTCATATTCATATGCATTTCTATAAAAAAATAAGTGATAAGTACATGAGTAGGGTAAATTCAGTATGCCTCATGCATTGTAGGTTGAAGGTAATTATAAAGTAATAACTGAGGAGATCCAGAACTCTATAATTGTGGGAGACATTAATAGCAATTTAGAAAAAGAAAATATAGTTAAATCCCTTTAGATTTGCCTCGGTCCTCTGTTCCTCTAATAAATTTGATTCTGTCAAATGAGATTATGTGCGTATGGTTCTCTCTGAATTTATGTTTTCTCTTGTTTTTAGGATTTTGTCAGCTATGTCATGTAAAGCCCTGTCTAAACTCCCTTTGGGGGCTCTTATACCTCCTGGTCTGGACTGCAGAGCAGAGACCCACCTCACTCATTCTGTGCAATGAATTGACTTTTGTAAGTCTTTGCCAACAATGGTTGGAAGAACAAGCATATGGAGGGTCTTTCATATCATATAATATGGTTTTCAAACCCTGTGGGTTAAAAGGTAGTTACTTGCTATGTTAGAAACATCTTCCCTATGAGAAGGGCTTACCTATATTGTTTGGTTTGGAAGCCCCGTGAACACAGAAGAGACGCATTTATGCTCACAAACAAAGGAATACCAAAAGCCATTAGATATGAGAAAATACATAAAATAAAATCTTCTCTTAGAGCTTTCAGAGGTAAAAAGTTTATTTCTGTTTTCTGTAAGAAAACAAAAATTTCTCTTTGTCCTGACAATATTTTGATGTTTTAAACTTGCTTGCAATTTCTACCGGTGTTTTGAATTCACCTATGCCTGGCTATCCCTTACCAGATAGCGACCCTCTCTAAAACCTTACTGGTGCCTCATAAATTCTGGCTCCCACTGACCCAATAACAATTCTCTCTAAATCTCAGTGGCAGCACATAAATTCTAAGTCTGGAGCTGAATTAATTCCCTCCCTTGAAATGTTAGCCATGTAGATCCTTAACCTGCTATCTGCCTTTATATTATGATTTTCAAAATCTTGTTAGCTGTAGGTACCTTAGCACCCACCTCCTTTGTAACTTTTTGTGCTGTAAAAATATTTTCCTGAAGATCAGGGGGATGATCTCTAGCATGGGGTCTTGTAAGAGACAGTCCTGGCCAGCTTTTGTCTACACAATACAATCTTGATTTAATTTGATTTAAAATTTGAGTTGGTGCTCTTTACTTTGTGTTTTGGTTTAACATTAACCTTTTGTATTAACTTTACTATAAATAAAACCAAAGAACACAACAAAACTCCTGTAAATGAGCCAGGTGCATAAGAATAGTCATTCCTTACTGAAAGCACAGTATTCATTATAGAAATGATATAAAAGATCTCTCAAATATCAAGAGAGTTTAGGAGGTAGAAATTTTATTTCTTTCAGAATATAGGTAGTAAAATAGTACAAAAGAGAAAATGTGAAGCATGAATATATTAAGTAATATGCAAAAAAAGTCACCAAAATATTTATTACAAAAAATCATATCTACAGAAATGGTTCAAAGAAGCTGTCTTTTTGTCAGGAATAAACATTTGAATAAAAATGGAAGTTTTGATTCTCTTTTTAAGTAGTTTTACTCATAGTGAATTATCTTTACACTATTTCTACATTTTACTGGTTGGAACTAATTATAATTAATATATCTGCAAAAATGGTACTGAATGCAGAAAAATATTATTGCTCATGTTTGAATCACCTACATTATTTGATCTTTCCCTTTTTAAACCAAAAATCTGCATAAAACCATCTCTTAATAAATATCTCTATCTCTGTATATTAGCAGCAACTGAGTTATAAAATTTGCTATGATAACTTGTCTCTTCATGTACTTAAAGACTATGAATTTGCTGCTTAGCACTTAGGTATAATTCTCTATGGTGTTCTCTAGTTATTTTTGTCTCTATGTTTTATACCAAGCTCTTAGTATGTGCCTTAATTACTCTTGTAGCAATGTAGGATTTATGTCTTATTTATGACACTTTGTTTCCAGAACTGTGTCTAAAGGGAAATATTTACAAAATGATTATCGAGGAAAAAAAATCTATTTAATATTATATTTTATTTTATATTTATTTATATGTTTATATGTGCATATTTTATTATTTAGAAACACACTTTGATCTGAAACTATAGTGCTACTAGTGTACGTTAGCTTGAATTGGTTGTGAGAAACAAACTAAAACGTCATTTCTCTGTGTTGGTTGGTGATTTCTGGAACCTCAGGAACCTAGTGAATAATGGTAGAAATAAGTAACTCTCTAGTTTGAGACAGAACCACCAAACTAGATGATGTTTTGCTCCTGCTTTCTATCTTGATCATTGGAATCATAACTTTAAATATACATGGAAGACTTTTGGAATTCTGTACTGTTACTTCTTTTAAAAAAAATCAATGAAAGTTAAAAATAATGCAGGAAAGATACATAATTAATTTCAAACTATTCATTTGTTAAAATAAATAATTTTTTTAAATCACCAGAAATTCTGAAAAGTTAGAAAAGTTGAAAGCTTTAGAAATAGCCTAAGGCAATTTCTCTTTTCTCAGGATAGTAGACTATGTTTCTCTTTTCTCAGGACAGTATACTATGTCTCCAACTCATTCCTCTATAGAATTGGACTGTGTGCAAATATGAAAAATAAGTGCTAAGATGCCCCACATGGCTTAGAAGTTTAAAATCCTGACAGAAGCTCAAATCTGCCATTTTTCTACTTTACAGAATACAAAATGTTAAATTTATAAGCTTCACAAACATTTGAAGAAGTGTAATTCAAAATGACCTAAAAAATAAAAAAATCATTGAAGGATGACCCATTGAACATGAGGACTTATAATATTGAAGCCCTTATATTAAATGTCTTCTTATCATTGACAAAATTTTCCATGTTCATATTATCAATATATTAATCAAAATTTTTATGCATTTAATAACAAATATCTAATTTCCTATTTTATTCTGTCTTTTAAAAAATTAGTAGTAATCAATATTAATAATTTAATGCTCATACTTTTAAAATATGAAACATATACTTTAAAAGCTATGGCTATAGCAAGTGAAAAATCCAGCCTAATTTTCATTTAAGACTGGAAGCCATCTCATCACAAAGGCATGAAAAGTTAATTTCTGCTTCATTATAAATTACCTTGATTTGTAACCTTGCTTGAAATGCCTTCCAGTGCCTTACTCATCCATGTCTGGTTTTCCCTGATGAGATAACAACCCTTGCTGAAACTTTAGTGATGACTCTTAAATTCTGGCTTTCCCTGACCAAATAACAACTCACTCTGAAACTTTAGTGGTGCATCATAAATTCTGATGTTGTTATCTAAATTTACTCCCTAAGTGATGAACCATTTAGACCATTAACCTACTACCTGCATTTGTATTATGCTTATGAAAATCCTGTTATTTGTGTAAGTTCTCAAGACAACCCCCTTTTGCAACCTTTTGTGCTATAAAACTACAGTCCTAGAGAACTGGAATGGTGTCTTCTTTTCCCATGGGTTCCAGGAGAGACTGTTATGCTCAAATATGGGACCCCCAAAAGACGACCAGAGACCAAGATCGATGTAAGCACCAAAGAGATGTTTATTGCAATCTAGCTCAGTCCTCCACAGATAGAGCAACTGGTGGCTTAGAGGCCCTGAGCCCAGGGTTAGCAGTTTTATAACTCTTTTGGAAGGCAGGAACCCCACATACATCATAGCATCTCTTAGCAAATCATCACACATCTTGGGAAAATCATAAACAACTGTAAAACATGATTAGCACATTCACTGGTGGGAACAAGTTGGGTAAGCCTGATTAATTAGTACAAGATGGGTATTCATTTGAACAGACTGGCTTAGGCCACAAGGGTAGTGTATGCTGAATTGTATGGTTTCCCAAAATGTTATCAACCACCATAAACTACTCTAAGGGTCCTTTGGAATCCCAGGAATTTTCCCTGCTTCATGCTGATTGGTGGCTGCTAAGGGGTTGCTATGGATCCCCACCTAGCCTGACTGAGTCACAGACACCAGGCCCAGCAGATGTCTCCTGTTATTTGTAGATAAACAACTCAGCAGTTTGGTTATGAGCCTAGGAGTGCTCTGTGTGTCTTTCCAAGGACAAGAGTCAAGCCCCCTTCCTTCAACAGTCTTTGCTCTGAGGTAGAGGCTGGTTTAGCACTGACCCTTGCTGTGCAAGAACTCAGTCCAGGGCTGCCAGATCTCCTGATCACCTTGAGCCCAGGAGCCCAGCCTGGGTAAGCCCTGGGGGAGGGAAGCCTGGTCCTGACCACAGAGCCTGAGGGGGACTCCCCTGTGTGTGCCGATGGCCTGCAAGGAGGGCCAGTGCAAGAGGTGGCAGGGTCTCCCAGGACACTGGCCTCCCCTTTGCTGCAGGACACCTCTCTACACCCACCTCCTCCCAGGCATTAAGGACAGAAAAAGTAGTTAGGGCCTCACTGTCTGCAATGACACAAACATGGGCTCTTGGCCACTTGTAGCTGTGTGACCTCTGGCTAGTTACTCAGCCTCTCAAAACTTCACTTTCTTCGTCTGTAAAACAGGGGAGAAGAGCCTCTCTTTGTAGGAGAACAATGCTGCTCATCAAATTCCATCATTCCTATCTATAAACACATTATGGTTCCAGAAGCCTTGGCGCATGCCTGTTTTTCCAGCAGCTCAGAAAACTGAGGCAGGAAGATCACCAGTTTGAGGCCTGCCTCAGCAACTTAGAAGACCTTGTCTCAAACATAAAGGAGGTGGAGGCTGTGAATAAAATTCAGCAGAAAAGCACCCTGGGTTCAATCCCCACTACCAAGAAAGAAATAAAAATAAAAAAGGTATTGTCCCTTTTCTGTTGTAATACACCTCAAGGCCCTGGCTATGGGGTTAACACAAGTAGTTACCTGGGAGTTTTCCAACCCTGGATAAACAGGGAGTCACCTAAGCAAAATCTGATGCCCAGGCCTAATTCAGAAAGGAGAGAAGGGAGACAAGGCAGCCCACCTCTCAGCCTTGCCTTGGCTTAAAGTGGGAAACCACTGATCTAGTCTATTGGCCTCCAGACAGATAGGGAAACTGAAGCACAGAGAGGTGGTGTGAATAGAGCCAAATCACACAGCAAGCAGGAAGCAGGGCTGGACCAGAAGTTCCATGCTGACTCCTGCCTGCTGCCCCAGCTCATCTAACCCTTAGTGTGTTAGCAACACTCAAGGCCTCCAGGGCCAGACACAAAAGGGGCAAAGAGGACTCGGCTACACTCCAGAGTTGTGGAAACTGGCAGGACAGTGCCAGCGATCCTTGCTGTGTAAGAACTCAGTCTGGGGCTGCCAGATCTCCTGGTGACTTTGAAGGACAATTAGAAACCTGAGTTTTTGTGCAAACTTTCCTGAATCTTAAGAATTACGTTCTAGGGCTGGCGTCATGGCTGAGTGGTAGAGGGCTCACCTAGTATGTGTGAGGCACTGGGTTCAATCCTCAGCACCACATAAATATGAAATAAAGATATTGTGTCCACCTAAAACTTAAAAATATATATAAAAAAAGAATTGCGTTCTAATTCCAAGCAAATTTTTTAAATATTTATTTTTTAGTGGTAGTTGGAAACAATACCTTTATCTTATTTACTTATTTATTTATTTATTTATTTATTTATTTATTTATTTATTCATATGTGGTGCTGAAGATCAATCCCAGGGCCTTGTACGTGCTAGGCGATCGCTCCACTGCGGAGCCACAGCCCCAGACCCCAAGCAAATTTTAAACCTGAACAACCAACCAACAAAAACCTGGAGCTAGGTGTGCTTCTCTTGTTACCAGTTTGAGACCTCAGTTCAGGATTTCAGGGTAGGACCTGGGGATAATTTTTTGGCACCGAGTCAGGATAACATGAGAGGTTCTTGGAAAGTATCTTTCTCTATAAATCAGTTTCTGGTCCTGCTGGCTCATATTCTGCCGTTACCTATTTGCTCCTGTGAGCCAAACAGTGCTCTCCACGGATATTTTTGCCAAAAGTTTTTGAAGAGTTTATTACAAATATATTTGTCTAGAGAACAGATTTAGGTAATGTCCTGGACCTGGAAGAACAGAAAAAATTAATGGAAAGTGCACTGCATCCCATGAGAGGGAGGAACAAAAAAAGGCTGTGCTGTGGCATTTTCAGCCTCCCTCCATTGCTTCAGTGTGTAAGAGGGTTAACTGAGGCCCCTTGTGGAGCAGACCCTGAGGTCACATATCTATCTCAGAGCCCTAAGACCCTTCTTCCCCACTGGGTCAACAGTGACTTCTGACACAATTACTGGATGCCTCTCCTGACTCCCTTTGCTTCCTGTGGATGCACACACCATGCCCTCTGCTCCTTCATCACTGCATCTCCTGGTTCCTAGGCTGTGCTCACCTAAGGGGTCCCCGGTGGGATGCTGATTCCCCCGTGCTTCCCCTGTCTTCTCCCCATCCACTGTTCTTATGGGTTTTGATCCACTCACTCAGCCTGACTCTGCCTCACCAGCCCTGCCAAACAACTAAGCCCCACTATGTCCTCTCCACTTTTTTTTTCATAGGCTCCACCCAGCATCTGGCCTCTTACCTGCACTGTTCTGCAGAGCCATGCCCACTCCACCCATTTGATCTTGTACATTGTGTCCATGTGGCTCATCTTCCACAGACATATTGAACACTCTGGGATTGCAGGATTTTCTCTCTAGCTCTGGAACCTTTGTAGTATGGCTTGTTTGATATAAGAATACCTCAATATTGTGATTAACAATGTTTCTCAAAAGTTAAAAAATAACATTAAAAAATCTGAGGATGAGGCTCAGTCGTTATGGTCCCCTAGTTTGAAACCCTTGTACAAAAAAAAAAGTAAGAAAGAAAAAGGAAAAAAGAAAGAAAAAGAAAAAAAGAAAAAGAAAAAAAGAATAAAGAAAGAAAAATAGGCAAGTAAGAAAAAAATGTGGTTCCTTTTTCTTATGTTATGTGTTACAAATTTAGCATTCATGTTTACCTGTTGTGGAGGCTGTGAAAAGTCAGTCTTTCATACATACTTCCATGCCCACACCTGACATTTTGCTGTAAGGCTATTGCTTTATGTCAAGGTCTATAATTTACCTGCCACCTCACTTAAATTGGATTTTTTTTTTAAATCTAGGTTTCTCTGGTGGCAGGGTTCTTCTTCAGTCCTTGGAACCTGACTTCTTCCTTCAGTGCTCATTTAGTTTCAAGTTTTTTTTTTTTTTTTGGAGAAGACACACTTGAAAATTGGGGACAGTAAAGCTTGCTTAAACTCACTTTCCCAATGGCCCATCAGTGCAGGAATGGAGATTGGGACCAGTGTCAGCCTGTTGTGGAATAGTTCTCAGGAGAACCATGGGAGCCCTGAGATTTTGGACTTCAGTGTTGGCATCAAGAGAAAAGATACTCACTCTCTGGGAACATTCTGCAGCAGATGAGGGACCCTGGAGATGACTCAGGCCTAACTCTGTCCTAATGGCTCAGATTAGGTACTATAGAGGTTCTGTGTTGTACTTTCCTTCTATCCTCAGAGACCTGAAAAACAATTGGTGACAAAGATGGCTGGTTTTCTTGACCTACATTGTTCCTGAACCTGAAGACAATGAACAGAAAGCAGAACAAGGAGGAAAATCAATGCATTCATCTTTCCAATACTAGAAAGGTAAACCCATCAAATACTGAAAAATATTTCCTTTTATTTGAAAATCAAAAAGCCCAGTGATTTGTAGTCTGGGCTGCTATGGCTATCCAGCAATTCCATCATGCCCCAGGGCCGTTCCTGTTTTTCATTGTGCCATCCATTTAATACAGCAATCAGGGGAAAAAGAAAAAGGAAAAAAAAAAACAAAGAGCTAGAGTCCCAGTTGCTTTCAATATTATCTCATTGGCCAGCACAAAATCACAGAGACCCCTACCTGCAAAGGATATTGGGGAATACAGTTGTTTTTCACTTTTACTTTGGGTTTTTTTTTTTTTTGTATTTGGTTGTGGGGACTGAATCTATGATTGCTTAATCACTGAATAACCATCCCCAAACCTTTTTAAATTATAGAGACAGATTTTTAGGGCTTTACTAGATTGCTGAAACTGTCCTTAGACTTTTGAGCCTCCTGCCACAGCCTCTATAGTCACTGGGATTATAGGCATGTGCCATTAGGCCTACCTGTGTTTTTTTAGGTGCTGGAGTTGAACACAGAGACAGGCATATGTGAAATTTGTTTACTACTGAGCTGTAATATCAGCCATAAACTTGTCATTTTGAATTATTAGCAACCCATTTTAAAAAAAAATATAAGGTCCCAGTGGAATGAATGAGGGATACCTGCCACCTGGACCTTAGCAACCAGTTGTGCTGGTGTGCCTTAGTGCAGGCCCAATGGATACTCACAGGGTGGCATAAAAAGATGGGCATTAAGTGAGGAATGGGTTCGGATGGGCTGTGAAAGGAGAACTACTGGATAGGTGGCAGACTGAGATACTGTTCTTTCATGTGTTGTGATGGGCATCTCAGGTGGAGAAGGGGTAGAGGGTGAGTGCATTTTGGTGGTTACACACTGAGATACATCCCCATTTTTTAAAATATTTTTTTCTTAAAATATTTTTTCCACTGGGATGTCAGGCCTGCACCACTGAGCCAACTCTTATACAATTTTTAAAGTTATCTATTCCATGGTAATATGGATCTATTGAAACTTACAATATAAAAACATACGTATAATATATTCACTTATTATAAATAAAGTTATAAGAATTAGAATATGTCATTTTTATAAAAATAGATGTCACAACACTTGTTCCCAGTGACCAAATATGACCCATAAAATGTTAAACACATATGGACATTTGATTTATATATTTTATTCTTTTTTCCATATTTATTATTGTAGACAAGTTCTAAACACTGAATGAGTGAATGCAGAATTTTATGCCAATTTCCCTAATTACTAATTGAGAATAATATTTTATTTTTCTTAGAAGTGGCATTTATTTTCCCACAAATACTGCATGTGGCATTTATGTGTTGAAGCTGAAAAGTTAATCACGCAGAAACTGAGAACAGAAACACTTCCCGGATTTATGATAAGAATGAGAAACTGACTGATTTTGTGTAGGGAGTGCAAAAACAATTAAGTCCAGAAAGTAACTCTTAGGTTTTAGAGCACAATAAGGTGATTACATTGTATAATAACTACTTAAATAAATCAAAATAGCCAGAACTTAGAAAGTTTCAAACACAGAATACTAATTTTAATGAGATGAAAATTACCCTGATCTGATAATTACACACTATGTACACATGCCGAGTTATAATAATGGGTTTCATATCCAAGTACAAAGAGTAGATTCAAGGTAAAAATAAAAATAAACAGAAGTAGATTCTTTGATGTTTTAGCCAAATATCTACATTACCTCAGATTTTTAAATGGTATCCTATGTTCATGAATGTTTCACTGTTTGGTTTCCCTTACTGTCATGTCTTTCAGATCTGCAAGGTCTAAAGAGTCATGGAATGATTTAGACTTATTTACATGGATTTCTCATGACTGCTATTTATTTTCAAAACTTGTTTACACTTTATTTTATTATTTTATTTTTATGTGGTGTTGAGGATTGAACACAGTTCATCACATGTGCTGGGCAAGCATTCTACCACTGAACCACAATCTTAGCCCTGATGACTGGTAGTTTTTAATATGTGGCAGGAAAAAAAGCTAAAATACATACTTACAATTTCAGGCACTTGACTTAAAATCCAACATGCCTTGTTTAAAAAAAATATTCCATCAGATTAACATCAAATTTTTATATCAATTTTATGCCTGGTTTCTTTACTGGAGAAATGCATCGCTTACTTCAAGCAGATCAATCTTGGGACTCTTATGGAAGTTTGTCTTTTAGGCTTGGGTCAAATTCTTGTCCTTTAATTTAAAAACCTTGCAATGGAATGACTTTGAGTCTATCTGAACTGTGACTTTAATTACACCTTTATTCCAGATGACTAAGGAGAAAACAATAATGATATATTTCTACTGATATTCAATAGCTGGACTTTGGTCACTTAAGATAGTTTTTCTGGTCATGCTAATAGCATATATGCAAGGTGGATAGCTACATTGGGGATTCAAAGACAGGCCTTAAATACTGTCAAAGAGCTTTCTACACATATTGCTAGAAAATTTTAATATCATGAAAATAATTTGAATCCACAACTTATGTAGCCATTATGAAAAGAAAAGTTTTAAATCTATTAAATCACATAGATGATGAAGTACATAATTAAAAGGTAATGGCCAGCATTTCTCCTGAGTACTTTTTATTTCAGAAACACATCCATATTTGATCCTTGTTCTTCTTTCATACACAATAGCTCTAGAATACATGTAATAAGACTCCATATATGTAATACAAGATGATCAGATTTAGCACCAACATAACACTTGAACTCAATAAAAGACTACAAATACAAATTAAAAAATCATCTTAGAGGATATGCTCCTCAGTGTCATCTTAGATGATATATTAAAGGCATTAAGTCTGATAATAAATGGTCAAAAGATAGATCTAAAAAATACATCTATGTGCACACCTACTACATCGAGATTCATTTTTTGAGAAGGTAGCAATTCTTTACTTTTGCACAATCATTCCATTTCAATTCATTGAAAATTGTAGAGTTTTCAATATATTCCTACTGCTTAATCAAGAAGAGAAAGATGAAAACAACTTAACACTCTACCTCAGAAAATCTCAAAAGAAGATAATATCAAGAAATATTTTGAGAATATATGGTAATTCTCAATCTATAAGAAAGGCTATGTACAGTGGGAGCACAGCTACTTTTACACAATCCAGACATGATTTGGTAATAATATTCGAATGGCACCTGGAGAATATTAGAGAGAGTTTATAATTGAAGTGGGAAAAATGTGTGTTGGGTGAATCCACATATATCCCTAGTAATAGGATAGGCTGAGATTGATAAAGATGACACTATTTGAAATAAGGGCTTCTGCTTCATTTTCTCTTAAGATATATACTATTAATCTGGAATTTGAAAATAAAGATCAACAAAATATATTATTTTATTAGTATAAGAAACATTTCCTCTGAGTTCATCTTGAGATCTCAGCTAACAACATAATTTTCTTCTGCAACTTCACGTGCCTTTTCTAGCACAAGATCTAACCCAAGAACTTTCCCATTGGTATCTTGGCCGTAACATATCTAGGGATGCTGATAATTATGGGGTTTATACTTACAGATGTTTTTGTCTCAGAATTTTGGAGATGACATCAAATATAAATTAATAATCTACTTTCACAGGTTTGGAGAGGGGGCTTCTCCATTTTTACCATCTGCCTGCTGAGTGTTCTCTATGACATACACCTCAGCCCCAGAAGATCTTGCTTGGCAATGTTCAACCATATATTGTCACATCAGAGCCTTTGGTTCCTTGTTTCTTGTGGGTATTCTGCATGTATGGGACCTGATGTGATCTTATATTTATTACTGTATGCTGAATAATTATACAGATGCTTTACATTCTAAGGCATTTATCTTAAATTTTTGGGATGTTCCAGGAATTCTTTTTATAGGGTTCTTGTTCTCAGGTCTTTCTAAAATTCAATAAATAGATAAACCACTAACTAAAAAATAAATGATGTTATCACTATTAAAACTAAACATTAATATAAATAAAAATATTTAAATCTCTCAGCCCATAGGTATAAGGACTTAGATTACAAAGATCAATTTATTGGGGGAGACACAAACTACCAAAATGCATTGTGTCCTTGGTGATCATTGTACTGGGAAGAAACTGTTGGTTTCAGCATTGGACTCTCACCAAGCCATGGATTTATTAAGGGTAGGACACTGATATTTTCTTTTGTAACCATGACATGGTATCAATCATATGTAAAAAGAAAAAAAAATTACAGAAAGAGAAAATGGTTTTTCCCTCAGAAAAAGAAGGCATTACCAGCATTCTGTAATAGTGCAAAGAATATCCAAAATGTGGCCTCTGTCTACTGGGGCATCTACAGAAAGCATCAACTTGTATACTTTCTCGCAGGAAAAAAAAAAAAAAAACATCATAAATTGTTTCTTGGGAATGATCTTTGCTGAATGTGTGTCTAAAAGATGATGTTTAATTGTAACAATCTGGTATCTGAATGGGTTTTTGAAGCATTGCACAATCTTGCAGTTAACAGTTGGGATTAGGTAATTGTTTAGTTTATGATTTCAGATAATTTATGCCAGAGAACTTAAATACTTAGAATGTAAAACTAAATAACTCTACTTCCAAGTTGACAAGTTACTTCCAATCATTCAGTTTTTTTCAACAATTTTGAATTGAATAGCCTGGGAAAATGTCACTGTGTACCAGTGCATTAATTTGGAAAAGGATAGTAAATCATAGTATGGAATCTGTTGACAAAACAAGATGTAAAGATATAAATTTTTGTGAATTGTATCTTAAACTTGTATCATTATTTTCAACATCCGAACCTGAAAATTATGACTTATGGTTAAAATGCCTTAGGCCTGAGGTGTCTGCTCAGAATAGCAGTTTTTCCTTCCAGACCTCAGCCAGGACTTATTTTGAAATGCAAATGAAAGAAGCCTGCAAGCTCAGTATGAGACTGATCTGAGGCCTTAACAAAAAAAGGTAAATTGTATTGTATTTACTAAATACTGGCCAGTCAATTTTTCTAGGATTCTTTTTTTTTCTTCTTAGATTCTGTATTTTTTTGAGCTCATGATTTTGATCCTACAGACATAGGTTAATGTTTTTCTGATCAGTTCTATCTTTGACCAACTGTGGAGTTTTTGAAACGTTGCAATGGAGATTTCACCTGTGAAAAGCTACAAGGCCTTTATTATTGTTATGTGTGCACACTTGTGTTATGTGTTGTATGTCTATATTTATACATATGTCTATATATCATATATATGATATACAAATTAACATATATAAGAAGCGCTCATAAAAACAAAGTTTAAAAAGTTGATCCAAAGATTTAAATCATGTGATTTAAATGGTTCAATTTAAATTGAATAAACAGATAAAATAAATGTCTTTAAATTTAAGCTTACATGTTTTTCTAGGTGTTCAAAAAACTCATAAAATATTAATGTCTATAAAATGTCTAATATGCCTTGGTTCTAGGATTTTTCCTTCAACAACAACAAAAAATGGCTAGCACGGTTCAACTCAATTGTCTAATATTTTGGTAAAATAAGTAAAGTAAATTTCATATGGATTTACTCATTCATAAGTACTTTTTTACATATCTGATTAATTTACTATAGTCTGTATGAGTTTGTTTTTACAATCAGTCATGTGTTAAAGAGACAAAAATTTCTTAAAACATAAGTTTACCCATTACATTGTGTTTATTAAGTTTTTTTATTTTCTAAAGCAAGCAACCATAAAAATGAAACAACTGGTTAAATAAAAATTGTTATTTTAGAGCATCGTACTGTCATTTTTGAAAAGCTAAACTTGGTTAATATAAAAACATCAATGTAATTGTGATGCTATTAATGTGCTCATATCTTCCAGGTATACAACTCTGTAAGGAAGAAACGTTAAAAGAGCATATATCAAGCTAGTGTTCTGAAGTTGTATGGTAAAAAAAATATATTGGGGATTTATTTACTTGTTATCAACAAGATATGTAAAGTTTTATGTTACTTTTTACATTGGGGAACAATTTACATGTATTTTTAAGTTAATGAGAGCCTAAACTATGTAAAGTTTAAAAACTTTTTTAACCTTTCTTTAAGCCTTTCTTTAATTCATGTTTTAAATGTGATATCATATGATGTTAGCTAATGTTCATGTGACCTCAAACAATTTATGTAAACTTTGTAAATTGATATTTAAAAAGCAAATATCAGCTTTAGAACTGGAACACTTACGATTTATAAAGAGCTGGGCCTTACCTGAGTTAAGGTTTCTGTGTTCCATCTTACTATATGTGAGAATGACTACAAAAGCAGTAGGCCAGATTTTAGTCCCTTTAAAGTTATGTTCAAAAGTTTTTTTTTTTATCTGTCAAGACTACTAGGATCTCAAACAGGGGATATAATGTATACCTCAGCCAAAATTCAGGGTAGCTATTAAATGAACTAAATATTTTCACTCTTGTTAATTTTATTTTGTAATTTCCTTATAAGTGGTCTAAAGATTCCCTGTTAGTATTTTACAGAAATTTTGCATTAAGAACACAACATGGATTAATTTAAGATAATAAGCCGTCACCTAAAAGACAGATAGGATAATACAGATCCCATTTAATAAAATAGATAAATAATTGTAAAGTTATACACATTAAAGCCCAGTACTCTTAATATAAGGGTGTTAAGATTTATTGGTTGGATGTTTAAGATTAAGTTTTAAAATGTTGAAGCCTTGTGAGGGAATTTCTGTACAGTGACATGCTCCAGTTGCTGCAACATTTATTCAGTACTCATGGTCTTTTTTTCTCTCATAGAAGCACCCATCCCCAGATACTTTACAACCTGTTCTTCCCCAACCAGTCTTCAAACCGAACTGACTTCTAAAAGGAAACTCATGTCCCTCATGGCGTGCCTCCTCACATCACCCTCTCTCAGCTCAGAAGAAGCCAAAACAAGTGATGCCCCGTTCTTACAACAATGGAGCCAAAAATAAATAGACTGTCAATATAAGTAATTAATTAAGTCTGATCAAATCAGGGAGACCAGTATTGGGTGAGTTCAAAAAATGTTGGAGACTGTTACCTGAGGAATTTAAATTCTCTCAGTGCTCTTCCCCTACCCTATCAAATATTTGAAAGGAATACATAAAAAGGGGGGGGGGAGTGATAGACCCAACCTGATTTTTTCTTAAAATTGGGAGCCATCTTGCCACAAAGCCATGAAAAGATAATTTCAGCTTTACAATAAAGTACTGCAAATTCTGAACCTGCTTGGAATGCCTGCCTGTGCCTTGAACTCACCCATGCCTGGCTCTCTGACCAGATTGCAGCCCTCTCTGAAACTTTATTGATGCCTCACAAATCCTGGCCTTCCCTGGCCAGATAATGACCTCCTCTGAGGCTCTAATGACCTTCCTAAATTCTGATGTTGGGGTCAGCAATAATGTAAACTACCATTAGTGTTATGCTCCTCAGAGTTTTGTTATCTGTAACCTCCCTTTTTGTAACTTTCTGGGCTATAATGCTGGGATGCAGGAAAGTTTCGGGTCTGTCTTGTTCCTGCAGTTTTGGGTGGGAGAGGGAGCCTGGCTGGTTGAAATAATAAGCTTGATTTAATTTGATTTTAATTGGGGTCAGTGGTCTTTTTTTGTGTCCTGGTCTAACACCACCAGACACTGAAAACAATTATGATGAGTTCCTGGCCACAAATTTTAGTTCCTGACATTGCCAGTCTCAGTGGCTTCAAACAGCCTCCCTACCCAGTCTCAAAATAAGAACACACACTTGCCATTTCCTGGCTTTCAGTATGCTTAGTGTCTCTGCTGTAGTTTTTTTCAGCTCCTGTGTAGCACAGAAGCCTGGAGCTCCATATCTACAACAGAAAACATAGAAATGGATTCAAAGAATGGCAGGCTCCAGAAACACAAGGACAGGAGAATGTGAAAGCCCACCCATCATCACTGGCTCTGTGTTGATTGGACCGTTCTCACCTAAGAGAGAGATTGGAAAGGGCTTCAGGCACTTCCCCCAAACTGAGGCTAGTAGGTTTACTGTTTGAGTGACAGTAAAATGCATTCAGACCAGAAACAAAGTCACAAAGACTGGTTCTTGGTTGCTCTTTTTGTTGATAAAGGACTGGGGATCAACCATGTGCTGTGGTGCATGACTGTAATCCCAGCAGCTTGACAGGCTGGGGAAGGAGGATTGTGAATTCAAAGCCAGCCTAAGCAATAATAAAGCATTAAAAAACTCAGGGAGACACTGTCTCTAAATATAATACAAATAGGGCTGTGGATGTGGCTCAGTGGTCATGTGCCCCTGAGTTTAATTCCCAGTAGGAAAAAAAAACAATGGGGATCAGATCAAGAGGTACTCACTACAGAGCCCCATGACAACAGATGAATGCATTCATGGATGGATAGACACAGAGATAGAGTGTTGGGACAGGGTCTCATATTCTCCTGTGATGACTTTATTTTTTTTAATTTGCTGTGAATTGCACTAAGTGCTCAGGACCAAATTATTTCATGGCAGAGTTTCCTCCAAATACATGGATCCAGCACTGAGAGAAGTGCATTTGTCATGTACATAAGGATAAATCAATTCATGAATACATATGTGTATATTTTTATAAAAAAGAAATATTACAATTACTTTAAATTTTCTTTAACATTCATGTTCTCTGGTCTTCTGAATAAACAGCTTGAGATTTCAACTCATTATTAATTCCCTGAGGCAGTAATATCCCCACTCCTTTATAAATTAGGAGACACAGTAAAATGCTAAAGTTTCTAGTATTAACATTAATAAAGAAAAAGAGGTGGAATTGGCCAGGTCTCTAGATCTGTCAGTATCCCAGACCCTAGAGTATAAGTAACTAAATAATAATTATGATTGGAGACTAATCATAGGATTTTGTCTTTTTTTTCTTTTGGTATGGGGTACTATGAGAATATTAGCACAAATCACAGGCATTTATGTCTCTGTGTGTATATATATTATTTTCATAACTTAATACATCGCATCAACAGAGTCAACTTTAGATTTAAATGAAGAAAAAGTAAATCACTATTGCCAATGTCAAGCCCCAGTAAATATCAAGGGATCCTGAGGGACGAGTGGTGTCTGGTGCTGAAGGATAAGTAGCGTCCATGAAATAAAAGGAGACAGGATGTTGGTTTCAAGTTATGAGCAGCCTTCAGAAGGATCTGCTGCCCGTAGAGGGCCTTTATTATTTTTTTGTCTGTTTGTTTTACAGGTTTTTTTCCTTTTGGTAGTTAATGTATGGCATCAAAACTTCTTTGGTTTACATAACTTTCAAGAGTTACAATCTTGTCAAACATATGTTAATTATCAAAGATATTAAGCACATTATATAAAATTTTTCCTGTAACTTTGCCAATCATGATTAGTCTTTTACATTTTCACCTCAGTCTCTAGGGGCTCGAATACAAAACTTGACTACCTGTCTCTTGACCTATTATTATCTTTTAACTTTAAATCATACCTATAATTACTCCATTGACCTTTAAATTTAAAATATACTTCTAATTATTGGTAAGCTTTCTTACTCTTAAAGTTCCAATAAATAACACTAAAACAGTGAAAGCCTATTTTTTAGAAGCCTACTACTCTGAACTGTCTCAAAAATATATCTATATTAATTTTACATTATTTTGTTTTTAATTTCCAACAAATTTCCTTTGTTCATATGACCTATTTAACCACTTTCTTAAAAGAGTTTCTTTGATCAATGTTCAAAGTATACCAATCCTCATGTCTTTGTGATCTTTAATTAAAAGGCAGGCTCTGCACCTCAAACCATTTGTCATTTTTATTAACTATTTTTTTCCTATTTTCTTTTTTTTCATTTATTTTTTAGTTTTCAGTGGACACAACATCTTTATTTGTATGTGGTGCTGTGAACCGAACCCAGGCCGCACGCATGCCAGGTGAGCGCGCTACCACTTGAACCACATCTCCAGCCCTTGTTTCCTATTTTCATCATGAATTCCTGTGTAAAGTAAGAGAGTATGTTAGTTGGAGGAATATATGTCACAAAAGTGTGACTTTAGGATTGGGGGCTTAGAGTAAATTGTTAATTTTTTCTCAGGAAACTTGATTTGAAATCTTTTCCCCATAAACTTCTTGAGAAATAAAACTATTTTGTGTCCTCAGAGATATTGAAACACATCTCAGGGCATGTCTTAATTGTACCCTTAGTCTCATTCTGGGAGTTTTCCTGCAATCTCAAGTAACACATACTTTTATTATTGATTGATGTATACCCTTTTATTTATATCATGAGTATCATAAACAAAGCACTTAACATTCCTTATGGTTCCAGATTCCATATGGTTCTGCTCTGCCCCAGCAACCCGGAGTGTGACTGTGTCAGTGGGTTCAGGAACACTTCACCACACACACTATCTTAAGTCACCATATGACTTCGTATGACTTCTGTGAACCTTGTGATTGAATCTTGGCACCCAGTCTATAGTATTGGAATAGTTATGTATCACTGGATATTAAGTCATTGTATAACTTATCGGCACATTTGAACCCTGAGTCAAATCCCCATCCCTATTTTATATTTTATTTAAAGAAAGAGTCTCACTAAGTTTCTTAGCACCTGATGTTCACTGAAGCTGGAATTGAACTCATGATCCTCCTGCTTCAGCCTGACAAAATACTGGGATTGATTTCAGTGTGCACCACTGCACTCGGTTCTGTTCACATATTTAATGCCAGCATTCCCTCTCTGCATTGTCAACTATTTTATTTTTTCTATTCAACATTCCAAATGAATGCAGTATTTCTAATTTCTTTGAAAAGAACTTCATTGCAGTTTAAAGATTTTGTTTTCTCTTTGTGAGCATTTTACATGAGAGAAAAGAAGACAAGTAACTTGAAAATTTAAAAAATAAAAACAATGTCTGTCTCCTCCCTCTGTCTTCCCAGGCACATTCACTTTATCAAAATGTCTGATTTAAATTTTTTCTTTTATTACGTTCCTGTGTGATGCATCCTCATTCTAACGTCCCATATTGTGTTAAATGGGGGTTTCATAACTGCCTGATAAAATTGTGAAGACATATCATACCTAAAGTCTGTTGAAGTTTCTAGTGAATATCGTTCTTATTTTTTCTTCTAGATAGCAGTATAAAGTATGAAGTTAAGGCACTCAAGAAAGTCTCTGAGAGCCGTTCAGATGTCAATGATCTTTTAGTTATACAGGGCTGGGACCCTCTGGGAAACTAGGTACTGTGAAGACCATGCCCCTTAAAATGCAGATTTTTTTTTTTCAATGAAGACATAAAGTTCTCAAACTTATCGGTCAGAGTAGCAATCAATTAGTTTATTAGAAGTGATGTGAAAGAGGAAAAAGATGACACTCTAAAGAGAGAGAATTTTTTGTCTGAAAAGAGAACATGTCTCTCTTGCAGGCTCTCTTGCATTCCAGTTTTCTTGGAGATCTAAACAGAGATTCCAAAGGGTCCTTCCCAGGTACAGTTCTTGATTTTGTACTGATAGTTCGAATAACATAAAACTCTCAAGTATTCACTGCTATGACAACTTTAGGTTAATTAGATTCATGCTCACCATTTCTAAATTAACTCATAAGCAAAATTGTTGCAGATTTTTTGGTTATTAAGAATTACCCTTGTTTCTCTGATTTTCAGAATCTGGACTTTAGCACAGGCACAAAATTCTCCTGTTTAGAGTAACATAGGATGCTCTTATAAACATTATTTTGAAACTGCATTTCTCCTGCAGATAACAGTTTGTTAAGGAATGTGACATATCCTGTCCAGCTAAGCCAGAAAGGATGCAAATAAATTGCTTCATAGAAAAAAAAGAATGGGGTCAGTATGTTGGTCCTATTCATTTCTTTCTTTATTTGTTTGTTTGATTATGGTATTGTGTGTTGAATCCAGAGCTAGTGTACCATTGAGCTACATCGCCAGCCCTATATTTATATTTTATTTAGAGACAAGGTCTCACTGATTTTGTTAGTGTCTCTTGAAGAAGTTACTAAGACTCGCTCTAAGTTCATAATTTTCCTGCCTCACCCTCCCAAGCTACTAAAAATACAGGCATGTGGCACCATTACCAACCTACCATTTATCTAAAAAAAGTACTTCAGTTTTTTTTTACCAGGTTCTGTAAATAATACTATAATGAAAATAGACATGCAGTGGTTCTATGATGTAATAACTCCAGTATTTTTTTAGATTCATACCCAGAATAACATCTAGTGGAACATAAGCCTTTTTTTATTTTAACTTTCTGAAGAACCTTAATACCATTTTCAAAAATAGCTTTATTCAATTGATATTCTCACCAATATTTTTTTCAACTGAGTCTTTTTATATGATGCTTGCATGCTCTGGAGTACCTATTATCTTTCAAATTTTTATATTTTAGTTCTTAATATTTTATTTACGTTTTGTTAGTCATAGATAGACAAATTACTTTTATTTTATTTATTCATTTTTATGTGGTACTGATTCTTAAATATAGTGCCGCTGATGTGCTGTGCAAGCACTCTACAACTAAGCCAGAACTCTATCCTCAGTCTTTGAGATTTTAAGCATAGGCATTCTGACAACACTGCACAAAGTGCAGGATATTTTTTTATTTTACTGATACTTTAAATTACTGATGCAAGTGTGTTATATCCCTGGATTTCAAGTAGCCAGAGGAAGAGTGTCCTGTAAATATTTTCTGTGATGAAATAAAACAAGAATCTGCGATTTGTAAACTTTGTTAACACTACTGCTGAAAATTTTTGTCTTTGGAAGTGTTACAAACAATGCAAATCCAATGGCTTGAAATATATCAAGATTTGCCCATGCTCGTCTCTATTGCTTTTAGCAATTGAAAGTTTAAGATACACTCCCTTGAACAGAAGTTGCTAATGTTAGACATTCAGTGCATGGAGAAACTTATTCTGAAAACCTACTCTTAGGCCTGGAATTATTAGTGGTGTAAACAAGGGTAGGTCAGGTCTCAGAAAGTGCTCAAATCTTACTGAGTCTATCAGTAGATTGATTAATTTTCCCCTTTTGTACCCTTTATTGAATCAAGAGTGAAGTAATTCTTCCAACAAGAGAAGTTAGTAAAACCACTGGTAAATCTCTTTTTGGGACTAACTGACACCTTTGAGATGTAATTTTTCTGCCCTGACTTCAGGTTGTGAAACAAATCAAAAGACAAACTTGGTCATAGAAGAAAACCACTTTGTAATTTTCACACTTACATTTCACTCCTTCTTTAACCAGTGGATAAGTTAAGATAAAAATTACAGAAAATTTTAAAGTCAGTTTATATATTATCTCAATCTCCCCTCACTTAAGGTGCCTTCAAACTTGTAGGGATATTTCTCAAATATGTGGCACTTCAGTAAACAACTCAAATGCCCATGTGTACCCTAGCTTTTTATACTCATTTGATTGTAGATATTCTTTCACTTGTCCAATGTATGTAAATCTCATAACTCATTTATGACTTTGTGAAAGTAACACACATAACATGAGTAAATGTGTATTAATATATTAGTAAAGAAAGGGTGGGTTAAAAGCCTTCTATTTTGCTATATTTCTGTTATGGTCCAGCTGTGACGTGTTCCCCAAAAGCTCATATGTGAAACAATGCAGGAAGGTTTGGAGAAGAAATGATTGGGTCATAGCTTTAAAGTCCTCAGTGAATTAATCCCTGAATGAATTAACTATGTGGTAACTGAATTGATAGTGTGTGGCTGAAAAAAGTGAGAATTGGGGATAGAGCTTTGGAATCTAAATTTGTATATTCTCCCCAAAATGAATCTGTCTCTTTACTGTTATCACTATGTCAGTTGATTCCCTCTACCACACCCTTTTGCCATAATGTTCTGCCTCACCTTGAGCCCTGAGAAATGGAGCAGTATTCTATAGGCTAAGACTTTTGAAACCCGAAGCCTGTAAATAAACGTTTATTCCTCTACAATTTCTCTGGTCAATTTGTTAGTCACATTGTTGAAAAAGGCAACTAAAACAACTTCTAACTTGATCTCTCCTTAATATCTGCTCTTTGTGATGATTTTGAACCAAGTACCTTACAGATTCTGCAAACAAACGCTCAGGAAAATGTGACCTATCTAACTTTAGATTGTATTGTATTATCCATTTACTTTTAGCCTTATTTTTGATACGGATAGGCTTAGACCATTTTATTTATCTTAAAAATAAAAGAAATTACATGTATATGGATTCATCTTTGTGTTTGGTTCATACTATGACTCCTTGGATTTCAGTATTGTATTATACATTCATTATATACATCAGTTTCTCTTAATGATACTAATAGTTCATTTGATTCTCTGAAGCATAGGTTTTGGAGGTATTTCATAAATACTTTTCATTCCATGTAATTTTTTTTCAGTCTCTTTCTTTTAATAGAGAAGCATGCTGAAATTTCTTTGTTAATGTTTTTTTTTTCTTAGTTGTAATCATAATAACTTTATTTTATCTATTTACTTTTAGGTGATGCTGATGATTGAACCCAGTGCCTCACATGTGCTAGGTAAGCACTCTACCATAACCCCAGTCCTACATGCTAAAATATTGATGAAAATGTTACAGATTTCATTCAAGGAAAATTGTTTTCTTTGTAGTGATGTGTAGTATCTTAACACATGTGTGTAATTGGTTTTTTTAATGTCCCAATTCAAGTTTTATTTACCAGTAAACTCTGCATATTTCCCTTTAAAATGTATATGCAATGTATGAAGTAGTATCAAAATGTTACCTTTATATAATACTGATGTGGTGTTTTTTACTGTTTGTTAGGCTGAATGTAGTGTGGCAAAAAATGTGTCTTGAGAGTAGAAACCACTTTACTCACACTTTTTTATTTTTACGTTTCTTATGTGCACATTATATTTTCTTTCACCTTACAGATTTCAACTGTATGGACCATGCAGCTCTTATTTTATATATTATTATGGTTTTTAAGAGCAGTCATATTTATAAGTTAATGTTACTGGTGGGGAAGTGTCATGTCCTTCAATAGGCACACATTTTTTTACAAAAAGATAGCCACTTATAATTAATCTGTAGTTCATGAGAACTTTTCCCTCCACATCTTCATGAATACTGTTTAATTTTATGTATTTGGTTATATTTTATTTTTTATGAGTACTGAACCCTTAGATATCACCTGTATAAAGAGAATATTCAAGTTATTTGACTGTTCTTCTCATGATGTCCTTGTCTTTTTCTTCCTGAATGTATTTATTCATGCATCAGGCAATTTATCTTACCTGTTACTTTGTACCATTTAATGGTATAACTTCATTTATTGATTATTTTAATGCCCAATTTATTAATTTGTTTAACATTTTGTTTTGTGCAACTTTGAACAGAAATAAGTTTCCCATTGCTGTGTGCTTCTTATGACTGAAATCAAGGGTGCCTTTCCATTTAAAACTAGACTCTAGTCTTAATATTATATGAGACAGAGTCTCAATAAGTTGTTAATCATCTCTGTGAAATTTCTTTTATTATTATTATTATTGTTGTTATTATTTATATGAGGCAGTGGAATGCATTATAATTTTTATTACACATGTAGGGCACATGCTTTATGTTTCTTGCTGTATACAAAATATATTCACATCAATTTGTGTCTTCATAAATGTACTTTAGAGAATGGTTTTCATCAGATTCCACCATAATTGCAAACCCTCTGCCACCTCTCTTCTCCCCTACCCTGCTACCCTATCTAAAGTTTGTCTATCCCTCTCATGTCCCTCCCTACACCACTATGAATCAGTCTCTTTGTATTAAAGAAAACATTCAGCATTTGTTTTTGGGGGATTGGTTTTGTCATAACTTCTTAAGCAGTTGATACTATGAGCAATACCAACACATTCACAATAAAACTTACTTTTTCTTATAGTAACTATTGAATGTTTTATAATTACATATTGACTATCTTTGAAAGACTTAAAATCACTTTGTGTGTGTGTGTGTGTGTGTGTGTGTGACACAGATACCCCATAGATATGAAACTTTATTTAGAAAGGATGGCAATTTTCTACTCCTCAGCAGTGGAAACTTTTATTTTTCATTTTCTAATTGTAAAGATATTTTTAAAAGATTCTGTTTTAGGGATAGGATTATGGCTCAATAGTAGGGTGCTCAGTTAGTACATGAGAGGCATTGGGTTTGATACTCAGCACCACATTAAAATAAAATAATAATAATAAAAAAATGATATTGTGTCCACTAACAACTAAAAAACATTTAAAATTCTCTTTTTGGTACACTGATCTCTCTAAGTTTATAACATACAATAATGTGTTGCATAGTGATCTTTTAGTCAGTGATGGAATTTATATACAACAACAGCTACAATATATAGCCTAAGATTGTAGTAGTATACAATCTAAATGTCAGTATACAGTATGATATTTGCAACAATGGCAAAGCCATTTTGAGTGCATTTCTTAGAGTGTATGCCTGTCTTTTAATGAGGCATTTTTATACACATACTATACATTACAAGATCTGATATAATTTTTGTATGACTGTTATATCTCAGATTTACCAAAGCATGCATGAAATTTTATTTGTCTATCAAAGATCAAGAATTTGACACCACTGACACAATAATGGCCATTACTGGATATTAGTTTATTTTGAATATTATATTATTGTTGTTGTTGTTATTATTATTATTATATGGTATTGAACTCAAGGGCACTGAACTCCTGAGCAACATTGCCACCTTCATTTGCATTTTATTTAGATATAGGCTTTCAGTGAGTTGCTTAGCGCCTCCCTTTTGCTGAGGCTGAGTTTCAAATTATGATCCTTCTGCCTCTCCTACCTTGTTAGTTTCACAAGATTCTTACCTGCTTTTTTCTTTGACATCACATGCCTGCTATCCTCTCATGCTGTTCATTGCTGGACTCAGCAGTTTTAGATATTCTCCTTTTCACATTTTGACACCATTGTTGGCAGATCCAAGATCTTTAATTAGATAGTCCTTAATACACAGTTTCTCATTTTGACTCCTTGGTGTTCGTGCTCATGAAGAACTTGAAAAGTGTTCAACAGATATCTATAAATGGTATAAAATGTGAAGAAAAAAAAATCTATAAAAAAAGTTAAAACATACTGACATTTATCTTTGGATAAATAATAAATTGTGAATTAAGGTAGCACCAGCACTATCTTATGGAGAAAAATAAGCATATTTCAAGAAAGATAAGAAAAAAATAATGAGAGAAACAATAGAATAAAAATACATTTTTACTTTGAGAAATTGATTTTTGAGAACTTTCCAGATAAATCTGGCACATAATTTTATAGGGGTAAGAGACACCCATGAAATTGATGCCTCACAAGTATCTAAACAACCTCGTGGTAAGGAAACCTTTGACAGTAATACCTATAAAGCATGAGAATGAATCAAAGAAGGGTGATGAATACTCCTCTGTAAAAGTGCTTATAAAACATAATTTTTCATTGAATCCTAATGTAAAAGATTATTTGTGTGCATAGAGACTAGATAGTACTTTTTTCAGATGTACAAAAAGGTAAGATGCTGATTAAAGTCACATCTTCTAGCTAGAATCATATGGAAGAGAACATAATTAATTTATAGAAAGAATGCTGTTTTATTTTTGGTCCTATTATTTATTTGTATTTGAACTTAATCTTCCACTAATGTGATATGCAACTCAAAATAATACAGTTATTTCTCTGAGTCCCTCATTTCTTGACTACAGAATGACAAAATTTAGATTATGCCATTTCTTATATTCTTTATACCAGAAATCAGAGGGCTAAAGGTTACTTTAACTGTACTTGGATTTGGGGTTTTGGCTCAGAGAAAGAGCACTCAACTAGCATGTATGAGGAATGCAGTTTAATGTTGAGCTCCATACAAAAATAAATAAATAAATAAATAAATAAATGTATTTTGTCCACCTACAACTAAATAATAAATGTTAAAAATTACTGACTGATCTTTACTCAGACAATAATATTTTAACTTTACGTCTTTTATAAACAATTCCATGAAGGGGCTGGGGTTGTGGGTTAGAGGAATATCACTCACGTAGCATATGTGAGGAAATGGGTTTGACTTTTTGCACTACATATAAATAAATAAAATTCTCTATAAAAAAACTCCATGACACAAATCAAAAGAAAATGAGACTATTTATTTATTAACAAATATTTAATAACACTGACTTCTCAGGAGAGTTTTGGTTTACACTTAGACCAGCACAAAAAAATTCCAGAGTTCTGTCAGAATTATGATTCTTTGTCTTACAAAAGTAGAGGATATATTTCAATCAGTGTATATACTTTTTGTTAGCTTAAAAAATAACTTTTTACTATGTAATTATATACTATTCTTAAGAGTCATGAATTTTTGGTGGTTGTGCCAAGATTAAAATATAAATAATAAATTCTACATTGGAAAAAACATTTTAAGGTAGTATTTGTTTTAAAAAATTGGTAAACTGGGTAGTCATGGTGGTGCATGACTGCAATCTCAGTGGCTTTGGAGCTAAAACAGGAGGATCACAAGTTCAAAGCAAGTATCAGCAATGGCAAGACACTGTGCAACTCATTGAAACTGTCATAAATGGAATACAAAATAGTGCTCAGAATGTGACTCTGAGTCTAATCTCTATGACCCACCCCCCCAAAAAAAAATTGCTAAAATCCCAGGAGCATGCCTGTCATACCACCGGCTTGAGAGGCAAAGGGAAGAGGAGAATTAAAAAAAAAAAAAACAGGCTTAGAAACGTAGCAAAACCCCACGCAACTTTGTGATAACCCTTTCTGAAAATTAAAATAAATAAATAAATAAAATTTTGGGGATGTGACCCGGTGGTAAAGTGTCCCTGTGTTCAATCCATAAATTCTCCAAATGGTAAACTAACTATCATGCAAATGAAAACAACAAAATATATTTATATTTTTAAAAATCATTTAGTTAATACATACATTTCATTTTCAGATGCCACACACAAGCAACCAGATATCTAAAAACAGGTTTTATATTAAAGTTATGAAACTTGCAAATGTCTCTCAAAACTAGATCAAGACTTCTCAGCAGACTAGACACTTTCTATTGAGCTGCTTGTGCTATCACTTGGATGTTTCTTAACTAAACTTTTCCTAGATAAAAAAAAAACTGCAAAAAAAAATTTGAAACTAACAGGGATATCCTCCATGCAAGCCTCATAGATATGCACACATATATGTCTTGATATTATATACCTCTTTTTGCCACTTCATAAATTATAACATTTTCGTGACAAATTGAATGGAAGAAACACTTTATGATCATATGTCATGGGTGAGCTGTATTTGGTCCTGTAAGGAACAGATTTATCTGTGAAATAATTAGGGTTACTACTCTCTGAACAGAAGGATAAGAACTGTCATGAAATTCAGACATTTCAATGATTCACTGAAGACAATTTATTTATTTATTTATTTTAGGTACCAAGTTTTTTCATTTCTAACCAATAATCTGGACATGTCTCAACTTTTTTAAATCTCTTTTTGTTAGACTTTTAATCATGTAATGACATGAGACAGCGATTATGTCACAAAGAATGATAAATATATCATGGCAATCCCCATTTCAAAACGGTACAATGATATCACCATTTAGATATCGGTGACTTGTGAATTTTTACTGTAGAAATTATAATTGTTTTACTGTAGGGGACTGAGCATCCAAAACTAATAGTCACATTTTAAACAAATCCATAAAATTAAAAATTATTATTAAATTTTATTAGGAATTTTGATTTGATATGCTCTAATATTATTATTAGAGCAGAGTGAATAATTTTATTGATACTTGAATAATAATAATTAATTTTATTGTTTTAAAATTTTAATACATTTACCAAGTTCAAATACATTATTTCATTCACATTTTAACATATTAAGTATGAGCAACTATGGTTGCAAGAGTTTTTTGTTTGTTTGTTTGTTAGTTTTTGTGTTGTTGTTGTTGTTGTTTTTCAGAAAAGCCTTTAAATGAAAAAAAAATAACTGAATTGGCAATTTCAGGTGGATTTCCCAATTTTTCACAGCAGAATTAATTAAAGCACTGGGTGATGGTCACTGCACCCAGACATCATTTTCAATATAGACCTAGAACATTATCAGGAGAGCATGTCAAGATTTACAACATCAAACAAGGGTTAGATATAAACATAGATATTAGGCCAGGGTAAAGAGCTCATGAATTACATCTTGGAGCATTTCAAGTAAAACATCTGAACATATACTTTAAAATTTAAATGAATACATAAATTAAGACTGAAATATTTCACAAAAATTTTATAACTGAAATATTAGATCGTTATTTCATACAGAGCAACTTGTAAATTACAGAGCAGACATCAATTGTAAATGATCCAAATGCTAATGAAAGTTAAATGATAAACCTTGTTCTAAAAGATAAGCATTGCAAATCTAAAAATAAAAAAATTCTCAGAAATTTGAATTATTATGAGAGGTATGAGAGGTGACATGATGGTGCATGTGGAAAATTCTACAACATACCTATGTGACGTGATCACAGTCAAAACACAGGTGCATTAAATTATTTTATGAAATTACCTTCACACCATGTATAAAAACTATCGAAAAATTATAAATTTTTGAAAATTCCAATGCCATCCACAAGATATTTCTGTCTCTCTGACTCTTAAAATAAAGTTATTATATCTAAATCTCTTTGAATATTCTCATTTGAAGCATTTGGATAAAAAATATTGAATTCTAACAAGTGAGGACTTAATGACACTAATGAAACACTCAGAAATGGGTAAGTATCAAAATAATTACACTAAATGAAATAAGTTAGACACCAAAAACGGTATTGAGTAGTTTGATTTATCTAAGTTCTTGATGATATAAATTTAAGGTACAAAAACAGCAGAAGAAGAAATATTTCTGAGAATGTGGAAATTGATCCATAGGGTATACTTATATCAAAACATACTCATACGTAGGATAAATGTGTGTGCATAAATCTAAGTGTACCTAAATGAAGCTATTAGAAAATTTTAGCTATTAAAGCAAACTTTCACTTCGTTGACAACTACTCATTACAAATGTAAGAGTTACCCTTTAACATTTTCTTATGTTGCAAAGCAATCCACATTAGATTTAACAAAAAAAAAAAAAAGACAAAAACTCTGTTAAAATAAATTGGACACTCCAAACCTTGTGTTTTTGAGAAACCAATGGCCACACTGAGCTTCTCAGTTATGGACCTGTGCTCTCTGCAGAGCTACAAACACCATCTTCACCATTACTTCAAAATCTTAGAATGTTTTCTCTTGAAAGCAGTTGTGGTGAGCAGTAAACTGGTAGCATGTCATACTGGTTTTTCTAATTTATTTATTCATTTCCTCATTATTTTTGACAGAAAGCCTATTTAGCGTCCTCTATGTCTTGAGATTTTTACGCCTTGGTTTTATTTGGAGGGGATGAGGGTATAGAGATAATATAATGCTCTTTGGATTTGACAGGAGAAAGAATGAAAAGAGTCTCTACACCCTGTGTTTTCAGGGATGTGCTATAGGAGAACCATCAAATTTCTGTTTGCCATTGTGAAGTTGAGTTGATTTCCCACTTTGTTATAATTTAGAAGATGCAGAAAATAAAGGGGATAATGAGAGGTGCTTGGGTCCATGTTGACTAGGTGGCAGATGAGGTAATGGGTAGAGTTTGCTATAGAGTTCAGCTTATTGAAATAAGTATATGTGGGTGCTGAGAGACTGGCTTAGTATCACTCTGAGAATATGTGCTTTGCTAGTTTGCAGAAATGGAAAAAAAAGAGGCTATATATAGCTCAAGGCAAGTATATGTGTTAGGTTTCTCAGAGCAGGAAACAAACCAGACCTCTGTGTAGGGAACTAGGCAAAGGGAATTGGCCTATGTTCCTGTGTGGAGGGGAGGTTTTTCTGTAGAAGACCAAGCCACCTAAAAATTGCTAGCCTCGGTACCTGTACTTTTCCATATTGCCCTTAGTTAACTGGCTCTCTCTTGACTCCACCTGCAAACCAATAGTACACCTTCTATGGTATAAATGCCAGTGCATATTTCTACACTAATCACACCTCCCTTTATGAATCTTCCATCATTCTTTAATTACAGTCTGCCTTGAGATAGTAGGGGTGCCATCCATCAAGACCAGTTCACTGCAAACACCATAGTTTCTACCTATCCCCCACTCACTATCAATAACTTCTTAATAAACAGAAAGTACCTGTAAAGGCTCAGTGCTATCACTATACAACACTTGAATGTTCAAAGTCAGTCATATTATCAATGCAAAACAAAAGGTCAACCACCAAAATCTACTTCTGTCAAATGTTATTATCTTTGAAGGTAGTGTTTTAATTTTCTTTTAAAATGAATTATTAAATTTTTCAGTATACCTTTATGTATTAATAAGATGTTGGGGATTGCTTAATTTATGACACCACTTAATGACCTAATATCTATGTTATTATTTTTTTATGTATTCATTTTTTAAATTATTTTTTAAATATGATAACATAATGCATTACAATTCATGTTACATGTATTTATGCTTGCCTTATGCTCTATATAACCTCTTTTTCCCCTTTTTTTCAAACTAGCAAAACACATATTCTCAGAATGATACTGTGCCAGCCTCTCAGCATGCGTACATTCTTATTGCAATAAGCTGAACTCTTAAGCAAAACAAACCCATTACCTCATCTGTCACCCAGTCAACATGGACTAAGCACCTATCATTATCCACTTCATGTTCTGCATCTTCTAAATTTTAGCAAAAGTAGAATATCAACTCAACTTCCTTCATTTATTACATGTATTGAACACAATTTTTCATATCTCTGGTTGTACACAAAGTAGATTTATATCTTGTGTGGCTTCATACATGTTCTTAGGGTAATGATAAAAATTACATTCCACTGTCCTTTTTACCTCCATGCCCCCTTCCTTCCCTTCTCTCCCCTTTTATCCTTTTCCTTATCTGAAGTTAATGTAATCTTTCCATTCTGTTCCCTAACACATAATGCTATGAATTAGCATCCTTACTGAGAAATCATTTGGTGTTTGTTTTAGGGTGATTTGTAAATTTTACTTAGCATTATATTCTTCAGCTCCATCAATTTTTTCTGCAAAAGTCATAATTTTTTTTCCCTTTAATGGCGAGTAATATTCCATTGTGTACATATACTACATCTTTTTCCATTTATCTACTGAAGGGCATCTATTATGGCTACACAGTTTAGCTATTGTGAAATGTGCTGCTATAAATATTGATGTGACAGTGTCCCTGTAGTATGCTGTTTTTAAGTCTTTTGTGTAAGAACAAGGAGTGGGATTGCTCTGTCAAATGGTTCCATTCCAGTTTTTTCAAGGAATCTCCACACTGCTTTCCAGATTGGCTGCACCAATTTGAAGTCCCACCAGCATTGTATGAGTGTGCCTTTTACCACACCCTCACCAACAATTATTGTTGTTTTTTTTCTTAAATGACTGGAGTAAGATGAAATCAGAGTAGTTTTGATTTGCATTTATCAAATTGCTAGACATGTTGAGCAATTTTTTATATGTGTGTCAATTGATTGCATATCATCTTTTGAGAATTGTCTGTTCAGTTATTTGGCTCATATGTTGATTGGGTTATTGTTGTTTTGGTTTGCAGATTTTTGAGTTCTTTATATATTCTATAACTTAGTTCTATATCTGATGTGCATGTGGTAAGAATTTGTTCCCCATTAGTAGGCTCCCTATTTACTTAACCAATTGTTTCTTTTGATGAAAAGAACCTTTTTAATTTAGATCCATAGTATTTATTGTTGCTTAATATAAATCATAGTGCTCTGAAGTCTTATTAAGAAAGTCAGGCACTAACCAGATAGATTTGGGCCTATTTTTCTGTTAATATACACAATGTCTCTGGTTCAATATTTAGGTCCTTGATTCAATTTGGGTTGAGTATTTTGCATGGTGAGAGATAGGGGTTTAATTTTATTTTATTGTATATAAATTTCCAATTTTCCCATCATTATTTTTTGAAGAGGATATCGTTTTCTCCAATGTACATTTTTTTATGCTTTTTGTCAAATATAAGAGAGCTCTAATTATGGGCATTGGTCTCTGTGTTATCTATTCTATACCATTAGTCTACAAGTCTATCTTGTTGCCAATACCATACTGTTTTTTGTTATTATTGATCTGTAGCATAGTTTAAGGTCTAGTATAGAGATGCCACCTAATTCACTCTTCTTGCTAAAAATTGATTTAGCTATCCTGGGTCTCTTATTTTGTCAGATAAATTTCATGACTGCTTTTTCTATTTCTCTGAGGAATGTCATTGGGATTTTGATTGAAATTACATTAAATCTGTATAGTGCTTTTGGTAGTGTGGTCATTTTGACAATATTAACTCTGCCTATTCAAGAAAAAATAGATCTTTCCATATTCTCATGTCATCTTTGATCTTTTTTCCATAGGGTTCTGTAGATTTCATTGTAGAGTTCTTTCAGCTATTGTTATGTTGATTCCCAAGGATTTTATAATTTTTATACTATTCAAAGTTAGTAGTTTTTCTCATTTTCTTTGCAGAAGATTTTTTATTGATATTCAAAAATGCCTTTGATTTATGGGTGTTGATTTTGTATCCTGGTACTTTACTGACTTCATTTACTAGTTCTAGCACTTTTCTGGTGGAATGTGTCGAGTCTTTTAGGTATAGAATTATATTGTCATCAAATAGTGCTAATTTGAGTTCTTCCTTACTTATCCATATGACTTTAATTAATTTTATTTGTCTAATTGGTCTGGCCAGTGTTTCAAGAATTATGTTAAATAGAAGTTGTGGAAATGGGCATCCCTGTCTTATTCCAGTTTTTAGAGGAAATGCTTCCACTTTCTGCCTTGGTGTCCTAGAATGGTGCTCCCCAATCTTGTGGCCATTGTCCATGTAATCCATCAAATTGACAAACTCAGCTTTTTTGTCACAGGATCTATATGCCAAAATATCATGTGCTTGAAGCTACTGAATTAGGCACGATCGACACAGAACATTTCCATAATCGTGAAAATTATTGAATGATGATGTTCTATAAATCACCAGGAGCAAATATTATGGATAATATGACCTATTGAGAGTTCAAATCTAGTACCTTTCAACAAATACCTTGCTAACTGTGTTCCAATATAAATTTTTTGTTAAAAAAGAATAAATAAAGAAATAAATAAAATAGAGTGGTGTGGATACAGCTATCAGGTGCTACATTAATGAATTCTGTTTTAGAGCATCCACCAGGTTTTACCTGGCCTCTTCCAATCACAGGATTTCAAGCACCTCCCTGGAAGGCCCCCTCCCATTCTGGTAAAGGCCTTTGACTCTTATGGTGTCATTTTTCAGAATCCCTCTTACCTTCTAGGCTAACGAGGAAACTAGCCAATCAAGAAACCACTACCCCGGCCACTCCAGATAATTCTTGTGCATGGGAATTCATAGCCATCCTATGAGTATGAAGCTGCTGGCATTGGTACCACAGTTAGAAAAACACTGCTCCAGCAGACTCCAACATCTGGGACATAGGGGTGTTTTCATAACAGGTCCTAGTAGAACATGACTCAAGCCCACTTAGTTATAAGCTGGGGATGCTGCTGAAATAAGACACAAACCACCACCACCAACAACAATAACAATAACATAAAGCCCTCTACATTTATGTGGGGATTTTTCTCTAAAAAAGACCTTGAATTTTTAAAAATTATCACATCTCCATATGGCTTCTGCCAATAAACCCCTCAATGATAAACAGTTTTTTAAAAGAATATTTTCAGAAATATTTTTTGAGGAAGTAAAGAACAACCCACTTGGGAACAGTACAGAATGTGAGCACTTTTTTGCTCGATTATAACATAAAATTCTACTGAAGCTGTGGCAAAGACCCTTCACAGAACTCAAGAACAGACAGGAGATTTCCTCCTGCTGACATGCTCTCAAGTCAGAGCTGCACATAACTTGGATTCTCTTGAGGCAAAGAAGGCCCAAAAGGTCATTGAACTAGCTGTTCTGTCACAAGGGGGGAATATATACCATAAATTACCAAATAATACATCTAATAAAACTAATAATTACAAAATGCTATCTTTAACATAGTTTGATTAAATTTAATTTTGAATGAAAGTGTTTAATCTTTAGTACACCATATTTATCTTATTGCTGATAGATGAGATTTTACTGCCAGAAAGTGATAACTTAATGATCTCTGTTAAAGAATGCAAGTCCAAGGAGACTTCAAGCATCAAATATTTATAAGCAGACTTGGTGCTGTGTCCCCATGTAAAGGTAGCAAAACTCCTGTAATGAGGTGGATGCACCCCTATATCACCTGACCACAATGATCTCATCTGAAAGAGACCAGAAGTATGGCAAAACTTTGAACCTCAAAAAATCTTAGAGAGGCGAGGCCACAATGATGTCTTAGAGTCAAGTTCATGGAACACTGCCTTCATGGCATACATTAAGAGTGCCTGGGTGGCAACACACTATCCCATGCTAGGTCTTGTGAAGAGCAAAATACTTACCCCTTTGGCACAGCCCTGCGCATGAGGCTATGTGTTGAATTCCCTGCTCTTGCTCCATTGCTCACTCCTTGATTGGTCACTGCAGAAATTGCATTGGTGGCTGCCTGTAATCTGCTAAGCTACTGCCTGAGTATATATACATGGTAACTTCACAATAAAATGGGACCTGTTTCCTGCTTGATGTCCAGAGGTCTTTATTAGTGACTTCACAGACACAGTCTCTTCTACAATTTTCCGTGAAACCCCTTGCTGGACGAGAAAGAGCCCACATAAACATCAGTACACAGCATTTGTCTTTTTTTGAAGGATCAAAAAAAATCCTTGTAATGTAACTCTCCTGACCTCTAATGAATGTCAGTATGTTTGCATTTCCATCACCACATCATCGATATTTGGATATTTACTCACTTAGTCTTTGTTCCAGAGAAGGTTATTCTTCCATTAGAAATGACTGGGTGATCTTTTCTTTTTTTTAAGCATTTATTAGGGTGGAGATAATGAAAAGAACTTTCTGTATCCTGCCATTTTCTACGAATGACAGTTCCTTCATACTATTTTAAGCAGGATTCAGCTTGTCCATGAGTCCCTTTTTTTTCTTTTAATCTATGCAGAAGGTTTTACTTTTCTTCATGCTGCTTTTCACATCATACCTACAAGTCAACTGATGGAGCTATGCTGAGTGAGAAAAAAATACCAATAAATTGATATTAGGTAGGCCTGCCTACATCTTCCATGGAGGTTGTAACAACTGAGTTGTTGCCTCAGATTATTGGGAGAAAATAAATTCAGTTTAAACTCACTAAGCTTGTAATATATTAGCCTAAATTCACTCTCCACAGAGAATTTTAGGTCCTCCAAGGCATCTATTCACCACAGGATTTTGCAAAGTAACCATGGATGCACTAGCTACAACATAAACCAGGGGATCATCCCATAATTTATTTGAGACCGAACCAAACCAGTAACTGTTCCTCTTCTGCAGGATTCAACACCCTCACCATGAGAGTCATATTCACTAATGAAAAAAAAAATCTAGTACAATTTTCAACTGCATTGACCATATGCAACTTTGGTTTGATTTTGATCAAAGTATTTATTTAATCACTAATGAAACATTTTAACTGAAAAAAATAATGACATACACTTTTAAAAGTATTTATTTTCTAAATGTTTATTTTCTAGATGTAGGTGGACACAATATCTTTATTTAATTTATATGTGACACTGAGGTTTTAACCCAGTGCCTCACATGTGCTAGTTGCTCACTCTACCTCTGAGGCAAAATCCCAGTCTCTCGTGATATACACTTTGATGTCTACGTTTTTGTTTAAAAGAGTGTTTTGATTCTTCCAAGTTTTTCTGTGGATAAGCAGTTTACTTATTTTATTTATTCTACTTATTTATTTTCTTTGCACCTGTAATGAAAACCAGGGACACTTAATCACTGAGCCACATCAATAGCCCTTTTATCTTTTTTATTTTGAGACAGAATCTTCCTAATTTTCTTAGGACATTTCTGAGTGGCTGAGGCTGGATTTGAATTATGATCCTCCTGCCTCAGCCTCCCAAGCTTATGGGATTACAGGCATCATTTTCATTATGTTTAAATAATTTGACATTTTATGAATATTTAAAAAAACGTGCCGAACATTTGGAATCTTTAGTTGTAGGCAAATTTTGAAATGGGCACAAACACTGGTAGGATTAACTAGTTCTTGTGTTCTATTCTATATATACAACAATATATGATATGATTCAAAATTACTAGAAGAAAATAAATGTGATAAACAAAATGAGAAATGATAAGTATTTGAGGAGGCAAAATGATAATTACACCATTATTATCAATATATGTGTCAAATTACTATATTGTATGATAAAGATATACTTGTGTCAGACTGGAGTGGTGACTCAGTGATAAGCACTTTCCTTGCATGTGTAAGGCACTGTGTGCAATCCTCAGCACCACATAAAATAAATAAAGGTATAACAATTATCTACAACTAAACAAAGAAATTAAAAAAGATATATGTGAAAATTAAATTATAAAGTTATGAATAGTTGCACATATATATCAAAGTATTTTCCCCAAGATATGTATTAATTCAAAAGAAAAATATAGTAACTTTATAGTGGATAGACCCTTTAGACACCAGCTTAACTAAGTGATCAAGGTCATCACCACCAGTAATCAAACATGTTGGAGACATGAGCCTCTTGATATGGTGAGCTGAGAAGGAGCCAGCACCATTTCTGTGGTATTGCCAAAACTGCAGAGCCTCCCTCTGATCTTGAGAAAACACAAGGTAACCCACAGTTCTACAAAACACTTACTCCTCAGTGCTGTCAAGATCATGAAAGATGAGTATAGACTGAGGGAATGTCACCAATGTTAAGATCTGTAAACAAGTCAGGATGGCGCCTGGCATTTTGCCAGAGGGAGTGGTTTGTGAGGTGGTGCCAGCAAGCCATTAACTGTGATTCGTTGACTGCTGTATCTAGTTTATGTTAATTAAGATAATCTGTGTGGAATGTATATATACCCCTCCTGTCTTACAATAAATGGCTCCCACTCCTGCTGTATCAATCTACACAAGTTGTTCGTCACCCCCTGGTTATTTTGCTGCAGCCTTACTGCGGCAACCAATTGATCAGGGACACAAAAGAAAAATAACAACTAAATGTAGTGTGGTGTCCAGAATGGGGTGATGGAAGCAGGAAAAGATCTTAGTAGAAAAACGGGAAATTCCAATAAGAGTTGTTTTGTTTTGTTTTAGGTACTGGGGATCTAACTCAGGACTGCTTTACCATTGAGCTACATCCACAGCCCTTTTTAATTTTCATTTTTTTTTAAATTTTGAGACTGGGTCTCATTAAATTGCTTAGGGCCTTGTTAATTTGCTGAGGCAGGCCTCGAATTCCCTATCCTCCTGTCTCAGCCTCCTGAGCTGCTGGGATTACAGACATGCACCACTGTACCCAGCATCCAATAAGATGTGAAGTTCAGGTGATTGTACTGAACTAAGGATAAGTTCTCAGGCTTGATCATTTACTAGGGTTATGTAAGATGTGAATATTAGGGAAGGCTAGGTGAGGGGTGTACTGAAGCTATCTGTTCTATTTTTGGCAACTTTTCTGTAAATCTAAAATTAGGTCAAAATAAAAGGTTTAAAAAAATGCCACTTCGAAAATTTAGGGCAGATGCCTGGAAGGCCTCATGGGAAATTTCACTGCTCTGCCTGTCTTTGGATTTGAGATTGGGAGACCTCCTGTCCTCAGAGCATTAAAGCACCCACGGAGATTTATTCAGTCATTCTGGCCTATGGTTGGCCAAATGGCTTATACCTTTAGGACAGACTGACCCCCCTTTCTCCTCTGCAGTATGGAGCCCTGAGCCCCCCACCCCACGTTGGGATTCTCATCCTGGCTGGCAGAGGCTGCGAGGTGAGGCTGCAGCAGTCTGGGGAAGGCTTGGCAGGTGAGTGAGAGGGTGCTCCAGAGGGAGGGAGGCTCAGACAGTGTTTAGCTGTAGAGTGGGGCTTAGCAGAGGCGAGGGGAAAAGGGAGGGGGGCTCTCCTTCTCAAGGGGCCCTTTCATGTTGAAATCAGCCGTCATGAATGCTGGGGGCCCAGGAGCCCAGGCGTGGGAAATGTGAGAGCCCCCTTATGTCCCCTCATGTGACATGTCGTCTGTGGCTCCCAGCCGGCCAGCCAGGATGCATTAGGAGAAGTGTCGGTGTGCACCTGGGGTGGGGGAGGGTCCCATCAAGACATTGACCCACTCAGGGAAGGGAGATTTGAAGAAGCAAGTTCTAGACTCTCCTGGTGCTGGAGGGGAGGGTGGACTGGGCACCCTGTTGGCTTCAGGATCAGGGGTGGGGCAATTGGCAAGAAACCAAGAGAAGGTCGGTGGGGACCCACGTGGCCTCAACATGCATATCGAGAAGTGTTATTTCTGTTCAGGGCCCATCTACCCCGGCCACGGCATGATGTTCGTCCGCAATGATTGCAAGGTATTCAGATTCTGTAAAACCAAATGTCATAAGAACTTTAAAAAGAAGCGTAATCCTCGCAAGGTCAGGTGGACTAAAGCATTCCGGAAAGCAGCTGGCAAAGAGCTTACAGTGGATAACTCATTTGAATTTGAAAAACGTAGAAATGAACCTGTCCAATACCAGCAAGAACTATGGAATAAAACTATTGATGCAATGAAGAGAGTTGAAGAGATCAAACAGAAACGCCAAGCTAAATTTATAATGAACAGATTGAAGAAAAATAAAGAGCTACAGAAAGTTCAGGACATTAAAGAAGTCAAGCAAAACATCCATCTTATCAGAGCCCCTCTTGCAGGCAAAGGAAAGCAGCTGGAAGAAAAAATGGTACAGCAGTTACAACAGGATGTGGACATGGAGGATGTTTCTTAAAAATCTTACTCTATAATCATTTCTATGTGTACATTTGAAAATCTCCTTTGGAGACTTAGAATTTAATTCTAAATAATTAATTTTTATATAAGGTCACTGAAGTGAAAGGTGATTACAAATACTGTTCTACATTGCTATCTGCAAAGCATCAGATTATGGATGTTAGATTGCACCTCATTGTAATGTCTTCATTGATAGACATGCTTATGTAAATCATGAAAATTTTCTTTATAAATGCACAAGTGGATTGTGGACACAATGGTCATGCCTTTTGGATAATGGCACTAGGCAGCATTTATGTAATAAGTAATTACAAAAATTTATGGCCAGTGATAGGTAAAATCAAATTTTCTTTGCAGTAAAATGTTCCCTTTATTATGTTATAGAAGGGAGGATACAACAATCTCAAAATGTATGGCAATCTCAAAATCATTTATTTTAGTATTTTCTGTTTTGATTTATTAGCCTAAATGAGCATAATGGCCAAATACCATGAAGCCTAGTTATGCTAAGCTGTTTTGACCTGGTTTACCTGTTGTTGGCAGGTAGTTGTGAGTGTTTGTGAGGAGAGCTGACTAATCTTTATTTGAAATGGCACTATATTATTTCTGTTTTAGAGAATACTCAGTTCTAATTTGTGATTCCTGGTAGAGCAAGCTCCCTCCCCCCTCCCCTGATGTAGAAGCAAAGAAATCCTAGTGTCTTATAATTTGTTGCGGAGTTTTCTTTCTTTTTAAAAACAGGTTTTAATTGTTATGGAATATAGAATTTATGAGTATAACATCTGCCCATTTGTACATAAAATAAAAACATTTTTAGTGTGTGCCTATATATTATTTAAATATACTAAAAAATATGAGGTATTTTTACTTGGAAGAAAATAACTTTCTTTACACATACTACTTTATTAGGAAATATAGTTAATTAAAGAGAAATATATGCTTAGCAAAAAAAAAAAAAAAGAATCCAAGAGAAGGCTCTAGTCCCAACCCTCTCCAATGCCCTGAGTAGCCTGCTTCTCGCCAGCTCTGAAGGTGCAGACCCTGCTGACAAACCTCCAGGGACAAGAAGCTCACTCTATCCTGGGAGAGCATAGGGTCCTGGCATTGGTTCCACCTCTGGATTCAGTTTTCATTCCCAGCCAGGAAATCTGGGACATTGGACAGGGGAGGCTGTGGCCCCATCTTCCCTGGTACACTCTCAGCCCAGGAGTGACCCCTGCTGTCCGGACAACCCTGGAGGTGGAGGACTATGCTGGCTAGCTGTGCATGGATTGTGCTGGGTGGCCCTGCCAGCCCCCTCCCCACCCCGCATTCTGTGTTGCTCTCCGCTGGCCTACAAGGTTCTCCTCAAATGTACTGCCACAGGAGGGAGGTGGGTGAGACCAACATCTGGACCAAGGGGACATCATTGGCACCCACAGCTGGAGCTATCAGCAGCCAATGTTTACCCAGACATTATTTGCCTTTGTAAGTTCCTGGCCCCCAACATGCCCCCCCCTGAGGACAGGGTCCTGAGCCTCCTCCCCACGACTGGGCAGGGACAGAACCGAGAGCGCCGTGGCTGGCTGGAGTTCAGATCCTCCCAGCAGCTTCGGCTGCCTGAGAGAAGAAAGGGCTAGCCAGCTGGGCTGTCCCTTCAGAGGTGTGGGCACGAGTAGGACAAGGCCATGGAGAAAGTGTGAGTGGACCCTGGACACAGCGTGGAGCAGAGAGGAGGGCCAGACCTCTGGAATATTTCAGAACCTTGCTGGCTGACCTTGGGTCAGTCTGTTCCTCTGTATCCTGTGCCACCAAATGGGAAGATTTCCTTGCCACCTGATTGAAAATAGTCTCTGTTTTAGTCAGCTTTTTTGCTGCACTATGGAAGGACCCAACCAGAACAATTATAGAGAGGGAAAAGTTGCCTTGGGGGCTCAGGGTTTTAGAGGTCTCAATGCACAGACAGCAGGCTCCATTCCTCAAGGTTTGAGGTGAGCTGAACCTCATGGCGGAAGAGTGTGGTAGAGGGAAGGGGCTCACATGATGATCAGGAAGCAGAGGGAGGCTCCACTTGCCAAATACAAATATATATCCCAAATAATTGGCCCATGACCCTCCTCCCCAGCCACACCCCACCACTTCAGTCACCACTCAGTCAATCACTATCAGGGGATTAATTCACTGAGGGGTTAAGACTCTTACAACCCCATCACTTGTCCTTCAAAACCTCTTGCATTGTCTCACAGCTAAGTTTTTTGGGGACCCCTCACATCCAAACCAGAACAGCCTCCTGCCACACCTATCCCCTCCCGTGCCTGTTTGCTCTTTCTAGCGTATGTTCCAACATGCACCCCTCTGCTGGAGCACGACAACCAGGAGGGCAGGCAGGACCTCACTTTACTGTCACTGCTCCCTGGCATCCAACCAAGCTTCCACAGCTCTTCCCTAGCTTGCCCCTCTCATTCAATCTGCTTCAAGTGACATTGTGGATTGGGGTTAGAGAAGGACAGACCATGTTCTGTGGTGGCAGGCTCTGGCCAGAGAAGTTTTCTCCTGGAGCACAGCGAGTCCCAGGTGGGCAATAGCGTGGGAAAGAGTATTATGCCTTCATGATAATAGAGTACGCATTCACATGAGGAACCAGATTCAGAGATGTTCTGTAACTTACCTAAGGTCACACAGCCCCAATGTTACAGAACCAAGATTTGAGCCCCTGTTCAAGGTTTCCTCTTTACTCTGCTGCCTTCTGTAAAAGATGTTCGAAGTTCTCATTTGATTTCCCAGGACACTTGTGTCCCACACTCCATTGTATCTATACATTCTTTCTATATCATTGCACCCTCAACCCCAACCTGGTTGATGAGCACAGAAGACAACATGAGCCCGATTTCACAGACCAGAGAGAAGCCTGTAGCCACGCAGCAGTAAATGGCAACATCTGAACTAAGCTCAGGTCAGCCTCATGTTGGCACATTGCCCTTAGCCTTCTTCCAGGCTGGGACTAAGCTTTCAGGTCTCATTGGCTGGCATGGGGCTCCTGACCTCCCAGCCTGCATTAACACACTGTGCTAAAAGCTTCCCAGGGACCTCACCCTGGACAGAACCTGCTCCCTTTACCCCATCCACAGGGTCATTTCAAAAACCCCTGTTGGCCCTCCAGTGAAGAGGCAAAGGGTGTCCAGGCTGCCAGGGCCCAGGAAACAAGGTAAACCTTAGGCTACCACGGAGCACCTACAAAATACTCAGACTAAAGGCAGCTGCAACTTGACTCTTGCTGAAAGCCAAGCATCAATCTAAAGAATATTTACTGCATCTCTGCAATATGCCTGGCATTTCATGAAATCATTTTTTTTTATTTTGTGGAATTGGGGATCAAACCCACAGGTGTCTTTATCACTGGGCCTTATAACCCTGGCCCTTTTTACTTTTTTATTTTTATTTTTTATTTTGAGGATCTCACTAAGTTGCCCAAGCTCACCTGAATCTTTTGATCCTCCTACCTCAGCCTCCTGATTCTCTGGGATTACCAGGAATGTGTGTTTTTTAATCTGAAATACTTTTATGAAAAGGCATGCATTAGTCCAGTGCTTGCTATGTGGGATATAGTCACCACATAAAATCCATGTGAATCTTTACACAGTCTTGAAAGAGGGGCTACAGATATCACCCCCATTTTGCAGATAGGTAGAGTGAGACTCAGAAGAGCCAAGCCACATATCCAGGATCTCCAAGGTAGCAAGTGGCAGGGCAGGGAATAGAACCCAGGTTTTCCCAACAAAAAGGCTATGTCCTTCAGGCCTATAATCCCAGCAGCTTTGGAGGCTAAGGCAGTACGATTGCAAGTTCAAAGCCAGCCTCAGCAACTTAGCAAGATGCTAAGCAACTTAGCCAGACCCTATCTCTAAATAAAATATAAGAAGAGCAGGAATGTGGCTCAATGATTGAGTGCCCCTGAGTCTAATCCCCAGTTCTTAAGCCATGTGCTGTCTGTCCCTTCCTATGAGCAGAGGGCCCTGCACTTTAGCCTCACCTCCTCAGACATGCTTTTAGGAGCACATCCTACTTCCCCATGTCTGGACATGCTCACTTGACAAGTGGGAGGAACACTGGGGAGGCTCCTAAGCAGGCCTCCGGCTATGGGGGTGGACCCAGGATGCCCACCCTTGTCACACCAAGTTCAACCAACAGGTCCCACTCACTGTCCCCCAAATCAAAGGCAGTCTGTGTAGTAAGGAGTCCCCTTCATGATGGTCCCTCAGAGCTCCTGGGGGCTGCCTGGTGGCGGCTAGGAGGGGACTGGGGGGATGTCCCTCCCTCTGGGTATTTGGGAGCTGGTGTCCAGGGAGCCTCCAGAGGATGTTGATGTGGAACTGGAGCCACTGGCCCTTCCCTGTACATGATGAGCAGGGAGTGTGTTGATGTATATGCTGATTTCACTATCCCACACACCATTACCATCTAGAAGTTGGCAGACTTCTGGGTGGGGAGTGATAGGGGAGGGAATTTACTAACTTCCTCATGTGTGTGGTGGCATCCTTTACTCTTGAATAAAGGCCAGGGACCTGATTCACTCTTGGAGGCCCGAGAATAGAGGCACCGCACTCCCTGGGTTTCTCCCTCCCGTCCACCCTCCTACTGCAGAGGTCTTGCCCTTGGCCAGGGCTCCCTCCCCACTTCTGGGGGTGCCAGGATGATGGGAACCCAGCTGTCCACCTTCCCCACAACTCCACGCTTCCCCATCCCATGGTCATGTACAGGGAGCAAGAAATGGACATCTTGGTGTGGGAGGGGTGAGGTGCAGGTGCCTCGAGGCCAAGAGGGAAGGGAACCCAGAGGGCTTCCTGGAGAGGGAGGTTAGGGGTCCTTGCTAAGGGACGTCTTCGGGGCGGGGAACAGCCTGGGCAATGGCTGAGAGGTGGGGCCACCAGCGGATGTGAGGGGCTGGGCGGGTGGAGAGGAAGGGGAGGGATGGGTGGATGCTTCTAGAACAGGCCTCCCCCAGTGGCAGCCCCTGTCCTCTCTACCCGTGCCCACTGATAAGGCCTGGGCAAGGACAATGGGGTCAGGAGGGATGCCCGAGGCTCATTCATTGCCCAGGGTCCTGGCGGGGAAGCCAGCTAGGAGGGCAGCACAGCAGGGTCCCCCCGAGCGCTGTCCTGGTTGACAAAGGCGGGCTTGGGGCAGGAGGGGCTGGAGAGGGTGACATTCTCCCTTGAGGCCATCCGTGGCCTACTCCCCCAGCACTCAGGAGACACAGGACAGCTGTTCAAACACTGATCAGGGAGTGGGGCACCACGAGGTTGGGTGATGGGAGGTGGGGAGGCCACCGTGACTGGGTGCGCTACGCCCCGTGTGTTTGGCCTGTGCTGGACGGGCATCTGCTGGGAGTGGGGGACGCAGGGCAGAACGAGGGTCTGTCCCCCTGTGTGCACGTAAGTGGGCTCATGAGTAAGACAGAACGGGCGTGGGGGGGTCGGTGCATGCATCATGGGGTGGGTGCACATGGTCTGCGCATGTGCAGGTGGACCGACCCTGCCGGTCACTTCTGCTTGGGCAGTGATGCTGGTGCAGGGGTGTGACATCCACGCTAGTGTGCATGCGCTGGCCCACACGCATGCATGTGTGTATGCGTGCTGCACTAGAAGCGCAGTGTGACAGGCCGACATGGTGGAGGCCCGAGGCTGGCTTTAGTCCTGGAGCCCACGAATCCCCAGGGCATTGTCCCTGTCGGTGCCCAGCAAGTCCTCAGGCCCAATACCTTCGCCCCTCACCTTGGAGAGGGAATAGAGGTGACCCCAGGTCCTCCCTAGAACAGTCTCCGTGAACATCCGTCCCATGCCTCTGCACCCCACTCCGGACTGCGCTCACTCCAGAGGTGCAGGTGACGGTGAGGGCAGGTGGCAGTGGTGCCGGCACGAGGCAGGTCCGTGTGTGTCCCTGAGCCACAGCCTGGCTGGAAAGCTGAGGGGACCTGATTCCTGGTCTCCATTGGCCAGATTCCCTGCCTGCCCTTCCAGGACAGTCCCCCAGAGACACCAGAGCCCCGCCAGGGGGGACCCTGACCTAGGAGTTGGGGCACCCCAGGCTCATGGCCCTGGCCCGCTCCCACCCCTTCCCACCTCGGCCTCCTTCTTGGTGAAGAAAACACCGAGCTTCAGCCCTTGGGCGACAGAGGTGCCTGAGCCCTCCAGGTTGAGCGGAGATGGAAGGGACTGGTGTGGCTCCTCTCTCCTCCTGTCTCTGGGTCTCTCCAGCCAGTCATGTCCCCACTGCTCACACACTTTTTAAAATGTCAATAGACTGTCACTCACTTTTCTTGTTATACTTCTTAAAATGAGGGTTTCCTCTAGTCGATGGCGGGAGGTGACACTGGAGTCACGGGCTTGGCATTATTCCTGTTGAGAGGAGATGGACTGTGGAGAGCTCATCAGCTTTCATAGTAACTATTTTATTTATAAGGATTTTCCTAATGTCATGAATGTGCCATGCCTGGCTTCTTTGTGCCCACTCTGGAGAGAAGGGGGGACTGAGCATGGCCCAGGTGGGGTGGCTTTCTTTACCCCGAAGCCCAGAATCCTAGAGGAAGTGACCTTCAGCAGTGTAATGCAACAGTTTCTAATTGCACACTGCTGGTGGTGGGGAGCTAACTCCCGACCAAGATGGCCCACCTCAGGTACAGTCTCCAACCCCTTTCCTACCCTCACAGGCCCTGGTACTGTTCTCTGAAGCGAGGGAGGAAATCTCTCCAGAGTCCCACTTAGGGTCCTTCTAGGAATCCCTTCCCGCTCTGAAATACCCCCATTAGTCTTTTGAATCTCTCTCCATCCCTTCACCATCTTACTGAGTCTCCAAAATATACCCAGAATTCTCTTCCCCAAGATCAGGAAGACCAATTGAGACTACTGTGGGTTACCAAGACCAGTGTCTCCCAAGGTCACTTCTGAAATGTCTTCATTCTAGTCACATTTATAAGGATCTTATGTTCAAATGAACGTTGCAAGTGCTGGGTTAAAGAAATATTAGAAACTTCCTTTGCAGAAGGACTTATCAGGGCTTATATGACTCATGTACCTGAGACTCTCCAAACCAGATACAGGAGGTTGAGTTTGGGTGCGTCTGGACTTGTCAGAAAGTCATGCTAGAAGGGACACATAAACTGCTCTAGAGTCAGATCTGGGTGAGAAATCCAACTCTGCCATGTGTTACCTTTGGGACCTGAAAATGCCTTTACCACTCTGACCTTCAGACTCTTCATCTGTCATGTGAAAGATCTTCATCTCTGTGCCTTGCTTGTTCAACAGGTGGAGCACAAGAGAAAGAAGTCAATCAGTTCCCAAACTGCCTCATCTGGTGCAGCTATCCCCAGGCACATCCTGGCTCAGGCCATCCTCAACTCCCCACACAGCCTCAAATGTACCAAGCCCACTGCTGCCTCAGGTCTTTTACACATGCTAAAAATCCACTTTCCAGGTACATCCATATGATGCATGGTAGGGGCTCAACAAACAATGCATAAACTGCTGTGAGATGGAGGCCCTTGATGTCTTCCCCTGCTGGCCACTATCCTGCTCATGCCCATAATCTGATGAGGCCTGAAATCTTCCCTGTCCTACCCTGAGGCTGGAGCAAGCAGGGCCTCCCACGCATGCACCTGAAAATCACCATGAAGGCAGTTTCCAGGATCTCCCTGGCAGGGAGGATGTCAGCTGGGAGCCACTGGGCCGTGCCCAGGCCGTGCCCCAGGCCCCTGGACCCTGCTCTGGCTCATCTCTTCAATGGTGTCCCTTCTGCTGGCTGCCTGTGCTGGCCCCTGACTTAATCAATCTCGGACAATTGGCCACAGGCTTGTTTCCTTAAAATGAGGTCACCTTTAAGGATCTCTGACAGGACGTGGCCCCACCTCCTCAGAGCAGTGGAGACATTGCAGCTCAGGTAAGTGAACATTGTCTTAAACCAAAAGGCTGGCAGGGGGCTCTCTTCTCCCCCAGGCTGAGTGGGCCTCTCAGGACCAGGTGAGGCATCCCCCGTGAGGGCACACTGTCTGTGTCACAGAAGGCTCCACTCACCCAAGTCTCCTCCTGCCATAGGTGGATCATATGTCTGATGTTCTCCTCCCACTTACTGCATCTTTGGTATGAGGGGTCAGGAGTAAAACCAAATGGCCCGGGTTTAAAACCCCTATGGACCTCTTTTGAGCTGTGTGATCATTGGTAAGTTAATAAATCTCTCTTTGCCTCAGTTTCTTTCTTAAATGGAGACACTGGTGTGTCTCCTGGGGGTTTTTTTATGCAGAGCAGTCCCTAGCACATAGGAGGTGCTGCATCAACGTGGCTGCAATGACTATTAAGGCCATTTTTGGATGTTGTGGGTGGAGTGGGGTGGGGAATTCAGGAAGGATCAGTGTGAACTCTTCTCTGTTAATTCATTTTCTTTTTTGTGGGAGGTATGGTGTCAGGGGCTAGAAGAAAATTCTCCTTCAAAGAATAGCCTGACATTTACAAGAAACAGCCCCCTGGGAGACATCCTGCCTGGGAGACATCCTGCAGCTACCTATCTCCCTGGAACATCCTGTGGTTATCAGGATCATCAGACATCTTGCAGCTGGCAGTTTTACCACCCACATCCAGCAATTGCTGTTTAGAGAGCTTCCCCATCCCCAGCATATAAATACCCCTGTGTGAAAAATAAAAGTTTGCAGCTTGATCAGAACTCCTGTCTTGCTGTCATCCTTTGTGTCTCTTGTCCCTTCATTCCTCCCCACCTAGGTTCACCGCCCACGTTGATGTGTTCTGCAGGTCAGAACATTTGGCACCCAAAGATTGGGGCTCGAGCCTTTGACTGAGAAGAAACGCCGTCCTCGGGGGAGACTTGGCCAAGCGGAGCTCGCGATCGCCTTGCAAACAAGACCCAGAAACAGATCCAGGAGGAGAGTGGGGACGACGCACAGTGAGTGACCCACCATGGGACAAGCAGTTTCGTCACATGATTTGTTTTTGTCAGGCCTCAAGGAGGCCCTCTGCCACAGCCTATAGGACTTACCCATCCACCTCCCTCCTATATCCCTCCTGCCTTTTGTGCTCTGGCCCATCAGGGGCCAACTGCCCCATCAGATATTTTTTCTCCACTTCCCTTGCCTAACCTGGCTCCCTTGCACAAGTCTCTCCAACATAGATGGGAACAGATCCAACTTTTAAAAGAATTAATATCCCTTGATTCTGAGCTCCGCTCATTAGCCTTAGGCACAGAGTCAACCCAAGCTGGCCCAAGGTGGTCTAATACACAGGTGAAGCCACACCATCGGCCTGTTCTCGCCTTCCCAGTCATCCACAGGCAGATAGATAAGCCCGCCCAGGCTGAGGACAAAGAGGAGGATCAAGTGGAGGAAACAGATCCAGGATTCATAGTTTGTCCCTGGTGAGCAGAGTTCTCTCTCTGCTTCTTCATTGCCATATGGTGAGCTGCTTTCCCACTCCCTACACTTCCCCCACTATGATCTGCCTCACCTTGGCCCCAGAGCTATGCAGTTGGTGGTCAGTGGAGTGAGACCTGAAACTATGAGTTACATAAACTTGTCCTGCTCTAATTGTTGTTGTTAGATTTTTTTGGTCACAGTGATGTAAAAGGCAACTAAATCACAGATTAATTTATCCAGCAGTTAATATTAAAGGCAGTACAGCATTTGAGATATGGCCTGGGTATATTTATCTGCTTTCAGCCTGATATACCATGGGGATCAGGAGCAAAAGCCAGGGTAGAAAGATTTAAAATACTTGCAGGTTTTCCAGAAATGAAAACTTTGTAATGTTGGGGCCAAGGATGGTGTGGTTGGTAAAGAGATTAGTTCCATTACACAGAAGTCACCTTTCGGCATCTCAGGAATGGGAAGGACACCACCCTTAGCAGGCTCAATGACTTGTGGAGAGATTATCAGGGTGCCCTGCGTGCAAAAGGCAGCCTCAGAATCCTATGTCCAGATTCATTTTGCTGTGTAACTAACATCATATGGGCTCACAGAGGCCATGGTCTAGGTGGGTCTGGCTACTGTCTTCATTCTCAGCTGACCTTGTTATTGTCCATGTGATGCTGGTTATCAGGCTTACAGAGTGAAGAGTTGAGGGGTTGTGAAGGTTTGCATTCATACTTCAGAGGAAACGCTGGTTACCAGGATGTCCATATCACATTCAGAGTGCAACCCAGTAACCCCAGAAACAGTGATTTATCAAACTATGAGAGTGGAGCCAGTGTTGTTGTGGAGGTTAGCAGTGGCAGGCCTATGAACACCTGCTCAGGTAAGTGAAAGTCAGTGAGCACAGAAGCTCTAGGGAGTGGTCCCACATCAGACCAAGCTGGAGGGGTAAAGATGCTCAAGTTCTAGGGCACCCATATTACACCATCAGGTGCCCTAGTTTCACACCTGGAGCACTAGACTTAATGGAGCACTAGACTTAACGTGTGCCCTGCTGTGCTTTTTCAGTCTTCTCTTTACTGCTGTCCTCTTCTTCCCTTTGGGCTTAGTTGTGTTTCCCCTGCGTAGATGTATCTTTGAAATATGTTAACTTTTTTTGATTATTAATGAGGATTGCAGCCAATGCAGCTACAAAAGGTTTGATTCTGCATCTTTGCTTCCACTCATGAAAGTCAGTACCTGAAGAGGCAGAGAGGTGGGAGAGGAAAAGGCTTCTTTGGCAACAATTCAGCATTTCAGAGATGAATGGCTAGCTCCTGGTTTTATCTTGCTTAGTACTGCTGAGTGAAAGTGTATACAGTGTGTAATGTGGAATTTTTCTCGCAGTCTTGGGCAGGTGGACACAAGCACAGGTTACTAGTGTTGACAGACTGTCCTTCAGAGGGGTCTGGAGTCATTGCTCAGTGGTAGAGAGCTTGCCTGGCATGTGTGAGGCACAGGGGTCAATTCTTAGAACCATATATAAATCAATAAATATTGATAGACAACTAAAAATAGATGTCACTAAGGAGCTGGGGATGTGGCTCAAGTGGTAGCGCACTCGCCTGGCATGTATACAGTGCTAGGTTTGATCCTCAGCACCACATAAAAATAAAGATGTTGTGTCTGCCCAACACTAATATATAAATATTAGAAAATTCTCTCTCTCTCTCTCTCTCTCTCTCTCTCTCTCTCTCTCTCTCTCTCTCTCTCTCTTAAAAAACTGTTATTTAAAGAAGTTTGTATTTTATGGGTTATATCTGGGTCCAGTTGACCCTGACACATCCCAGACCTGTGAATCTAAGATAATGTGATTTTTTATATGCTTGGAATTCTGAAGGTGTGTGTGTCTGATTTCCCTCCTAGTCAGTGTCTTCTGTACACTTCTGCCAATACTCCTAACTTGTATTCCCATATAAATATAACTTCTATATTATCTCAGTGGAAACACACACTACCCATCTACTGTTTGAGAATGAATACTCAGCCATCATACTTCCTAAATACATTCACAGTCCTAGATTATACAAGTCTGGGAACACACGTGTCCATCTGAATCTACAAATCCACAGTACTCCCAAAGACCCAAAGTACATGCAGCCAGTCTCTCACTATTAAAGGGCACAGAACTCACTATTAATGTACAAAACTGCTCATTCTTTCTGATATACTCAGTTAACAGCACACAACACTGTGGAGCTCTGAAAATCTTCAATAGCATAAACTTCCTATCTTCCAGATGACTGACTGTAAACCCAGAGTTCCTCATGCCCAAATTAAAACAAATGCACAGCAAAACCCAAACAATTCCAATCAAAAAACTTACTTACAAACTCTCACACATATTCCAGTCGCCTCCAAGAAACACTTAAAATAGACATAAAGTAGGACTGAAGAGGCTGGATACCACAGGAATTTTCAGAAAACATGTTTATTGGCTGTTGCTAACCTGTCCAGAGTGTGGCTCATGCCTGAAACATTCTAGGGACAGATAATTTCAAAATATTTTGAATTTATGTCCCATGGGGGAAAAGGGCTTGAAGATTCACTTGACAAGTGTTTTTCATTCCATTCTCTAGGCCAGACAGAGGTTTCACACGTATTTACCAAAAAAAAAAAAAAAAATCTGGCATTTACAAGAAAGAAGAAGCTACCAACCACAGTAATCTTTGCATACTTGCTGCTGATCTGACAAGAGAAGAAGCTTAATTATAGCAAGGGTCTTTTGGTTGAGAGTATCTGGTGTGCTTCAGATACACATATCTTCAGACCACACATCAATCAGTATCACCCAAAAAGCAATCACACAAACACTCCCTCAGTAACTGAATGGAGCAAACAAATTACTTATTAACATGACAACAATTTGTATTCTCAAATGAAAACATTTACAATCACCTCTATGTTGCAAACATGCACATACACAGAATGCCTAAGAATATGAAGTTCAACAACAAATCTCAGATGTACAGACACTGCTAACTCCTCCTACATACTCATAAAAGACACCCCTCCATTCCCAAGGATAACATGGTCATCTCAAAGCCCTAAACAAGAAAATACACAGCAGTCCACTTGAGACATTATCAACAGAATCTATACACATCTATGTGCCACATATACATAATTCCAAACACCCCAACATTCCCCATGATTCCATTCTCTCCAAATCTCTGAACACCAAAGATTATGTCCCTAATTTCTGACCTAGACATCATGAACATACACATACATTCTAAAATCTGAAAATGCACAGATCCAACACATAATAGTAAGACAACATCCTAACTCCTCTCAAATGCATTCACAATAGTCCACAATGCAAACAACACCTACAGATGAACCACTAAAACCCTAAACACATGTCCTGCCAGAAAGGTACTCAGCCAACAATGACCAAAGAAATCACTCAGAAAATATTTACACACGACAACCAAACAGTCTCACACAGGAGAAATTATTGTGTCTTGCTTCATATGCTTTCCATACCTATACACATGAAACACATGAAAGCACAAAGTCCTGGTGCTAGAGGGACAAGTTCTTGTGTTCTTTCTCTCTCTCTGTCTCTCTCTCTCTCTGTATCTCTCTGTCTCTCTCTCTCTCTCTCTCTCTCTCTCTCTCTGTCTCTCTCTCTCTCTCTCTCTCTCTCTCTCTCTCTCTGTCACACACACACACACACACACACACACAACAAACAATCACACACACACACATACAGAACATTACATACATAATCTGAACACTGAAACACCCAGTTCAAGGATTTATCTTGTGGGCCCTGCACAGAGAGGTAGAGGGGTGAAGATGCAGATTTCAGGCACATACCTTGCTGTTGAAAATGTAAGAAAATATAAAAGTGCAAAGGAGAGAGCACATTCCCTCCTATAAAACTGAAAGGTACATGCGAGCCACTCAATAACTCCTCAATATAGAGAAAACTCTTCAAATAATAAGAGAGTACTCTCAGATAATGCATCTGGAGATGAAGGTACTCTGAGACATTTAAGGGGTTTCTAAAAGAGAGAATCACCCCAAATAGATTCTTTTGAGTATCCACCATCAGCCCAGATGGATGTCTTCTAGCTGGAAAGCCAGACCATTGTGCAATGTGTCAGATTGATCTGACCAGGATTTCTAATATGTTAAAAAGAACAAGTGAAAGCATGTAAAATTGTCTTCTTTCCATTTTGGGAAGAAAATATTTTGGTTTTTTGATTAGTTAATGTATTAGAAGGTATTTTCTCATGTGTGATCTTTATTTTGTTGTTGTTTGCATTTTTCATTTTTTTCAGTATCAAGAATTGCATTCATGGTCTCACATATGCTAGACATGCATACTCCCAACAACAGAACTAAATCCTGACCCTTTTAAAAATGTTGAGACAGAATCTGGTCAAGGGGTTCAGGGTGGTTTAGAACTTATGTGTTTTCTGACTTGGACTTTGAATAGCTGGGATCACAGGTATACACGATATCATCCAGCTGTTTTTCTTTCTTCTATTTCTAGTTGTTTTCAACTGCTAATCATGAAAGATTTTCTTGCAAGATGGATGCAATGACAAGGTTTGTAGTTCAAGGTTCTTTTTGTGAACAGATAATTGAAGGAGACACTCACTAGACAGAGCATGAGGAGTTACTGAAGTGAGAGTACACTGCCTTAGATAAGGGGCAGTGGGCTCACCCATGGGAATGGGATGCCTTGAGGCAGAGAAGAAACTGGGGAGCTGGCTTTGACAAATAAAGAGACCAGATCTGGGATGCTAAAGTTAGTGATAGGACATGACTATCACTCCATAGGATATGACTACAACTGACTTTGGCAAATAAAAATTTCTATCAATAGAGAATGTTGATAGAAATTTTGTTTCTGTAGCTTCATTGGGAACTTGACTAATTTTAGATGAGATTAAGTAGAAGAATTTGTTTAATACTGCCCTACTTCTCAAATTAGAAGCCTACTGACTGCTGGGGGTAGATTTTTTATGTGTAATGATTTGGTGTATACCTGTTATCCCAGCTATTCAAGTCCAAGGCAGAAAACACAACCACTTATATGCTAGCTACTTCAGGGCTTGGAACACCTCATTTGACCAATAAATCCCTTTTCGAACTAAATGGAGGTCAGGAGCCTTACCAGAAATAGGTGAAAGACTTAATCCAAAATTACTGTTCTTTTCAGTAATTTTAGTTTTGGATGGACATATGGGATCTTTATTTAGTTTCAAGGGGTGCTGAGAATCTAAGCCACAGCCTCACCCAGTGCCAAGAGGTTGATTCAGACACATCCCTTCATAAAGCACTTTACCAAAAAGCCACAGGTGAGGCCCCTTAATTTCCATTTTGAAACTGTTTTCTTGAGGCTTCACAAAGGTGTGGCCTGAGGCAAAGACCTTCCTGACATGCAGGGGAATTGAACAATAGGTAAGAACACAGCTGGGGGACAGACTTCTGCACAAGATGTACACTATGGCACTGACAGCTCCTGATGATGCTACTTGAGTTGCTATCTAGCCAAGCAGGGTTTCTCCACTGAGACCCTTACCGGTCACACTGATTTCTGAGTTTTCTAAGATGCTTGACATTCCTTTCAACAATCCAGGAAATGGCCATTTCACAGAGCTTGGAGCTGGTACATATCTTGGACACAAAACCACAAGCCCCTTCTGGAGAGTGGCCAAAATTCAGGAAAAATACAGGAACTTAGGAACATAGTTGGTCTTGCCCATCTGCAAAGCAAGCAGCAGTCTATTCATATATTCACCAGGATGAGTGCTGGAAAGCTTTCCACTAATGCATTCTGTTTCTCAATTCTTTGTTTCCAGAGACTCAGTAAAATACTACTTGAGATCACGTTTTGGAAGGGCACAACCAAGAGTAGGAGAGATTAAAGGCTCAGTCACTGTAATCTCCTCTGCCACCTACAAGGTTGTGAACTGCTGAGCATTTTCCATTCCAGTATGTATTCACAGATATTCTTCTTCTTCTCCTTCTAATTGTGTATAACTTGGGGTGATGGTAATGTCAAGGCATTGTTCTGGATGACAGTGGGAGGTGATCTTGTGTAGCACATGTTCATATACACATTGGATTGATTTTAATATTTTCCCTTTGAAGTATTGAATCTCTGACCCTAACCCATACCCAACTAGACTCTGAGTACTAATCCTAACATATGCATAAAAGCAAACCTAAAATAGAGAAATGCAGAAAGTTCACAGGAGGAATTGTGTATTTTTATTTCCTTTTGCTTTATCAACGATATGTGTTATATCACTAGTCACATTTTCATTCTAATACTTCTCCATGTATCGTCAAATTTAACAAATATATAACTTATGGATTCCCTTTCTCTGTAGGCTGGGTCAGAACATGTATTGTTATATACATATAGATTGCCCTTCCTGCTATCACAGGTACATCCATGTGAGTATTCTGACTTTGGCAAATACAAATTCCATGAACAGATCACTCCCACCAAACCCCAGGGGAACTGAAAGTTCAACCAATGGTGAGCTCCATATTTGAACAAGTTTATACATAACCCTATGTAAAGTCAAATAAATATTTTTGTGATCTTTGAATGACATATGTTCCATTAAGAATTTGAATTTGCATATATATTGCTCCTTTTACATGTATTTAATATATATATATTTCTCTCTCTCTCTCTCTCTCTCTCTCTCTCTCTCTCTCTCTCTCTCTCTCTCTCATATCTATTATTCTTTGAATGGAGTTTTCTCACCCCTAATGGTTCCCGAAAGATTTGAGACCCACAGTGCCACCTACTTCATCCTTGAATGATGTTTAGACCAATACAGTGAAATATTTGAAATTCTCATGACCAGGAATTTCTGAACTGGAGATCCATCCGATCTCCTGTTGCTCATCATGACTGAACCAGATAGTTTCTTTATTGACTGGAATTCATGAAAATGGTGTAGAACAGAGATGCAATTGAGTTGGAGCCTGCTGGGAACTGGCCTTGGAGCAGTGGAGTGCAGGTGTCTGATAAAACATCTGTGGTGGAGCCATGTGGATCTGTCTTTGGCTTCCAAATAACATGTGACTGACATGGGACAGTCAGCAGACCCTTATATATAAAGGCCTCTTGTTGTGAGGAGAGGTTTGGGGGTGATAATCAGAGTCAGATTGCTTCTCTAAGTGGGAAAGATGTATGGGATAGCAGCCCAGTTGGTGTTTTCTCTTGCAAAACCTGACTCATCACATGTGACAGGTCTCTCTCCAGTGCTGTGTCCCAGTTTGTTGTAGGGACAAATGAAGCAAGGCACTGAAGATAGAAAGAAGCAGTTTCATTTGGCTGCATCCAGGTTCAGAAAGCACAGCTTTTGCTGTTATCAATCAATCCCTGCAAGTTCAGGGAGTTTCAGAGTTTTATACCCAGCATGTAAGTAGAGGGGCTCAGAAGTTTACAGTCTGCAGAAGTTCACATAAAAGCAGCTTTTTCTTACACTGTTCTGGGCAAGTTAACCCTTCAATGACAACACTTGAGAAGAGGAGAACTTCTTCTTCTTTTTCTTCCTCCCTCTGCCATCTGTTACCATGGAGCCAATTTGTAACTTATCTTAAAAATGTAGACATCTGAGGTCAGAAATATCTGGTCTGGTGGTCTCCATTCTGATATCCTCACCTTTCACTCTTATAAGGAGAGGAAAGCCTGCCAGAGGCTTTATTCAGCTTACCAGGGTGAGGGCAAGTAATTTGTCTGAGGCCATATTAGAGGGCTCTGTGGGTGTGCCTGGTGAAAATTGACCTCTATTAATGACCTCAGGTTTCAAAATGGAGTTTTTTAAATCGAGTGAGAAACTAATGTGACTCCATTTTTGAGAAACCAGCCACCTCAGAGCAAAGCCTGTCCAAAGGGGGGAGTTACCCTTGTCCTTGGAAAAACTCAGAGTGCTCCTAGGCATATACCAACCCTGCTGAGTTGTTTGTCTGTAAGTAACTGGAGAGATCTTCCATGCCAAGTGATCCTGACTCAGTTACACTAGGTTAGGACCCATAGCAACCCCCTAGCTACCACAGAAATCATGAGACACAGAAAATACCTGAAACACCAGGTGACCTTCCCAGTAGTTTTTTTGATTGGTAACATGATTAGGCAAGTTTATCATATACACTCTTGCAACCTCTCATGGCCTAAACGAATCAGTTCAAATGTATCCACAACTTGAACTAACCAATCACCCTTACACAACTTGTTTCTGCCAATGAATGTGCTAATCAATGTTAAGAGTTGTTGTTTGACTTTTCTGTGATGTGAAATGATTGACTGTGTGATGTTGTGATGCATACAATATCCCACAAAATCTATTAATCCTCAATGAATTAAGGGTCAAGACTCACTCTTTGGGACCACTATATCTGAAATGGTTGTGAGCCCAGGCTTGAGCTTACAACAAACACTCTTGTGTGACTGCATCAGATTCACCTCCTGGAGGTCTATTGGGGTCTCATGAATCTGGCATTACAGGAGTTGCTTAGGCTCAGGCCTAAGGCCATTCTCACACAACCCCTTTCACCTTGACAGCTCTTCTGCAGATAAACAGAAGCCATAACACATAACTCCTGTCTTCATAAACTTGATCTCTTGAGTCCAGTGTCATTTCAAGTTCTGGGTTTAAAAAGACATATTCATTTTCCTTGATGTTTTCAATAAATCACACAGAATTCTTAGAAATGGATTGGAAGGATAACAATGTTATATTACAAAACTTCATGAACTTTCAAATTGCTTGCTGTCTATGACTGACCAGTATGTGAAAGGCCTTGGGAATATGTGAATATATTATGAATATAATAGAACTCTTGAGACTTTTTTTCTTACTGTACACACATCCTGAGGCCAAATGAGGCTGTTTACTAGAGGTCATTTCTCAAAGAAGACATAGTGATCATAAAGGAATAAATTAACCTATATATTATAAATAAATCTAATATATATTTGATTAAAATTGAGGCCATATATGGTCATGCCAAATAGTTTGCTGAATCATTTCAATTACAGTTATTTAGTTATTTTAATGTTTTGCTTACTATCTGCATTAGAGACATTGTTGACCTGCAATTCAGGAAAACTGTTAATTCTAGCACTGAATTTATCAGGTTTTGATTCTTTGATATATTACTTATTGCCATAGGATCTCTTGTTCCTTAATGTGTATATTTATAAATTTACACATTCTAGAAGGTTTTAGAAAGATAAAAGAAAATATGTATTAAAAGAGTAGTTTAAAAAGCTCTTTAATATTCCATTACTATGGTTATTAAATAGCATTTTCTTTTTAAGAATGTATTAACCTGGGACTGGGGATGTGGCTCAAGCAGTAGCGCACTTGCCTGGCATGCATGCAGCCCAGGTTCGATCCTCAGCACCACATACACACAAAGATGTGTGTCTGCTGAAAACTAAAAAATAAATATTAAAATTCTCTCTCTCTTTAAAAAAAAAGAATGTGTTAACCAGTAATATTTATACAACAATAACATAATAAATAAATATGGTACAAACAAATAAACATAAATTAATAAATGTCATATGATTTATTTTATAATAATATTGGTAAAATATACCCAGAGATGAAAATAAACTTTTAAATAGTGATACATGTACATGTTCATTTTTATTAAGGTATAGTGAAATACATCTATTTTTGTAATATACTTTTGTTGATGAAAGCATCATAAATATTATTATCAAATATGATTGTAGCTGCACAAAATTAAAAATCCAAATTGTACATATATCAGTAAATAAATGGCGTTTATTGACTGAAATTTCTGAGTCTGTTATTGTGAAACACAAATATTCAGTAAAATATGCTCTGAAGAAAACCTCAATTTGAAAATGTAAAAACATAGAAAGGAGTATTTAGAATTGTTTTACCATGAGATTAATTTAAAATACCTTTGATACCCAAACAAATACTCTGAAGTTTTGCTCTTAAGAAATACATATGAAAGAATACAGCAATTCTGTCTCTGAGTAATGCAAGCATAAGAGAAAGATGATAAGAATATTAAGTAAGCCTCAAAATTCTGAGGATCATGAAATAAATAAATTCTTGGCAAGAAAATATCAATTAATTTTGATGTAAATTCAAAACTAATAAGCATTCTAATTTACCAAATCTTAATGATTTTATATATTAGAGAAAAGAAGTCAGAATTTTAAACAAATACATGAGAAATGGGTGTGCACAACAAGGTTTAACCTCAGAAAATTTTATACATCCCCTGTGTCTGTCCATGTGTCTCTCTCATGTCTTTCCAGTGTGACATCAAAATAAAAATGAAGACCAAGATTTTGAGTAACCATATTTAGGTCTTAAAAAAGTTAAAGAAAATAATTAGCTCTCTGTATCTATTTTTTAGAAGTAATTTGCCTTCGTATTTCTTCAATAATTAATGATTACCGTGTGCTTGTTGCTAATAATACAGAATGTGTAGAACCACCCAGAATGAGAGCACTATTTAAATAATGTCAGAACAAAAAGTGCTACAGAAGAGTAGGAACTGAAAAACAAGGCCAAAGCCAGTGCAGGACCACACAGCATTTAGGGGTATATCAAAGAGGAATGGAGTTGGTCTTAAGAGGTCTGACTTCCCTTAGCCAAGACAAATAACTAGTACAAACTGTCTTAAAATATCTTTCTTCAAATCTTATAATTTAATGGATACATGGTAAGAATCCAGAAGTTAAATGTAAACTAGCAAATTTACATTCATTTCTGGGACACTTTTACTTCTAGTTCTATAGATTAATTAATTGTAATGCCTTTCTAGATATGGTAGATAACTTTTTCTTATTCAACATTTATCAGGTAATTTACAAAGGACTCCATTACAGAATTCGGTCATTTTTAAAAATTCATAAAGCAACAGATGAAATTGTTTAAAACACAGACACAGTAATATCACAGGATATAAAGTCTGTGTTGACACCATGGTCTTTATGTTTAGCTCATAGTTTAAAGAAAGGTTGACTGGCTTGTATGTTTAGTTTTAAACCTTATCTCAAAAAACATGAAACAACTTCTCCTGTGTCTTTAGACAGGGAGACTGGTGGTAACACAGGGACAACTGTGGGTTTGGCACCTTTATTCATGATCACTTTTTACTTTGTGGAAACACTTAAAACTCTTTAAAGATTCATATTCCCACTCAGCAGTAGGGAATTTTATTTTTTCATGTTCTGTCTCCACTTTTCCATATCTCATTTCTCTCATTTTAGAATCATGTTAGGAAAATTTAATCTCCTTGTCTAATCTTCTGTTTTCATTCTGAAGGATCTTTTCAACATTATCTTTCAGATTTTATAATAGCCATCTATTTTTTTAATTTAATCTTGTTCTTAATATACAAATTCTCTGCCTTCATTTTTGAGTTTTGCACCTGGTGAGATGTGATTCATTGAGTTCAGGTTTGAAAAAATAATCTTTAAGTTATAAAGTTTCAATCATATATTTTAAGATAAAGAAACAGTTTTAAAGGTATTGCTATAATATTTTAAGTACAATAATGTTAAATTAAAAATATTTAAAATACATTAAATTTCTTTCTCATTTGGCAATCCTAATGAAGGCAAAATGGCTCATTCTATTTTTACTTATAATTTTATCCTATCAAATATGCCTTTACATTTATTATACATGTAAAATTATTAATAGAAATTCATCACTGGTTAAGAGACATGAATCAGGCAAGAGGCAAGTTAAAAAAAAATTCAAGTTTATCCCCATACACAAAATAACTCTCTAAGCATACTTTTTGCTTGAAAAAATACTTCAAGATGGCAAGTAGCACAAAGAAGTGTGCTGAAGGCTGAAACTGATTCTGAAAGCTAATGCCTCTCCCAAAGCAGACCATCACAAAGTGAAGATTTCTAAAGTCTGGGAGACTAAGGTGGATATTTTTTATGGAAACACGTACTCTTGTGATACTAACAAATTGTAGAGGAAAAATGATTCATAAAACCCATGAAATGCAGGAACCCCAGAGTTCTGAAAACTATCTCAGATGTAAGTCACACAGTATACCTGCCTGATCATTAGATTTTGTTCACTTTAGACCTTTTAGTGTGGGAAATAAACATTGATTAAATAAATCACTGAGATGTGAAGTTCTAAACAACATTTATTTTTTCAACTATACAGTCTAAAACATTACTCATAATGGATTAAAGCACAAGTATCTGGGACATATTTTTCAAGGCTTTTTAATTTTATTAGAATATACATTTAATGTGCCACATTCTTTTCCAAATTTCTTGTGGAACAATAGCAAAGATTTGACATTATGCTTGATGATACTTAGGGAGTCACTTAAAGAACTGTAGAGTCATTCCACTCACGCTAAGACGATATCATATTTACATAAAGAGTGAGTTTTTAGGTTATTTGTGGTATAAGGTACAGATTCTATTCAAAACATTAGCAAAAGAAAATACAATCATTGTCAGATGAAGTCCTGATATATAAAAATAAAATAACTTTAAAAAATTCCAAGCTGGGCATGGTGGTGAATGCCTGTAATCTTGGTTGGCGCTAGAGACTAAGGCATGAGAATTGGAAGCTCAAAGCCAGTCTCAGAAATTCTGCCACATTAATTCTCAAAAAAAATATAGAAAGAAAGAAAAAAGAATAGAAAGAGCTGGGGTTTGGCTCAGTAGTTTAGCACCTGTGGGTTCAATTCCTGATTTAAATAATAATACTAATAATAGTTCTAAATGACATCATGATAAACACAATAAAAATTTGTAACTGAACTTCTTTTTGGTACTGGGGATTAAACCCAGGGCCTTGTGAATGTGAGGCCAGCACTCTACCAACTGAGTTATATCCCCAAACCTTTAACTGAACATCTTACTAGACTCTAGCTTCCTTCTGTGACTTTTGTGCTTTTGCTATTCCTTCTCTTATTCTATACTTTCTGCCAAAATTTTCTTCAGAAACGAAAAACTCACTCCTTCCACAAATGACCTTCATAAAAGAAAATTTCTGTACATCTTCACCCCTTTGGTAAGGATTGTCAAGTCTTCTGTTATGACTTAAAAACTCTATCCTGTTCTTTAATTTGATACTTCTGCCTGTTTTTCTGTTCTTTTGTTTAAAATTGTGATTTATAAGTGTATAGTTACAATTATGGTTTACATTGCTTCCTTGCCTTAGAAAAAATAAGCTTTTTGCACACTTATCTATAAACCCCAATACTCATGCTTTGATTTTTCTTTGTGTTCAGCTACATCACCAAGGTGGCTACAGGTCTTAATGCAAGCAGTTTCTGTTTGATCTGGTCCTGGCTTCCTCCCTCCCATGTATGGTGTTCAAATTTTTTGTGCTTGGTGAGACTTTTAGTGAGGTTACATCTCATATACCAGTTTTGATGTAATGAGATGTTTTTTGCAAATGTGGTGGACGTGATAAGTGGATGTGATATTAGGACTTCATGGGGATAAGTGACAGCAGTGTGTAACTGTCCTGCTATGAGGTATTCTTCATGGTATAGAAACATTGTCTTATCCCTTGTTTACAAAACTTGAAATGATGGAGTATACAAAACCAAGCTTCATGTAGTTCTGATCTCAAAAGTTATGACCACTGCATGTCTACATTGTATAGAGCGCTTGCTTATTTTCAGGGCTACTTTACTTTAGAGAACTCTGAAAATTTCTTTCATAACATATAAGTAAAAAAAAAACAGGGCTGGGGATGTGGCTCAAGAGGTAGTGCGCTCGCCTGGAGTGTGTGTGGCCTGGGTTTGATTCTCAGCACCACATACAAAGAAAGATGTTGTGTCCACCAAAAACTAAAAAATAATTAAATGAATAAATAAATAAAATAAAATTAAAATTCTCTCTCTCTCTTTAAAAAATAAATAAATAAATAAATATTTTTAAAAAAGAAAAAGAAAACAATGTTGGGCATGTTCAAATTTTCCACAAAAATCTGAGAGCAATTATTAATGATTGACAGATAAGCAAACTGAGAATCCCCGAGTTAAGTGATATATCATAGTTTATAAAGTTACTAAGTGCGAAAAGCTAAGATTCAAATGAAATCTAGTTAAGGTTTTACATCTAAAAAATACTATAATATTTACAAAGTCTTACACCTAATACATTATGGGGCAAGGATATTACTTTATTGGCTTCTCCATTTAATATTTTCATTTTAGGAACATTCTATTAGTAGAAATAATAGTATTTCTGATGATAAATATATAAGAAAATATTCAACACCTTCAACATCCACAATGTTCAATAGAAACCGTGTAGAGTTTTTATACCTTTATATCAGATTTTTAGAAAAAGCATTTATAATCTGATAGTTAAAATCATTTTTTAAATTGTGGTAGTATAAACATTGTTGTAGCTGCATTATTTTAGTATTCTGTGATGCCCTTCAGAATATGAATTCATGAAGAAAATGTTCTTTTTATACAAAATGGGATAATGCTCATCATTTAAGAGAATGAAATCATGGCATATGCAAGTAAATGGATGGAGCTGAAGAATATTATGCTAAGTGAAGTAAGCTAATCCCCCCAAACCAAATGCTGAATGTTTTCTGTGACATAAAATTTCTGATACGTAATGGAAATGAGGGAGAAGCATGGGAGGAACAGAAAAAACTATAGATAAGGCAGCGTGGCGGAAGGGGAAGAAAGGGAGCATGGGGATAGGAAAGTGATGGAATGAGATGGATGTCATTATCCTAAGTACATGTATGAAGACATGAATGGTGTGACTCTGTTGTGTACAAGAGATATGAAAAATTGTACTCTATTTGGGTAGTATGAATTACAATGCATTCTACTGTCTTTTATAATAAATTAGAATAAAATCTAAAAATTATGTCATAAAAGATTGTGAGCAAATTCAGAGGAAGTCAAATATTTAAATACAAAAATAAAAAAGCATGTTTATATATGTTGAAATGTTGTATATATTCCATTGTGGAGTTTGTAATACTCAAGAATAACTGTAACATATTATGAAAAAAAGCAAATACTTTTTAAGCAACTAAAATATATTCATTTATTAAAAAATAATATATTGTCTCATTTAAATCTATTCTTTGAGATACAGAAAGACAGAATACAAAGAGTGATTATGAAAGTAAAACAAAATAGGTAGAAGTGGAAAACTAAATATACAAATGAAGAAAGAAGTCTTAATGTACTAGAGAATCCACGCTAAAAATAAGAAAAGGAGTGAATGCATGATAAGACAGTGAGGAATGACAGATTATTTATCCTCTGATAAATCTCTGAAAACTTACTTTCTTGGGATAAAGATAACATATGAAACTATTTCTCACAAGTTTAGACACGATTTTGTAATTACTTATTCATGAAAGTTTATTAAACAATATCAATACTAGATAATTCCTGAAATATTTCTCCAAGTCCATGAAATCTAATATATATTTTAGAATATGTATGTGTATATGCACTATAGAACACTATGTATAAATTTATATATGTTTTATCTAAGGTTAACTTTTATATGTATGTGAAATAATTTGACTCTTTTATATTTTTCTAAATTTAATGGTAAATAAAATATTTTTGTAGAAAATATAATGTGAGTGATCTGTTTATTTTAAAGTGTCTGAATTTTTTTTTACATAACTGGCTTTGTAAAGCCAGTCATTTCTATATTTTAAATAAAAGGTGTGTTTGAGGGGGCTGGGGATATATCTCAAGCAGTAGGGTGCTCACCTGGCATGTGCACGGCCCTGAGTTTGATCCTCAGCACCATGTACGAATAAAGATATATCCACCAAAAACTAAAAAAATAAATATTAAATCTCTCTCTCTCTCTCTCTAAAAAAAAAAGATGTGTTTGAATAAAAGCATTTTAAGAAAGCCTCCACTCAATGATGAATAAAATTCCCTATTAAAGAGTATTGGCCATTTTTATTTTTTTTAGTTAAAAATGTTTCCCATAAAAAGAAGAAATGGATGTTAGCCCATCACAGTACGCTAAATCACCTTTCATAAAAACCTATGGCAGGGATGCTAAGAAGATTATATTTCAAAGCACAGTGGATCTCAAACATCAAATAAAACTCTAGGCTTCATGAAACCAAAAGAAAAGATTTTACCAGCATTTTCTATTTACCACAGAGCCTTCTCTCAAAGAAGTAGGCAGTCCTATGCTAAGTATTTAATAGCATACCCTTGGTGTCAACATTTTCTATTCTTCTATAACAATCACTGGAGGTCCAGATTTCCCCTCACAGTCAGAATTCTATTTTCTTCTATAGGGTATGCTCACAAAGCAAAACAAATAGGATTTCATGGAAAAGGACTTTTTAACTTATATTTTCCTTACTCTTTTTTCTGGAAACAAACAGAAGGCATCAGTCTTCAAAATTGCTTTCACCATAGTTTACTACAATTTTCTAATCCCAATATTGGACTAAAGGAATCTCTTTTTTGGGAACCAGTGTTGAGGGTCTTCTGCTGCCAAACAGAGGCCTCACAAGTCATGCGGAATGTGGATGATCCATGTCATGTCTTGTGAACTGCATGGCTTACACATTTGCTTTCCAAAAGACTTAACCTGATGTGATCTAAAAGGTCCTGTATTATATAAAATGTGATTTTCTTTGAAATTGGCTATCTTTATTCAGCTCAGCTAGTGTGCTGCTCCTAATGATCTCTGCATTAATATTAGTGAAACACAAAATAGCAGTGGGCCTCAACCAATATTTCTCACCTGTTTCAATCCAAGTATTCTTCAGGACTACTTCAGGATTTTTTGTATAAAAAGCCCAACCATCTTAAATAGGTTAATATACCAGTGGATTATAACACCCTATTCTTATAACTTTATGACTCTAATTAGCTTGAATAGTTAAAATTCATTTAAGTTATAAACCATGCTGTTTTGTTGCAGTAAATGGTATTCTCTATGTGCATCAAATCACTGTATCAGTTTGAAGTAAATGTATGGATATTTAGATCAAGACAGCAGGGGCATGGGTGAGAAATTCTACACATCAAGAAAGAGCTGAAAGACCTGTGTTTGTGCCTGGATCTGGGATTGTGACTCAATGGTAGAACACTTGCTTAGCATGTTTGAGGCACAGGGTTTCATCTGAGCACTGCATGTAAACAAAATAAACAAAATAAAGACCCATCAACATCCAAAAATGTATATAAATAAATAAAGTGCTTAAGTACTTTCTCAGAATTAGTTTATGCTATTTTAAGAAAATAAGAACAAAATGAAATGTTTTACCTTTTGTAGAAAAGCTATTACCTTCAATAAAGTGCAGGCTATAAATTTATTTCTTCTTTGTTATCCTGTGAGAAAATTACAACATGTTAAAAATTTAGTTGTATATTATCACCCAAAAAAATGATTGAATATCAGAGTTTTTCTTCCTATGCAAAAATCACCACCCTTACTGTTATTGTAGGAGAAACTAATAAACACAGAAAGCTTGGCTATTCTCACAAAGTTTATGTAAACATGTTACTCTAAATTAAATTTATATAATCAATTATGATTTGCTACCAATGCAGATGTCTTGTTACCATTTGGAACACATGAAGAGGTGATGAATTGGTTGCAATTTCAGTTTCAAGAGAAACATTGCTTATAAGGGCGTTTGTATTATGTCAAGAAGATAAAACAAGAACAGTAAGGACTTATTGACTCCTGATCCATGCAAAAATAACTGAGAAAGAAGGGTGATATCACTTAGAAAATGTACACAAGTCTATAAACCACTTTTTAAAAATCATATTAAAAATACATACAAAGAACTACAGATCCAGTTAAAAAAAAATCAGCTACTCCAGGCAATAAAACTACAAGAGATATCACAATATTAATACTTGACAGAATAGAAGATGGCAGCGAAGGGAGTGCATTACCCCTGTGTACCGCGTCATTGTCCCTTGAGAATGATGAGTTAGAAAGGCTAAAAGCTATCTTGTTAGGCATTTCCAGCAAAATTGGGGTCTTCCTAAACCTAGAGGAAGGATTTCCATCGCAGGAGAATCAGCTACAGGGGCTCAAAAATGAGAGATTTGTCCGCAGGGAGGGTCACACTGCTTATTCAGCAAATCGCCCCGCAGCTAAAGTCTGTGGCATGCACTGGGATTTGAGATAGCAACGTAAAGATATAGTGCTGCAGTTTCCATGGGCTTCTGCCAGCTGTGTAATCACCGTACTAAGTGCTTAATTCTGGGTTTGAGATGGGGAAGGAAGCAGTCAAATTTGGTTCTCCACACCGTCAGACCACAGAGGAAACCAGCGGACACCATATAGGAGAGCTGACGTCACCATCCCTATTTTCGACTGATCGCATCCTCTTCAGCCATAGAACAGGTAATTTCAGGCTGCCATTTGCCTGCGGCTAGCAGACAATTTACTCAGGCTCAGTGCAAATTAACCCACGGAAACTGCTTCTTGGAGCCTGCTCCTATCAGAATAGGCACTGAGCACAGAACGGCCGAATTCCGGCTCCCGGAACTGCTCTGGCCCAGGGCTAAAGAACCTGTGGAAACTGTTTCTCAGTCCGGGTCCTGCTGAATACTGTGGAGGTAAATACCAACTGAGCCTTCATAGGCAGTGGCAACATGACTGAGACGGGGCTTGTGAGGACCAGTCAGGACTCACCCATTGCTTTGGTCACCTGTCATGTCACCCAATTTGGAGTAGGGGCAGAGCAGAGCCGCCACCCGTTCCTGCAAGGTAGGCAGACTTGCGACTGACCGGTGGAACAGGCCCAGAGGCCGGCCGGGGTGGTAGGCACGTCACCGCAATTGGAGTAGGAGCAGAGCAGAACCTTCGCCTGTGCCCGGAACAGGCCCAGCAGTCCGCGGGTGTGGTAGATAAGTCACACCAATTGGAGGAGGGGCAGAGAAGAGCAGCCACCCGCGTCTGCAAGGCAGGCAGACCTGCAACTGACCAGCGGATCAGGCCCGGTGGCCTGCCAGCGTGATACACACGTCACCCCACTTGGAGTAGGGGCAGAACAGAGCTTTCACCCATGCCCGAGACAGGCCCAGCGGCCCACTGCAGCGGTAGTCACGTCACCCCAATTGGAGCAGGGGCAGAGCTGAGCTGCCGCCCTCGCCTGCAAGGTAGGCAGACCGCCACCCAACCCTGCAAGGGAGACTTTTCAACCATACAAGAGCAATATAAATATATAGGGGGAAAAATTTTTCAAAAACTCAACAGTTTCACCAAGCAGAAAGAAACGCAAGCAATATGAAAAGACAAGGGAAGAAAGGACCAAAAGCAATGCAGGTCAACTCAACTTTAGAAGAGGTAACAGCTGCAGCAGATGGAATGTCAGATAAAGAAATCAGGATATACATGCTTCAGTTGATCTGGAGTCTCAAGGAAGACATTAGACAGCAAAATCAGACAATGAAAGATCACTTCGACAATGAATTACACAAACAAATCCAGGCAGCAAAAGATCAACTATACAGGGAGATAGAGGTTATAAAAAACAAACAAACAGAAATCCTAGAAATGCAAGAAGCAATAAACCAACTTAAAAACTCAATTGAGAATACTACCAGCAGAGTAGAATACTTAGAAGATAGAACATCAGACAATGAAGACAAAGTATTTCAACTTGAAAAGAACATAGACAGCTCAGCAAGATTGTTAAGAAACCATGAGCAGAACATCCAAGAAAAATGGGATAACATTAAGAGACCAAACTTAAGAGTCATTGGATACAGGAAGGTATAGAGCTCCAAACCAAAGGAATGAGCAATCTATTCAATGAAATAATATGAGAAAACTTCCCAGACTTGAAGAATGAGACAGAATCCCAAATCCTAGAAGCCTACAGGATGCTGAATGTGCATTTTGATCCTAAAGGAGAAGTTTACTTAAAATTTAAAAATTATGTGTCACTGAAAAGGTAGAAGATATATTAGACCTTATTGTTTAAAAGATAGAAATATGCCAAAGGAATTCTTTTCAGGTATTTGGTCATTTTTGATGTACTGATCTGTGTATGATAAATAAAATTTAATTGTATTTGTAGATTTAAGGAAATATGCTTCAAAATAAATGTGCCTTGAGAAAGAATATTAATGTATTTAGCTTCTACATCTACGTCTAGAAAATTTACATAATATCACAAAAATTACATGATTTGTAAAGAAATGCTATTCACTGTATCTTTATAGTATTTTGAGGAGATTCATGGATTTTGAATTTTTGCTTCAAATATATTTTGTCTAAAATAAACAGAACTTGGTCACAAAGGTTTTTGTTTTATATTATATCATCAATTTATGGTGACATTATTATTCTCTTTCAAGCACAACTATATATAAAAAAAATAGTGATTCTTTTTCTTGGTGCCATGTTATCTTCCAAAATTCTTATCCTTTGTGAAAAACAATGATAACTTTGTAGTGCAGAATTACATCCTTATAAAGTATTTTATTTTCTTCAATTTTAATCATGGATCTAATTTCATATTAAAATGTAACAAACATTTTTGACTGTGTATATTATAAGCCTATAAACTCAGCTAACTATTTTACCTAGAGATCTGGATCTTCACATATACAAGTCTATTTTACCCACAATGAATTAAAATAACAGTCAATGAGAAACATAAAATGAGATAAACATCTACATCAAAAGAGGAGGTGATCTCCAGTGACAAAAGACTTCAAAGAACTTTTGGAAAACAGAAAGTCTGGAAGCAGATGAAGGATGCATTTGAGTTCTAATTAGGTCTCCCCAGGAGGTAGATTAAGACCATGACTAGGCATCTTGGAAGTCCATAAGTGAGTGTGCTTCAGATCAGCAGAATGGAAATAAAGGGAAGGAAGCATCACAGAATTTGGTTTTGCAGCCTTATCTCAAAGGAGGCTTCTGCTTACTCAAAGTGAAATTTTGGAGCTGTCTTGCACTCTCATATTTATTTCTACATGAGACATGGACTGTGATTTACCTGAGTCTCAAACAGTCTTTAGTGTAGGAAGCCTTGAATGGTCATCGCCAGAAAAACTCTCTTCTACTGATGAAAGTATTTTGAAAAGACCACTTTCAACAATTGTCTGGGAAATGAATCCTTCAGTCCTAAAGGTGCCATAAAATAACAGTTCCCTATAGTGACACCACAAAAATTCACTTTTCAGTCTAAGTTCTGTACTTAGTTTATGGTACTAGTAAGCCTCTATTCCTGAAGAAAACTTATAAAAAGGAAAAACAGTGCAATTAATTGCAGTTTTGACACCTGTGTAAACTGAATGTCAAATTAATGGTCATCTTATGTCTCTTCTGCTGTTCGTTTTAAATCCCTTAAAAATACTTCTTTTGATCTTTATAACTTAGCTGAGTAAGTGAAACTCTTACTCTTCCCCAAATTATTTGAGCCTGCTCACCATAATTTTCTCAAGAAACAACTACAACACTGTTTTTTTTAACCATTCCTGTAGGGCAAGTGAGTACTAAAAAGTAGAAAATAGGATCATCTGTTTTCAGATTGAATCATCTGATTTTTGTCTTTATTGCAACATGGAATAAATGTCCTTCTGGTAAGGAGAGTGAAGTGACCTAGCTAGGATTGTAATTTCTTCTGTTCCTTTGTGTTTTCTTAGTACATAGAATTTAGAGTTCTCAGGTGAAGTTTAAAATTTATTTGGAATCTTGTTTGACATCCTGTTGGAAAAGTGTCCTCTTAAATAAGTAGAATTTCTAAAACTGGAGGATGCAGAGGAATGGTGTAAGAAAATATAATTGCGAATTTATCAAAGTGATCATGAGTGAAGACTCTTCAACTTTGACACACTGGTTCCTGGATCTATGTAGTCTATCTCTTGGTAGCACAACCTGATATAATGATGTGATATTTAACAATTGTTAGAAACACCATCACCTTTTCCAATATCCTACCATGCCAGTAGCTTTTTGTTTCTTTTGTAGATGACAATACAGTGGATACCATGGTCATAGACCAATAGTAATGTCTTTATTTTTGTTAAATGTGGTCTGATTCAATTTTAGGCATGATCTATTGATACTTTATTAGTGATGCTTGCTTAGCATTTATTATCTGTAAAAGCAAAATGTAAAAAAAAATGTTTGGGTTTTTCTGGTTAAAATTATTTCTGAGGTCCACTTGTTAATTTATTATGAGAGAATGATGAAAAGAATTATGCTCTAACAAAAACCTAGAGATAGACCTTTCCTCCTAGCTGGTGGATATTTGGAAGAGGAATTTGATAGATAAAATGTGGTGATGGAAACCATTATGGTACTCAGTCCTCATTCATCCTGTGCAGCATCCGAGGCTGGATAAAAACAACTAGCCAAGTCCAGTTGTCAACTTGGTTGTCTTGTACAATGTCCATGATGTATGTGCTTTGGTATGTGATAGCATGAAATCCCATGATATTTACAATGCATTGACTCTCTCAGAGATGCATCCTTATTACTGTACCCCCCAAATTTTATAGTCATCAAAAGTTCCTTCTAGACCCTTGACCAAGTCTTGATTTCTTCCTATTAGTTTATGTACCTTCTTTCCTGAGGTAACTTCTTTTTCTACATGAAAGTGTGGATGAAGTGTGCTGCCAAGTATTCTGCTCTTTAGAAAGAGTTGTGTTTTTTTTCATTTTTTTAAAGGCTAACCCTTAAAGATGCTGTACAATGGTGTTATTTTATTTCAGTTTACTTCTAAATGAAGATAACTCATATTCATTTCTAGTAATATTTTGATAGAGTTTGGCCAATTTACTTTTCTATCTGATTTGCCAAAGGGACCTTTTCCCAAAGAAGGAAATGAAAAGTTGTTTTTTCACACCTTTGCTCTGAAATTGATTAGGGTTTTCTGAGAAAGAGTGTAGGTTCAGTGACTAACTTCTTGGTTAGTTTTTTGCTTAGTGATTGGTCACACTCTACAAGTGTGACCTCAGGGGAAATGCCAAGGAAGATAGAGAGTAAAATAAGTAGAAGCTATCAATTGATTATGCTTTTGTAACTTAAGTAGGGTTTTTGAACTACTATATGACTTACATATCTCTCTGCCGTCCATTTAAAGTGAAAATATAAAATTCATCTTTATTTTTTATGTATCATCAATAAATTGTTAAAAATAAAATTTACACCTATTTTTTTTCTAATCCTGTTTATGATTTCTCTATTTTCTTGATTATATGAATTTTTTATAACTGATACTAACTTGATAATCTGTATCAATTCCTGGTTTACACACACTTATTGATATTTGTCTCTTTTTGGTTATAGTTGGCCTCCAGTAACAAAGGGAAAGATCCCTTTCTGTCTGCTCCTCCCAGCCCTGATCCAGCCTGTCAGCTTCCCAGACCCTTATGCAGTTGGTTGTAAATTCTGCCAGAATTTTTCACTATTTTTCAAGATTAAAAAAAAAATCAAAAACTTTAAAAAATACTTTAAAAAGAAAAATATGCAGGGAGAAAGCAGCAATACATTTTTTCATAGTTAGGCGTTTTAAATTTTTTTAATATTTTTCTGTATTTCATGTAGGTCAGCCACTGATACTTCATCAAAAAAACAGTGTCTTTGCTGAGTTCAGGTGACCAAGGAATAGCCACACCCTTAGAACAAAACAGAGCACACACACACACACACAAAAAAAAAAAAAACAACACAGAATCATCTTTAACCTAACATTTTATATAATGTTTCAGATCCCCATAACTTTGCACACAAGATTCTGTGTTCAGTTGAATTTTGAGTTATTTTTGTATTCGTATAGAGTGTGACTATTGAATTGAAACATTTTATTCTAAGCATCTTTGTGGTTTCTGGTGAGGTTAAGTGGGTGAGAGGGAGAAGGGAAAGTGGGGGATTCTTTTGTGTCATAACATGAAGATTCCCACACAGTCTGCTCCCAGGTGCCAGACTTCAAGTTTTTCTTACACTGGTATACTTTGATTATTCTTACTTCCCCTTTACCCATAAGTTAAAACTTATGGAAACAGCACTTTATCAAACTGCACTTATTAAGAACAATTTTAAAAATATAGTTATAGGTCACTTCACCAGTCTGCACTTATTGCTTATGGTTTCACTCATCTGCTATGCCTGTTTTTGGTGTCTAAAAAACAGACATTGTATTTTCAATATTTTACCCAGTTTCCTACATGTATATACTGGAAAGAAAATCTGGTCTGGAAATATTCCATTTTGATTGAATGCTATAATCAAGAAAATAAAATTTAAATATGCTAAATATATCCCTAGAATTTTTCAAGTAACTATGCTTAAAACAAAGAAAATATCCTGAAAAGAAAAACCATGGTCAGCTTCAAGAAAGCATGAATAGACCCCAAGTACTTATCACTAATGATGGATTATAGATGATAAATACAGAATAACCTCAGGATTTAAAGAAAAACTAGTATTCAACCTGGTATTCATAACTGAAGCAGACTGTCCATTAATGATAAATAATAATAGATTTTCATTAATGATAAAATTCTAAAAAGCTGTATTCTGTGCCTCATTTCAAAGAGAGTTACTCAATATAGAAGAAAAATCAAACAAAGGAAGCAGAGTTTGTGGATGAAACAGTGGCTCTAACTACAGAGCTGAAGAAAGTTATGCTGATTCTGCAGTAGACCTTGAAAATAGTTTTGTTAGCATACCTCAGTCTTACCTTTAAAATGATGCTTTAATAGAAATATTAGCTAGTGAGTAGTCAAGTGATTGAATGTAGCAAAAGTTAGAAGATTCTAGTGGTCTATTTTCCTCACCACACACACACAAAAAAAATTGAATATTACAAAATATAGAAAAAAACAAAGTGATGAAAAAGAAAGTTAAAACCCACTAAACACAAATAATGGAAAGTCAAGTTTTTCATATAAAACACAGTAAAATGTGCACTTTTTGTAGCATTTGATGCGATAGAAGAAAGTAGTATTGATTGTTCTTGATGGTAAGAACATCCCTCCATGAGCAGCATTCATGTCCTGATATTGGATGTCAGAAAGGCGAATAAATTAGAGAAAAAAATCATTCTTACTTCTGGTGTGTGTTTTGTGATGAAAACTATTTTAGAATCAAATTTGTGAAAATTATTACTGGTTTTTAACCTTCATAGATTTTCTGTAGACAAAGAATGCAACACATAATTATTTTTAAAATAGAATAACTAACTGATGATGCATAAACACAAGGACTTGTAACTATTAAATAATAGACTGGGGTGTAGTGGTCTGTACAGATGCTCATCCTCAGAAATAATAAAGTGCCCAATGCAGATTAAACAGGATATCACATAACAATGATTACATAAATGGTAATCAATTAAACACTAAAGCCTTTTAATATTTGACTCATTGGCCTTAAGAGAAAGAAGTGGCCCCATAAGCCAAATTGGTTTTCTTCCCTCTCTCATTGCCATTCGAAAAAATAATGGGAACCCTAATACTTTGTGAAGGGTCTTCTATGAATTTATTTCAAAATTATGGTCAATATCAGACAACTAATAGTAGGTATGACTAAATTTAGTTTCCTTTTAGAACTTTACATAGTTTCAGATAGAGTGGAGGCTGCTGATTTGGGTGTAAATTTTGGAAACTACAGTTTTATATAGTCCTGGGGTTTGAACCCAGTGGTGCTTTATTACTCATATATATTCACAATTCTTCAATATTTTATTTTGAGACCTGGTCTCAGTTACCAAGCCTGGCCTTGAAGTTGTGATCCTTCGCCCTCAGACTCTATGATTTTTGAGATTATAGGTATGTACCACCACATCAAGCCTGGACACTACCTTTTATTATTTACACGAATCTAATAATCAAAACTGTTTTACATATTTCTGCTTTTTCTTTGATATAAAATATTCAATACTAACTTTCCAAATTGATTTTCACCATGACATTTTTTTATTCAAAAGGCCAATCTTCATGTTGTGTTGTTATACATTTTTTTTACCATAAAACGATATACTCAATAGATTGTATTCTGAGTTAGCAAGTCAATTTTAAATATGTTTCAGAAAAAAAAATTGCCATAAATTGTTCTGATTATGCTCTTAATAGAAGTACCTTACTCTTAGTCATTATCAAAAAAAGAAGGGAATTTAGTAAAGTCAAAAGGTAAGATCCAACAGTTGGCTAGTTGTTTCAACCAGATGTTTATGATTTGATTGTTTCCCTTTTAAATTTCTGATTCTGATTTCTCTGATGGCTTTTCCTACGATAAATAGTCGTCACCTCAATTTAAAAGAACTAGTTTATGTGAAAACTGGATACTAAGAGAAATAAATATCTGGAACAAATTAATAGTACTCAAGATATTTCTGATGATTATATACAGCTTCCTCCTACCATTCTGAGATTGCAATTCATAGAGCTTTAAATGACTTTCATTCCTCACTATATTTCACTAATTAGCACATTCAGAAATATTTTTTCAACAAATTCATATTAAATAAGTAGCAATTTAAAGAAAAACAGATATAATTCACACCTGTGAAATTAAAACATGACATTTTGCCAAAGAATATTTGGCATATTCAAAGAATAAAATGAAGAATTGTTGCTTTCCTTTATGTGGTAGGACACAGTTTATTGTCATGTTGTTTCAAAAAAAAAACACAGACAGTTTCCTTATGAAAAAATAGTTGTTATTGTTTAACATGGATTTTACTTGAATTTTTTTTTTTTTAATTTTTACCCATTTGAACACTGAGAAGCTCTTTGCTGCGGTCAAACACAGTGAGATACTGTTGTAAGATGTATCTCTGAAACATCTGCAGTTCTTTTAATTTTATATAACAGCATCATGCACACCCAGCATGAGAAGAGGTTGCTCATTAATTTTGGTATCAATACCGGCTTAGGTACATTGAAAATATGTTGAGAAATTTACATCTATAATGGTGGAATCTCCCATTTCTTTGTTTTCATTTTTCCTGTGGTGCTTCTGCTCTTGATATTAGTTATGTTAACTTTAATTTGAATTGTCCATACAGTTTCTTAAAACATAAGACACTGAGAATTGAGGAAATCACTTATAGCATATTTATTTCATAAACAGATATAAGATTCAATGAAAGACTTCAGCATTATTAATGCACATTTTATCAAAATTTCATTAAGTCACAATGTGAGATAAAGTATTAAAATCTTACATAGCTAAAGGTTTTTTAACAATGAATTATAGGCACCCTAAGCAAGTATGTAGTTCCAATTATTCATTTACTTTACTTCATTCATTCATAATATCATAGTTGATAAATACCACACATCAGAGCGTCTGTTTTTGAAAAAAAAAAATTGCTTGGTAAATTACTAACAATGCAGCATGCAATTTTTATTTATTATTGGTTCATCATACCCATATCTTACCCACATAGTAAGATTGCTATAATATTCAAAAAGTTGTAGCTAAAAACATGAAATATCACATAACCTATTGTGTAGATTATATAAATGCTCTTATTATTTCTTCATCCTTTTCACAAATATTTATCATGAATTTACTATATGATAATTAGAACTAAGATCATCCTAATTATTTAAGATATTTGAAAAAAAATGCAAGACCTCATTTAAAAAGGGCAATATAGATTTCAGAAGTAACTACTGTTTCTCTAGTGAATAATGTGTATAGAAATCTGTTAAGGTCTTGGGGTATGCAAATATATTTGAGACGCATCAGAGAGTGCATATGAAAAAACCATAGTATTTATCACGTTACATAAATGAAGTGAAATATCATACCAAAATATTAAAACAATTAACTTTTGGGAAAAAAAGCAACAGTGTTCACTAGTATTTGAAATAAGGTAATAATAATTTTTACCATAATTAGTTGTTTCTGGGTCTCATTTCACTCTTTACTTCAATTATCGATCCATTTTGTTAAGTACCCCTATAGGTGTTATTGGAAAATATTGGCATTTAGTGAATAATGCCACCAATTTTCTGTTCTGCAATATTAAAGAACTATTTCAGATTTATTGCAATGAATAGTTTTGCTTAAATGTAACAGTAGTTTTTCAATGTAGAAATTACTAAGATAACTCTGGGTGTTCTCAAAGTCTATAACAACCATATTTGATGAAATTTGTTTCATATTGTATAAGAAAAGATGCTTCTCTACCACAAACCAGACATCATTGAAATAACCTTGTGTAGTATCAGCATATACAAGTTTGGATGAGGACTTTTGCATCTTTTCTCCTTTTACTTCCCACCTACAACATGGCTTATTTTTCATAAGCAAATTTCTATACTTGTTAAACCTCTCATACATCTCAGAATTTACTAGGAGGTATCCATGACAACCTAGAAACAAACATGTGAGATAGTGTGTAAATTAATATATGAAGATGTTCAAGAAAATATTGGTCTGGTCAAGAGATGGTGCAGCAACTATATAGAAAGCTAAAAATTGAAATTGAAAGAAAGATAATACTCCCAAGATTTACTAAGAATCATGTAGCCTTTGGAAGCAGATATTTTAATAGGAAGCTCTTGAGACTGATGTCCACTGCATCTTTCTTATGAATATTTGCTCTGTTTTTGAGGGCCACCACATCTAGCCAGTACACATTTGGCTTGATATAGCATATTCAGAAAGCCCACCATTTTCTTTATAAACCTAGGCATGGTTTACTATACATCCATTGAGTTTTTGCACAGACTTTTCCCTTCTTTGAATATACCTAGCCCATTAGTCTTGTCATATTCAAATTTATTCATTCTTCAAGAAGTAGTTTAATTGAATTTCCTATTGTCTTTAAAATAAATTCTCCACCTAAAATAATTTCTATATTTTAAAGCATTTTATTGTAGCATCTAGAATCTTTATAAGTACAAAGAAATGACATTCTCTGTCTCATTTTTACCACTGTCTTTCTCATATAACTTTCATTATGAATTGAGTATGTCCCTCAAATACTCATGTGTTGGGAACTTGGTTTCCAAAGCGAGAGAGTTGGAAAATAGTAGAATGTGTAAAAAGTGAAATCTAGTAGATTGTGGTTAGATCATTGGGGGAGATGCCCTTGAAAGAGTTAATGAAATTTTCATGGGACACAAGATAGTTCCTATTAAAGCAGATTGTTACAAAAAGAGCAAGTCTTCTTACTGGATTTCTCTGACTTCCTGTGTCCTTATGTTCTCTCTACCTCTCAAATGAGCCCTAACCATAATTCCATCTCATGTGTAATGCAGGTGAAGGGGCTGTAACAGGAGCTGCGAAGATTCTGGTACAGAGCACTTAAATCTTCAGAAGTAAGTAGTCAAAAAATATTTATTTATTTATCTATTTATCTATTTATTTGTTGTAGTTGGACAGAATACCTTTATTTTATTTATTTGTTTATTTTTATGTGGTGCTGAGGATTGAACCCAGATTCTTGCATGTGCTAGGTAAGCACTCTACCACTGAGCCAAAACACCAGCCCCTCAGAAAATATTTTTATGCATTTATATCTCTTTTTATACATTGGCCTGGTTCTGGTATTTTTCTATAGCATTATAAAATAGACTATAACAACAAAAAAAATGACTTTGAGTCTAAGGCCTCTTACTATAAGAGTGAGTAGAACATCTAAGATTACATTTTAAAAGCCCTGGTATAGTTTAGATGGTAATGGCTTAGCATTTATGATTCTTATTTTTTTTATATATATTTCAAAGGTGATATCTTGTATTTCTTATTTTCCTCATGGTGCTTAGGTTAATGTATTGCCATTTACTTTGGGACTCAACAGTGTGGAATTGATTCTGTTTTGCTAAACAAAAGCAAGAGTGGCTCCTTAAAATATAGCAAAGACTCTATGAAAATGTTTTGATTTTTAATGGGAAGAATTGCTATTGATCATAGAGGGAATTTGAATACATGGCTCCATCTTGATGATACTCATTAATCAGAAATGGTCTGAACTGACTAGATTAAAATCATTACAATACCATGAATAAAGAGGCAGATTAAAAAAATAGGTTTGTCTAGTACCATTTTGAGTCTCCTATTACAGTACAAATTTTAGTATTTTTTTATCAGTGAAACGACTCAAACTCATGTAGCTGCATTTTAAGCCTCATGTATTCACCCAAGTCATATAGGTAAAAAATGCACTATCAGTTGGGCAGGATGGTCCATACTTGTAATCCAAGAAAATTGGGAAACTGAGTACTTTCAGAAGTTTAAATTCAGCCTCAGCAACTTAGTGTGGTTTCAAGCAACTTAGCAAGACAGTCTCAAAATTTGAAAAAGTGGGGAGAGGGCTTAGGAATGTGGCTCAGTGTTTAAAAATCCCTAAATATAAACTGAAATACAAAAAGAAATACAGTTTAAAATGTTACAATTTAGTGTTAAAACTAATAAAAAAAATTTTCATGTAATTTTTTTCTCCAGTATTCAAAAATGAAAATAGTAATTTTTTATTTAGAAAACAAAAATTATATGCTTTCAAAGATGAGGTTTCTGTATTAGGCATGTATGATATTTATGACTGATATTTCTACCAAATAACTTGGTAATGCTTAAAAAATTTAAGCAAAAGTTAAAGACACCTACTTATTTTCTATATTTAAATGAGTGTTTATTATAAATGATTCATTTTTATATAAGGTATACATTTTGGACAAAATCTGTTCAATGTTCACTACTGGTATGAGTTTTCAGATGTTCAATGAATTTAAAATTTGAATAAGTTTTCAAAATATTATTTAACTTTTTAGGGTTTCTGGGCACAATGAATCCTCCAAAAATCAGTAGTGTTAAAGAAACATGTGGTCATGAAATGTTGTTTTCCATTTGTATTCTCTCTAACTAGTATGTATCCACAGGTGCTGAGTATTGGTGAATAAATTTTGGAAGCATTGTCAATTTTCAATTTTCACATTTCACAACTTTGTCTCTTCTAAGGTTGTTGTGGTGAGGATTAAATGTTGACTCTTTCTTAGAGAAATGGTACCATGGTCTCATTTGTAATGCTTCTCTCCAGTGTGTTTTCTCTGATGTCTAATAATATATGATATATAATTTAAAATATTTCTATATTATCTACATTTATGTCTTCTTTCCAGAATAAATAGTTTAGTGGTAAAAATGAATTGATTTCTTATTAAAAAGTTTGCTAATTTGTTGTCATTTGTGGGTGTTCTTTTCTGGATAAATTCTGTTGTTAATGAAGTTCAGTTTTTCTTTAAAAGTATTATCACTTTATTTACATTTCACATTCACCAGGGTGTCTTCTGCTGTGGTGAATAAATTTTTATTTTTTATTAAAAATTTTACCACTCATTCACATTCATAGGGCTATTCTCCAGTGTGAATTCTGTTGTGGCAAATAAGGGTTGATATTTGAGTAAAAACTTTGTTACGTACTTTGCACTTGTTGGGCTTCACTCCAGTGTGAGTTCAGCTTTGGCAAATAAGGTGTGATTTGTGACTGTAAGCTTTTCCACATTCATCACATTTGTAGGGCTTCTCTCCAGTGTGAGTTCTGCTGTGCCTAAAAACGTCTGGTTTTTGACTGAAAGCTTTGCCACATTCTTTACATTTGTAGGGCTTCTCTCCAGTGTGAGTTCTCCTGTGCCTAAAAAGGTCTCGTTTTTTGACTAAAAGCTTTGCCACATTCTTTACATTTGTAGGGCTTCTCTCCAGTGTGAGTCCTGCTGTGGCCAATAAGGTGTGATTTTTCACTATAAGATTTTCCACATTCTTTACATTTGTAGGGCTTCTCTCCAGTGTGAGTCTGCTATAGCCAATAAGGTTTGTTTTTTGACTGAAAGCTTTACCACAATCTTCACATTTGTAGGGCTTCTCTCCAGTATGTGATCTGCTGTGGCGAATAAGGTGTGATTTTTACTGTAAGCTTTGCCACATTCTTTACATTTGTAGGGCTTCTCTCTATTGTGAGTTCTTCTGTGACAAGTAAGGCCTACTTTTTTACTGAAAGCTTTTCCACACTCTTTACATTTGTAGGACATCTCTCTAATGTGAGTTTTTCTGTGGTAAATAAGACCTATATTTTACTAAAAGTTTTGCCACATTGTTTATATTTGTAGGGCTTCTCTCCAGTATAAATTCTCTGGTAGTGAACAAGGTCTCAATTTTTATATGATTTCTGGTGTTCACTCTCACTAGTCGTTTTCCAAATTTTCTCTTGTTGTAAACAGTCAAGATTACAACTTCTATATTTTCCACTTATCACACTGTGAAACATATGTTTTATGCCCTTTTCTGTTGAATATTCTTGAGTATCTGGAGGAGTCATGGCTGAAATAAACAAAAAATAAAAATAACAATACCTATTAGAGTAGGATAAATATACTTTGCATTCATTACTTGAAATTAAGGTGAAATAAGTACATCAGGAGTGTAACAGATTAATACATTCAAAGTCATCATAAACTCAAAAATATATCAGTTCATTAAAAATGTACAGACACAATTAACTTGAGAATATTACCAAAATTCTTTTAGAGACCACAGTATCCAAGAGGAGTACATCATTAAGAAGAGTATTATAATATAGACAAGAAAAGTATGTTACTCTTATCATCCACAGCCTTTTATTCTTCATAATATAGCATTACATATTTAGGAAATATCTACCAGCTACCTCTACTCTCAGTAGAATAAGAGAAATGTAAAACATATACAAACATTTGTGGCTTTTTAAAAGAGTGTCCAAAAACTGGTTTTTGTCTACCATGACATAGAGATGTGAAAATAACTGGTAGATTTTGTGTGATAATGCCACAAATAGTCAACAAGTGTAAAGAGGCTATGGACTCTTAACAAGAAATATGAACAAAAAATTTACTAAGAAATATACACATATATGTCTCTAAAATTTTCCATAAAACATTTTAAAAGACTATAAAAACCTTGCATAGCCTATGCCATAATACTTGGCTGAAGTCAACAGTTGACAATCGAGTATAATAAATTGATTTTCATATTTTTAAATTCATGTGATATGATGATTTCTTTCACTGACAAATACTACTTTATTTACTAAATATATCATGGTAATTCATACTATATATAAAAGGTAAAATGACTAAACAGAATGGATGAACAAAATCATTATTTTATATAAATATCAGTTTTGTTCTTACAAGGTATTGTATTCCTTCTACTAGTAGTATTAATGAAGAACATAATACACTCAACATTTGGGGAAAAAAAACAAAAACTCTTGACCCTCTTATGCTCAATAAAATAAAAATATGGAGACTTTGACTATAATATCAACCATACAAAAAACACAGTACCTGGTGAGCACAATTTTTCTCACTTAAATTTTGACTTGCACATGCGAATCAAATGTTCCTGCGACTTAATCCCTGCCTGTCACATTTCACTTAATGCAAAGTCCTGCATGCATTTCTTAAAAAATTTTATGAGAAAAAATATTTCCATAACTAAATAATAATAGTATATAAGTGCAATATTTTTACTCATTTGATCATTGGTGGGCACACACATTGAGTCCATAGCTTTAATGCTTAGAACAATGTTTGCACTAATCACAAAAGCAGAGGTATCACTTCAATTTGCTAATTTAATTGTTCATAGATACATATTTAGTACTGGCATTTCTGAATCTTTAGGTCATCCAACTGTTATTTTTCATGCGTGGTGCTTAAGATTAACCCCCAAAATTCTATTTCCCTGAACTACAACACAATTTTTTAAAATTTGTTTGAGTCATGCTGTTTCTAAATTTCTGCGACTTCCCTCAACAATGAAGTTATTTTGGATGGCCTCTCAATTCTCACATATTACAAGGATACAGCACTGTTCTTGTGTATTTTTATTTATTTAAATATTTTTATACTTTTTTCCCCAAAATGGACTATATAGTCTACTGCTGACTCCTTTAATGACAAATAAAAAATAGTACAGCAATATAAAGAAAGAGAAGCATGGCTTAATCCAATTAACAAAAGAAGAAAAAAAACTTTAAGAACTGAATATTAGGATACTGACAGTTATTAATTACTGAATGAACTCTAACTATTTAAAGAAAGTTTAGAGAGTAAAATTGAGACAAAAAATATTAATATAATTAGGCACAAATTGTGTATGTGAATAATTCCTTAAGAATAAATGACAGGGGTATTCCTAGTGTGCAAAGCTGAAATTCTACCAATATGGGAGAGGCTTATCAAACAGGACCAAGGTTAAGACAAGTCTAAGCAACTTGTGAAATACTGTAAAAATTAAAAACCTGTAGGATATATAAAGGGAAGATATCTATATCTATATCTATATCTATATCTATATCTATCTATCTATGTAAAGAGAAGTGTGAAAAGAATCCAAGCATGATCCAGAAATTAAATCATTAATCAAAATAAAAAAAATTAAGAAATATAGAAAACAACTTACAAAGTAAAAGTATAATGAGGTGTTCACTTCAAAATATTTATGATTATTAATGCATTATTGCAAGCCACAAAACAAAAGAAAAAAATTGACTAATAGAATTGAATCTAAAAAAAAAAATCTGCCAAGTCAATTCCAACAGAGAGCATGGAGAGAAACCAAGCATGATCTGCTCCTTGAAGCTTTATTTGTTTAAAGATGGGTGCTGGGAGCCATCAGCCAAGTAGGTATGACAATTTCCTTGCCAGCTACTCCCATGCTGTCTAGTGGAAGGACTCCTGAAAGGTGACATTGCTCAAGGACCAGGGCGGATCCATGTTTAGGGTGTCCCCGGTTTAGTATAATAGGAGATTAGGGTGTTCCCCCTTTAGAATAGGGTGGTTTAGCATAATAGGAGATTAGGGTGTTCCCCCTTTCGAATAGGGCGTATCCTGCTGCCTGAGTTCCTCTTGAGTTCTTAGGGTCAGACAGTATATTTTGGGAGACAGAAGCCCATGAGTAGTGGATTTGGGCAGAGAACGTGGATTCCCCCAGAACGTGTTTGTAGACCGCTGGTGTGAGATCGGGAATAAAGAATTGCTGTTTGAATCTACAAAGCTGTGAGTGGCTCGTGCTTTGTGCCCAGCTAGAGACAGCAGCAGATGGGTAATGAAGCTGCCTTTGCATCTCATCCTTTTGTACAATTTTTAATCACTGAGATATAGTTTTAAATAATAAAATTTCTCATAATCTTTTAGGACAAGCTTTTTTGAGTGAGCAAATTGCATCCTAATACTTGCCTTTTAAAACAGAGACAAACAAACAATGATATAGCCTCTTTCAATTTAATATGCATTAAATATTGTTTTGTTTACTGTTACTATGCTCAATATACAACATAAAGTTAATACTCAAAGTTGGTCATCTGCGTTGAATAGACATTGTATTCTCAAAAAGTCACTAACAAAGTAGAGTATGCAATATATAAGATTCCACCTGACCAGCATGACAAGATCCTATGCCTTTGATCACCTGGGGAAAAGCATGGACTGCTACACTTATGTCAACATGTCCTATTTGGACTCTAGCTTGATGTATGAAATATAGCAATTATAAATGTAAATCAAGGACTTCTAATTGATTCATAAGTTTCATTTAACCCTGGAAGAGAAGAGTCCCTTCAAAGAAGAGAATAATCATTCTCCTCAAATGAGGAGAAACATTAAAAGAGGAATCCATGATACTATAATTAATTCCAGGTACTTGGGGAGATATAAAACCATTACCAGCCTCAGCTCAAAAGATGTTGGCTCAAATAGGTTAGAATGTACTCTGGATAACTTAGTTACTGCTTTGGTTGCTAAACTCACACAAAACTCTGTAAATGTTTTGGTCTTAATAACAATGTTGCTCTGTTTTTTTAAACCAGCTATGGGAAATTCAGTACTGACAGATCTTGGACTTCTATAACCCAGTACAATATCTTGTCTCACTTGAATGAAATTGTTATATACCTGAAAAAATATCTCATGGTATTCTTTGTTGTCTTAGCAGAATAACTGTTTCCTTATCATAGTATTTAATAGGTCACCATCCTGTGAAATTTGTTTATAAAAGAGCTATTCCTCTTGATAAAAACTGTGATAATTCAGTGAACCTTCTCTCTAAGGCAAAATTTGATGTTTTGCATTCTCTTTATAGGGTTTCCCTGGACTAGCTCTATGGGCTTAGAAAACTATTATGAAACTCACTTATGCTATCTTAAAAAGTATTAGCCATGCCTCCATGGCCGTTAATATGCTTACTAAAGAACAAAAACAACCTTGTCAAGCCATACTTGACATTCATGCTGCAATTGATTGTCTGGTATTGTTACACCATAATGGATATTCAAAGTTTAATTACATGTGTTCCTTCAATTTAAGTGATAATAGTAATTTTATTTGAAAAGGGTTCAATTACCTTAAAGATATCATTAATAAGGTCCAACAAGATGATTGATGTTTAGACTTGATGGATTGGATAATTTCATGTTTATTCAATTTCATCTGTGTCAAAAAATATTCATAGGTGGATATTTACTGATGTTGGCACTGGCTGTTTTCTATAGCTGCCTTATTTTTTGCACCGACCAGCATTAAGAAGATAAGTAACATTATTTATTCAAAAGGCCTTTAAAAAGGAGGGAAGACTGTAAGTATTCTGACCTTGGAAATAGACAGGAAAGTGCGGGGGTGATGATAACTGGCACCATGATATCCACAATTAGTAATGCCTAGCAGTTTCTCCCTGAAGCTATTGAGACAACTCTATAGGTGCACTATCTAGTTTCTCTGGTAATGTTGTTAGGGAAAAAGGGCTCTATGTTTGTAGTAACTGTACCTTATCTTGGTTAGCTAGCACTTGGGGTTAAAATAACACTAGGTTAGAATGTAGTCATGGTAACAGAAGCTATGTAATTCTGGAGTATACTATGTGCAGCCATGAAGAGGAGTGGCCAGTATTTTTTTTTTCCTTTTTTCTTTTCACTGTGGGTGTGTCTCTCTCTTCTGTTACCTTCTTTACAGGTTTCCTCACAACATTTGTAACTGATCATGCTGGCCCTCACAACAAGAGGTAAGTTTTGATGGTTAATCTGAATGAACTGAGATATCAGTAAAGAAGAAAACTGAAGAGTACAAAGAATTTGAAAATGTAATAAATGTAGGGCAGTATGTGTTCAATGATTAATATCAAAAGAAATAAAGCTAAGCTTCTGAAAATTTTTTTCTGCTGAATAACTACTCTTTCAACATTTTTTAGTTTGGTTTTCTCCATTTGAACTTCTCAACTCTGTCCCCTGCTATGTGTAGGCTACAATAGTTTACATCACTAAATCATGCTAGGTACTATTTATCTAAAGTGAAGGATGTATAACACACTGAGAAAGAGAAAGATTAAAGTGCAAAATAATATATATTAAAGAGTAAAATATCTATACTAAAAATGCCCTTTTTCTTTGAAACACAAATCTAAAACTCATTCTTATCGAGAACTTCCCAGAAGATACAAGATAAGTAAATTAAATAATAATTATTAATTAAAAATTTTAAAGGAAAATTAAACTTACCAAGAAAGGCAAAGTTTCTATAGTTCTCTAACATCACATCTTTATATAAGTTTTTCTGAGCAGGCTGAAGGCATTCCCACTCCTCTTCAGTAAAATCAATGGCTATGTCCCTGAATGTTAACGGTACCTGAAATAAGAATATGTAAATAAATAACACATTGACCACATGAACTTTTGCACAGTCTGTAAGGTAATCGAAGTTGAAATGAGAGTTAGTAGACTATCATGTAGGTGGTTTTGGAACACAATGATACTATTATCTACTTCTGCAGATAAAGTGATTTAAGTTCAAAACAAATATAATCTGCATTTATGAAACACAATATGAAACTCAGACATTACTACAAAAATATATATTTTGTAATTTTTTAATATTATGATCTAAAATATAAATATTGTTCAGATGAGAAAATTATGGTAATTAAAAAAGAGAATCCTCAAATTTTAATTGTACAACCACTAATCAGAGATTTACTAAAGTGTAGAATCTTATTTGTAATTTCTCTGATGGAGCTGGCTCTTCTGAATATGTAGTGAGATCTCTAACAATGATATAAGAGAAATTTTGAAATTTTACAAGGTAGACAGACCACTTAATTGAAATATTTAACAGTGAATTTTAGTTCAAACATTATATGGTACTTATGTATGTTATTAATATAAAAAATAGCAAAAGCAATCCTGTTTGGATTTTCCTTTTTATAATTTTAACAATTTATAACATACAAAATAATCTATACATATGCATAAAAACTTTGTTTGATGTATATATTATATGATGTTTATAATAGAACATACATATCAAACAAATATAATTTGTTTTTTATTTTTTTGATTCTTCTAATTCTACCTGATTGTAAAATCAATTTTTATGACATTATGCAAGCATAAGATATATCTTATCCTAATTAAAATCCTGTTCGCGTTGGTTGCTATCATGGTAGGATTTATATATGTATCTTTAATATTTTCATCCCCTTCCCTTTTATTTGTTTATTTATTGTTTACCATTGTGAAATCTACTGATTTTTTTCTTACCCTTTTCCGCTTTATGAGCTTTAGATTTCACATATCAGCAAAAACTTTCAACCTTTAGTTTTAAAGAAATGGTTTGTTTTACTTAGCAATAAAATCTCCAGATTCATCCATTTACTGACAAATGTCATAAAGTCATTCTTCTTTATGACTGACTCATAGTTTATTGTGTACATAGCATAAAGCAACAATTTTTTATCCTGTCATCACTGAATGGACCCATTTATCATGGAATGGTTGGCTTTATAGCTTAGCTATTGTGAATTTTGCTGCTATAAATATTAATGTGACAGTGTCAATGTAGTATGCTGATTTTATGTTCTTTGGGTATATACTGTACAGTAAAAAACTGGGCAAAATTGTGGTTCCATTTATTTAACAATATCCATGCAGGTTTTTATGTTTCACTTAGACTTCCATACAGCTAAAAAAATGAAATTCATCTAAACCTGAGGTTGAAATAAAACATACAAAAAATATTCAGCCATAAAATGACTAGAATTTATTATCAAATCATGCATTACAATGAAAAGTAAATTTTATAAACTAAAAGTAAGAAAATCTAAAAAAAATGAGCAAAATTAGAAGCTATTAAAGATGAACATAGCAGAGAGAGAGTCACCAATATCCATGTTGGTGCTTTTAAAAAGCAAATAAGCCAGGTCTAGTGATAGATAATTTTAGTTCCAGTGACTGAGGAGGAAAAAAAAAGATCAAAAGTTCTAAGACAATATTATTTATATATATATATATATATATATATATATATATATATATATATATATATATATTATTGAGCAACTTAGTGAGCACTTAGCAACGCAGCAAGATTCTGTCTCTAAATAAAATATAAAAAAAGGACTGAGGATGTGGCTTCATGGTTAAGCACTCCTGAGTTCAATCTTCAGTACAAATAAATAAAAAGCAGATACAATTTAAAAAGCACTAGCAAATTTGAAAATTCAACAAATAAAAATTATATCAATTATACAGTTTATAATTGCAAATGTATGCCTATATACTAAATTCTCACTTGATGGAAATACACTCTGGAAAATTTCTCCTAAGAATCTTCTGCAATTTTCCAATTCTCTGAATTTAATGACAAGAATCTAGATGGTATAGACTAGTACATGGCTAAGATATTTGCTATATCCACTGTTGTAGATAAAGTCTCCTCCTGACCAAACTACCATGATGCCACATGATTGATGTTATGAAATTAAATCAATCAGAGTAAACCTCATTATAAAATAAATGGTGGAACTACAAAAAACAAGAACAACAAAACTCTTTATAAGTCTCTTGTTATTTAGGCAGTGATACGTAATGAAGATTACAGTGCAGGGAAGAGAAAAAAATGGTATTCATTTCAAAGAACGATGCTAGGATATTGGGAAAAACAGTGTGATAATAAAATGCTATTTTATGCCTTCACTCATAAAATATTACAACATATTTTGACACTTTAAATTCTGAATATAAGTTATTAATAAATAGTACTGAAATATATAAGAAAGTACAAAGCTCAGAAGTTTTCATACAAAAGATAGGGTGCATATGGTGGTGCACACCTGAAATATCTTCTATTCTGGAGTCTAAGAAATGAAGTTGAAAATTTAAGGCCAACTGAAGAAATTGAGCAAACCTCATCTGAAAAGAAAATTTAAAACAGAATTGAGAATATGCTCAGCAATAAGACACTTTGGTTGAATCCCTAATATCACAAAAGAAAAACAATAGTTTTTGTTTTCAAAATTATACAATATAATATGTGTAAATTTATGAATTACAAAATATTAATAAAAAATCTATTCATCAAATTATTACATTAAAGGTACAAAAGTGACAAGGTAAAAAAATCTAATTTCCTCATATAATCAAGAAACAAAATATAAAACAGATTGCAAAAGAAAAGCAGAATAAATTCTTGAAGAGACACTTTTAAAAGGATATATCTAAGTGTTCAATAACCATACAAACTCAAAATCTTTAGAAATTAGGTAACATTGAATAAAATCACATCATATAGATGAATTAAATAGTATTGATGAATTTGTGGAATGAATGCATTCACAAAAGTGGGAAATAATAATTTAAGCTTTTATTATCCATTTGTACAAACTGTTTTGTATATGATGTACCCACACAAGAAACAGAGACTAAAATTACAACAACTGTACATATGAGAATACAGCCATATTCCTCCAGTGTTGAAACCAAGGGGCATGGTTACAGAGAAAGAAATAATTATTAATTAATTTTATAAATAGTAAATTTAAAGAACTAGAATTATTGTTGATGTATTATATTCAGTTTGACAAAACTACAAAATACCATGTATGTTTTATGCCAATGTCACATGAATATTGCATTTCATATGCAAGTATATTTAGAAAATGAATATGCAATATTTGAGAAAATAAAAATATAGAAAAGCATATAAAAGACCCAAATATTCAACATATTTACAAAGGATAAATCTATTATAAAAATGACCATTTTCCCAAGTTAACCTATAATAATAACTGGTCAAAATTTTACCATGCTTTAGTTTTTGTTAAAGAAGAAATCAAAGCAAAAACTTCTAAGATTTTCCTGGAAATTTAAATGTATACAAAATTAGCCAAGAACTCTCTCATATATAAGAGCAAATGTACTAGTGATTATTACCTGACACTAATACATGTTATAATATTGCAACAGTGTAGTAATTTTAAGATAAAGAAATCACAATACGGAAAACTACATAGGGCAATTATATGTAGGCAAATATCTTTTTATTGTTAAGTATTATAAGTAAATAAATCAAAACATATAAATAAAATATTTAATATGAGTGAAAAAATTGTATTCATTTCAACCTCAATCCAACATCAATGTAGATGTTAGAACCATAGGCACAGATCACAAGTAGGGACTTGTGTGCAGAATGTGTGTGACACTGGAATTATACACAAGCATCCACCAAACAGTAGATATAAAGAGAGATAATTTTAAAAATGAAATAAAAATAAAAGCAGAATATAAGCCTCCCTCTGTTTATGAATATACCAAATAAATATTTACTCCTGTTTTGACTCCTTCTTAAAACTGTAAAGGAATTAGAGGCACACAGATTGGAAAACTGAAAAAAAAATATATATATCGACCAAGAGATAAGTAGAATGCACTTGAAGATTTTCCTGATTTGAGCAATATGCAAAATTACTAGAACAAAATGCCCAAATCCAGTGTTAATATAAATAAAGGAAGATTGATTTGGTTTTGAAATATATTATTTAACTCTAAATTGCCTGTAGTTTAAATGCTAATTTATCTGTACACAGAGAGGAAGAAATAAGATATACATGAGTATCAACTCCAGAGGGAAAGATAGTGGTTTTCTATGGTCATGCAAGATCCGTGGGCTTTATTCCATTAGACTAGAGTGGAAAATGTGTTAAATCTTAAGGAAACTTCTTAATCCCTTAGAGGGATTTGCCAACATTCTCTAAAAATGCAAAGAGCTGTTGCTGATAGTTCAACTTTTATCTAGACAGTGCCAAAAAATTAACAGGGAAATACAGACCACCACTGAAAACTGAAGTGTCAGTTCAGCACTTCCTCAGCTCTCTCACCCAGCTCACTTTACTAATAACACCAGAACTAACCAATTCTTTCTGTAAGTAATTTTTCCCCATATTAACTTTTTCCATTCAATAGACTATATCTGAAACCTCAGAGCATTGAAAGCACTGGTAACTGTGCAGGTGCAAATCTCCCTAGATCAAAAAGGAGTGGTTTCACATTGGTGTGCAAACATTCTAATGGGCTAAAATCTCAAATATTATGGAAGAAATATGGTTACAATCACAGATAGCTCTTTATTTCTAAAATAGGTGTATATCTTTTTTTTTCCAGTGAGCATAAGGCACCCTGGAATCTAAAAAGCTTACATCAGAATTTTAGTGCACAGGCCAACTATAAGATCTTCTGCATTAGCACAGCTGTTAGAATGGCAACTCTCAAAAAGTGGAATAGTATGTAGTACTCCAAGTGTATTGATATGGTAGAAAGAAACACTGTGCTAGACAATAAAATTAGTGGACATTAAAAAAAAATGGAAGTTGAGAGTTCTCTCAGTTACTTCCTTGAGAAACTATACTATCTACATTTATACTGCTTTTGAATAAAATAAGCCCCTAATACTGGTCTGGACTTATGAAAGGCATTAGATTTGACAGGTGTGGGATCCTCATATTACATACGTTCTGAAACACAGTTCCAGGAAAATACCAGAGTAGAGAATGAGAATGCTCTCATATACATTTCACAAAAGAAAATCTGAGCATAAAGACACTCTGACAGGTTGGCTGCCCTTGGAGACACAAAGAAAGAATAGAAACACATGATTTTTCAAGATCAAAGGATTCTTCTTTACTTTTCAATCATGTAAAATGCTCATAAACAACAACAACAAAATATTTGCTTTTGATTTTTTTCTATGGTACTGGGGATTTGAAACAGGAGCATGTTAATTCTGGGCAACATACCCAGCCATGTTTTAAAATTTTGAGACAGGTTTTTCTAATTGTCTAATTGGTCTACCTAAGTTCCTGATGCTTACCATGAAATTGCAATCTTTCTTACTTAGCCACTTGACTCTCTGGAATTAATATGCAAGTATCATTGCACCCAGAAGAAAAAAAAAAAAGATTATTTTAAAAGTCTCATCCAGTTTTTGGTATAACAATTGAAAATACCATGTTCATTTGAAATTTAATATGGGTAAAGTAACTGATAATACTGCAAAAATGTAACTGATAATACTGGGAAAGGGGGAAGTTGTCATTGAACAGTAAGCTAAAATTTTATATATAAATACAACTCACAATACTGGCACACAAACTTAAAATCACACTCAGCAACTGTCTGGAGATAAAAAAAAAGTACCAGGTATGTAGCTAAATGGTACAGTACCTCTGGCTCAATCCACAATACCACAATCTTCAAAAAGAAGGAGAATGAATTCAGGAGTAAAGAAAAACTGAGATACCTATAGAGTATCTCATCCCTCTCCTGAAGGAAAAATACATGGAGTTGTGATTGTGATGATCTCGTGACTCCAGAATCCAAAACACAATCTGAGAAGATTCGGAAATATTGCCACAAATGTTCTCAAATAGAATTTAAGGTAGGGGATGAAGATATTCTATAGAATACAATAGGACTTGCAGGGTCTACTGTTAATATATGGTCAAGTTGACTGGCCAGTGGAGATTCATGGCTGACCTTTCTCAAAAGAAGACACAGGACTGGAGAAACCAAAGATTACACCAGGGATTCTAGCCAACCATTGCCAGTTCCCACCATAGTCAGTGCAGCCAGTTTCAACCAGACTCACCATCCAGTCTCAGGATTTCACTGCACACTCATCATTTACTGTATTTTTAGGAACCAAGTGTCCTCTCTCTAAATCACACAGTACCTATACAGGAGAAAAAATCAGGTTCACTGAACATAAGTGAGGGAGCCTAGAAATGGATACCCACACTGGCAGGCTTCACACCAGATGGTCAAAACTTGCTTCTCTTTACTGAATATGTGTGGATTGGACAATGCTTATATAAGGGCTTCTGATTGGACATAACTTATGTCATCATATACTCAATCTGAGCCTAGTGAGTTTTTTGAGTGACAGGAGATAACATCAAATCTAAAAATAAATGATGTCAAGATTGTAGGGTCTTGTTTGTACATTTACTTTTTTTTCTTTTGAGGCTACAGCTAATTTAAGGCTAGGTATCCTTGGAGAAGTAAAATCCAGCCAACCCAGAAAAGCATTTGCATTTAAACTTGCATATGAAGCCTTTTGAATTTGTAGATTATATATGTAAATATATTATTTATGGAGAAAAATAATACAGTGACAATCCCGTAAAATTTCAGTTAACTTCTCTTGTATGGAAACAGATTGAGCATTAAAATTATATGAGGTGAAAAGTTAATTATTTTTTTAGAATTCATATAAAAAATAGTAAAAGTTGAATTTTATAGTATAACCCATAATTTCCACTATTTGAAAATCCCCATTATGTATTTAAAATATTCCTAATAAAGTAGATGTATTTTTGGAACAGCACCCTTAAATTGTTGACAACTCTAAATTGTTGACACCAATCTGGAAAAGAATAAGGAGATTCCTTAGAAAACGTGTAAAGGAACCAAAATTGATCCAGCTATTCCACTCCTCAGTTTAGACCAACAAGAGCTAAAAACAGCATAATACAGTGGCATGTCCACATCAATGTTCATAGCAAAATAATTCACAATAGGTAAACTATAGAACCAATCTATATGCTCTTCAAGAGATGAATGGATAAAGAAAATATGATCTATATACACAGTGAAATATTACTGAGCATAAAGAGAATAAAATTTTGGAATTGGGAAGTAAATGGATAGAGTTGGAGAATATCATGTTAAAGAAATTAAACCAATCCACTAAACCAAAGACCTAATGTTTACACTGCTAAGTGGATGCTGATCCACAATGAGTGAAGTGGAAGGTAGCATGGAAGAAATGAAGAAACTTTGAATAAGACAAAGGGGAGGGAAGTGTTGGTAAATGGTATAGAGGTAAGTAAGATGGTGGAATGAGATGGAAATATTTTGTACACAGAGTTACATGGGTTTTGTAATTATACTTTCTGTATAAGAGAAATAAAATTTTGTTCTCCACTTGTGTACTATGAAGTGAATTGCATTCTGCTCTAATAGCAAATTATAACAAATTAATAAATTAATTGATTTTTAAAAATTCAGGAAAGAGACTTGCCTCCCCCCAGATCTATACATAAACATATATATATTCTATGTATAATATGCACATATTTAATATATATTATTTATAAACATTTTTTTCATATTATTTCAATTTTTTAAATAAATGATAACAGAAGCATTACAATTCTTATTCCATATATAGAGCACAATTTTTCATATCCCTGGATGTATATAAAGTATGATAATACCAATTTGTGTCTTCATACATGTACTTTTGATGATGAACTCTATTACATTCCACGATACTTGCTAATCCTTTGCCCCCTTTTTTTTCTTCCCACCTTTCTGTTTTATCTAGAATCCATCTATTTCTCTCATGCTCCCCCTCCCTACCACATTATGAGTCAGCCTCTTTATATCAGACAAAACATTTGGCATTTTTTTTTAAATTGGCTAGCATCACTTAGCATTATCTTCTCCAATGCTATCCATTTACGTGCAAATGCCAGATATGATTATACACCTAAAAAACTCAAAAATCTCCACCAGAAAACATCTAGAACTAGTAAATAAATTTAGCAAAGTAGCAGGATATAAAATCAACACCCATAAATTGAAGGCATTTCTGTATATTAGTGAAAAATCTTCTGAGAAAGAAATGAAGATAACTACCCCATTTACAATAACTTCGAAAAAATAAGATACTTGGGAAGCAACTTAATGAAAGAGGTGAAAGATTTAAACAACAAAAACTACAGAACCCTAAAGAAAAAAATTAAAAAAAATACCATAGAAGATGGAAAGTTCTACCTTGCTCACAAATAGGCAGAATTAATATAATCAAAATGACCATGCTACCAAAGCACTATACAGATTTACTGCAATTCTGATCAAAAGCCCAATGGCATTCCTCATAGAAATAAAAAAAGCAACCATGAAATTTATCTGGAAAAATAAGAGACCAAGAATAGATAAAGTAATCCTTAGCAGGAAGAGTGAAGCAGGTGGCATCACTATACCAGACCTTAAACTAGACTACAGAGCAATGGTAACAAAACATCATGGCATTGGCAAAAAAAAAAAAAAAAAAAAAAAGACTGGTAGACGAATGGTACAGAATAGAGGACACAGAGACTAACCCACAAAATTACAATTATAATATATTAGACAAAGGTGCCAAAAACATGCACTGGAGAAAAGATAGCCTTTTCAACAAACCATTATCTCTCACCATGCAGAAAACTCAACTCAAAGTGTATCAAGAACCTCAGAATTAAACCAGAGACTCTACATCTAACAGAATAAAATGGAGGCTCTAATCTTCATCATGTGGGATTAGGCCCCAAATTGTTTAATAAGACACCTATAGCATAAGAATTAAAACAAATAATTAATAAATGGGATGGAATCAAACTAAAAAGTTTATTCTCAGCAAAAGCAACAATCTGTGAGGTGAAGAGAGAGCCTACATCCTAGAATAAATTTTTTACCTATCACACATCAGATAGAGCACTAATCTCTAGGGTACACAAAGAACTCAAAAAGCTAAGCAAATAATGATGATGATGATAATAATAATAATAATAATAATAATAATAATAATAATAATAATAATAATAACAACAACAACCCAATCATGAAATGGGCTAAGAATCTAAACAGAGAATTCTTAGAAGAGAATATACAATCAATTAACATTTTTTTATATATCTGATTGGTTATGGTGCCCCCTTCAAAAGGCCAAGCATAGTTCTGGTTCAGTTTCTAAGGAAGGGGAATACAAGAAAGAAGTATTCTCAACTCTCCTTTATAAATTATTAAATACAATTTTCTATGTCATTTTCTAAACATAGCTGAACATGGAAAATATTGGCTTGAAGTAGAGAACATTTTTATTAGAAACACAGTGTAAAAGAAAGACAAAAAATCATAATTATTTGCACCACATTGAACCATAAGAGAAATGGAACCTGGAGTTCAGAAAAGAAAGATTCAAACTTTTATACTTGGGAATGTGGATGACATGGATGCCTAAAGTGAAAAGATTATTACAAGCTTTTGAAAGAAAATTCATGTGAGTGGCAGATAATGGTTAACCAATTAGAATCTGCACAGTGTCTCCCAGGGCTTTGTCAGCTGTGCACTACAGTACACACAGGTATTCATAGCGTCCATGAAGAGCATTATTCATCTGTACCCTCTAAAATTATTCACATAGTATATGAAAAAACATGTGTATGTGGATACTAAATGGCAATTCAGCAGACAAGAGAAAACTACCCAGAGACAGAATTGTAGAAATTTCTTCAAAGATCATCAATGTATATTTAGCTCCTGACACAGGGATGTCAGTCTGGGGAAATATTATTTTCTCTCCATTTTGAAGAGAGTGCATTGAGAATACATTTCAGGGGCAACACAAATACTTTTTTTCTGTCATTTTAAGAAAATCTTCAAAAACAGAGCTCAGAAGACAGATTTCTTAGATGGGTAAATGCCGGGAGATTACAAAATGAAAAAAAAAAAAAAAAAAAAAAACACATCAGTGGCCCTGAGTGACTCAGTAAGGAAATAAATCTAAAAGGCTTATTAGAAACTGAAAAGGATAAAAGTAAGTATTTCTAAAAATAAATATGTTCATTAGTTGCTATCTCCACAACATGTCATTAAGTAAAGGACAAATTATGTATAAATATTTCTAGGAGTGGCCAAATTTTATTCCATATGATTTTATATTAAACTCCAAAATCCAGATAATAGAGTTAATGATTCACTGCCAAAAATATTACAGAAAAAAATTTTAATGAGTGGATGTTTAGTAAATATGTCATTTAACAATTTTATTACCATATGATTTTAAATAAATTTAATCACTTTCATGGAGCCATAGTGTAGAGAAATTTCTTATTTATTTTTCCTGTAGTAATTAACAAAGATAAGCCCTAGAATCCACTTTAAATAACCTACCTTTACAATCATACAAAAAATCTATAATAAAAGATGAGGAAAGAAAAATGTCAATTTAAAAAAATAATTTAAAACTTTTTCTTTTTCTTGAAATCAATCGCTAGCTGCATTTTTAGATTCTTTTCTCATCTTTTAAGCCAAAAAGATATAAAGGACAGAAGTTTGAACTACAAATTTATACATGAGATATGTTTATTAAGTATAAAATTCAAAAACTTTAGAAACTTAAGAAATACAAAATAAAAACCCATCATGGGAAAAATTAAGTAATATTGATAAACATTTAAAACAAATCAATAATCATTAACTCAAAAGAAGTTTAAATTAGTATCTATTTGTAGAAACTATTTTTCTATTGAATATACATGATACTCCCCATCACAGAGACTTACTGAAATTAGAGCATATGTGATCATGATAACATATAAGTACTCAATGGTACTCACCCAAACACTTGAAGCCCAAGGACACGGCTCGATACAATATACATCATGGAAGAGATAAATAATAATCTGTAGGAAAAATGCTAACTAGAGCCAGTTACATTCCATAATATATCCAGTTTACAAAAGAGCATAAAACACTATGCATAAATTTTACATAGGTGCCTTATGCAAGTGGTATTTCATATTGTACATTTTTAGAAACTAAATATGTAGAGATTATGAGAAAATGAAAGTCACAAAAAGCACATAAAAGACTGAATTATACATCCCATGTACAGAGGATAAAACTCATCATTATAAAGATGATAATTTTCTTTCAAATTAAACAATATATCTCACCAAAATTGCTATGTACAAATATGAACATATCACATGAAGTCTACTTTTATGTGTATTCTATGAAGCAATAATTTTTTAAAAAATGATAAATAAATATAAGATAGAAGAAAGTAGGAGAATAGGGAAAAGGGAACTACTGGATTCCTAAGGGGGGCAAATTATATTCCATGTATGATGGTTATGTCAAAATAAACCTGACTATTAAATACAACAATAATGCAATAAGCATAAATTTTAAAAATTCATCTACAAAGTTATAAGTAACTTTAGTCAAAAACCTTTTCAATTATAAGAGCAAAAAACGAACTTATCATGACCTACTATTCATAGATATTGTGAAATTATAATATTACAATAATCATCAAAGAATCACAATATAAATAAGATCCCCATATGAACACATATATATGTAAAAACAGTATGCTTTATTGCAATAGAAAATTCTAGATAAATCAAACCATAACAAAAATAATCTCAGCAACTTAGCTAGGGTCTTTCTCAAAATAAATTTAAACCTGTTAGGGCTGTTTACGGGTGAAGAGTCCTTGCTTCCCCAATGCTGAAGTATAACACCAGAGAAGTGTGCCAAGGCAGGTTTAGAGTGGAAAGTAGAAGCTTTATTAGAGGACAGTAGAAAAGACTTTTCCCAAGAAGAAAAAGGGGGGCCAAAGAGGTAGAATCCATGAAAGGTATTTTTTTTTAACTATGGTCTTTTTAGCTTTTTTATAGCTAAGGTCTTCCTTCAGCTATCCCTCATTCCTATCACATTCCTGTCCTTTGTTCTGTTATCTTGCAGTGTTGGAATGTAGGTGGGAAGACCCAAAGTGTGGATGACAGGTGGGCTGAAGGAGTAATCTGCTCAGGAAGGGCTTTTGGATTAGCATCCTCATGTTTGCCTTGAGCTGCTTCATTAAAATTTTCTTGCAATGGGCTCAGGGCCTTGGGGACATTTTCAATTCCCCTTATTCTTGACTCCACCCTCAATATGGTGTTCATTCTCGATCTTACTGGCTATTAGACCCAATTTACCTAAATACACTAACTACCTATCTGTAAATCTGGCTCCACTTCCAAGGATATGGCTAAGTAGTAAAGTATCCCTGAGTTCACCTAACTTTTACAAAATAATAATAATGAAGAAAGTAAAAATAAAAGAATGTCAAAATGAAAATTAGCTAGCCCAAAAGGAAATTAGGTACCATAATGACAAAATGACAGCCTCTCTCCTGCAGGAAAATTGCCCTTGGAGATTTGATTTTGATAATTATTCCACCTGTAAATCTCCAGAATCTGGTAAGACACTGGGCTGCAGGAACACACCTGCCACATAGTATTTTATGCAGATTCTGAGGATGCCCTCTGTGCTTAAGGAAGGCAGCAAAGAGTCTCTGCCAGTGACATGTTCCCAACCTGGTTGTCCAGTAGGACTTAGGACATAGTGGCCCAGTGGAGGACTTAAGCCTGCAGACTCCAGAGACTGCCCAGGGTCCCAATCTGCTAGCTCCTCTTTTCAACACAGCCAGTCTTGTGGTTCCAATAGCCTTTCTCCCCCAGCCTCCCTTGCTAGGCCAATGCACACTCACCATTTCCTTGTTCTCAGGAGTAGGGCTACTTGGGATCCTCAGTTCCTGCACAGCAGAACAACCTGTGACTCTGAAGTATGAGACTACAGATGGCAAAAATGGAGGACTCAGGAGATTAGAAGTGAAAGCCCACCCTCCTACTCCCTGATGACACACAGGATTGGACAGTTCCCACAAAATGCTCTTGATTGGAAGGGACTTCAGATCATGAACATTGGATCTGAGAGAAGTGAGCCCTTTTTTGAGTGACAGGGAATATTATCCAATCCAGGCAAGAATAAGGGCTAGAATCTCAGGTCATTGAGTGCTGGGTTTTTTTTTTTGTTGTTGTTTTTTTAATCTGAGAAATGTACCCCAGTGTCTCAGGCTGCTGTTATTTTAAGACAAGGTTGTTTTCCCATAAGTGGGAACTAATTTAAATTTAAACTTACATATAAAGTCATTTCAGTTTATGAATTATATATGTTTGTATATTTTTCAGGAATTAATATAAAATAATGACAATAATTATAAAATTTTATTTATTGATTGATTGATCTCTGTTCTTTTTAGGTGACAGATTGAAGTTTGAACTGGGAAGAAACCCCCTAAAGTAAAAATGCCCAATAAAAACAAGACATAAGGGGCTGGGATTGTGGCTCAGCAGTAGAGTGCTCAACGCCCATGTGCAAGACCCTGGGTTCAATACTCAGTACCACATAAAAATAAATAAGTGAAATATAGGTATTGTGTCCAGCTATAGCTAAAAAAATACATAAAAAATCCATATGGTATAAGGTGAGAAACCAGCCTCTACCTCAGAGCAAAGACTGTTGAAAGAAGGGGGCTTGACTCTTGTCCTTGAAAACACACACAGAGCACTCCTAGGCTCATACCCAACCTGCTGAGTTGTTTATCTACAAATAACAGGAGACATCTGCTGGGCCTGGTGTCTGTGACTCAGTCAGGCTAGGTGGGGATCCATAGCAACCCCTTAGCAGCCAACCAATCAGCATGAAGCAGGGAAAATTCCTGGGATTCCAAATGACCCTTACACTAGTTTATGGTGGTTGATAACATTTTTGGAAACCATACAATTCAGCATACACTCCCCTTGTGGCCTAAGCCAGTCTGTTCAAATGAATACCCATCTTGTACTAATTAATCATGCTTACCCAACTTGTTTCCACCAGTGAATGTGCTAATCATGTTTTACAGTTGTTTATGATTTTTCCAAGGTGTGTGATAATTTGCTAAGAGATGCTATGATGTATGTGGGGTTCCTGCCTTCCACAAAGAGTTATAAAACTGCTAACCCTGGGCTCAGGGCCTCTAAGCCACCAGTTGCTGTGTGTGTGGAGGACTGAGATAGATTGCAATAAATATCTCTTTGGTGCTTACATCGATCTTGGTCTCTGGTGGTCTTTTGGGGGTCCCATATTTGAGCATAACAGTCTCTCCTGAAACCCATGGGAAAAGAAGACACCATTCCAGTTCTCTAGGACTGTAGTTTTATAGCACAAAAGGTTGCAAAAGGGGGGTGTCTTGAGAACTTACACGAATAACAGGATTTTCATAAGCATAATACAAATGCAGGTAGTAGGTTAATGGTCTAAATGGTTCATCACTTAGGGAGTAAATTTAGATAACAACATCAGAATTTATGATGCATCACTAAAGTTTCAGAGTGAGTTGTTATTTGGTCAGGGAAAGCCAGAATTTATGAGTCATCACTAAATTTTCACAGAGGGTTTTTATCTCATCAGGGAAAACCAGACATGGATGAGTTCAAGGCACTGGAAGGCATTTCAAGCAAGGTTACAAATCAAGGTAATTTATAATGAAGCAGAAATTAACTTTTCATGCCTTTGTGATGAGATGGCTTCCAGTCTTAAATAAAAATTAGGCTGGATTTTTCACTTGCTATAGCCATAGCTTTTAAAGTATATGTTTCATATTTTAAAAGTATGAGCATTAAATTATTAATAAAGATTACTACTAATTTTTAAAAGACAAAATAAAATAGGAAATTAGATATTTGTTATTAAATGCATAAAAATTTTGATTAATATATTGATAATATGAACATGGAAAATTTTGACAATGATAAGAAGACATTTAATATAAGGGCTTCAATATTATAAGTCCTTATGTTCAGTGGGTCATCCTTCAATGATTTTTTCATTTTTTAGGTCATTTTGAATTACACTTCTTCAAATGTTTGTGAAGTTTATAAATTTAAGATTTTGTATTCTGTAAAGTAGAAAAATGGCAGATTTGAGCTTCTGTCAGAATTTTAAACTTCTAAGCCATGTGGGGCATCTTAGCACTTAATTTTCATATTTGCACACAGTCCAATTCTATAGAGGAATGAGTTGGAGACATAGTATACTGTCCTGAGAAAAGAGAAACATAGTCTACTATCCTGAGTAAAGAGAAATTTCCTTAGGCTATTTCTAAAGCTTTCAACTTTTCTAACTTTTCAGAATTTCTGGTGATTTTAAAAATTATTTATTTTAACAAATGAATAGTTTGAAATTAATTATCTATCTTTCCTGCATTATTTTTCACTTTCATTGATTTTTTTTAAAGAAGTAACAGGACATATTTCCAAAAGTCTTCCATGTATATTTAAAGTTATGATTCCAATGATCAAGATAGAAAGCAGGAGCAAAATATCATCTAGTTTGGTGGTTCTGCCTCAAACTAGAGAGTTACTTATTTCTGCCATTATTCACTAGGTTCCTGAGGTTCCAGAAATCACCAACAAAGATGAAAGCCTTTTTAGTTTGTTTCTCACAACCAATTCAAGCTAACATACACTAGTAGCACTATAGTTTCAGATAAAAGTGTGTTTCTAAATAATAAAATATCTATACATAAACATATAAATAAATATAAAATAAAATATAATATTAAACAGATTTTTTTTTCTTAATAATCATTTTGTAAATATTTCCCTTTAGACACAGTTCTGGGAACAAAGTGTCACAAATAAGACATAAATCCTACATTGGTACACAGAGTAATTAAGGCACATACTAAGAGCTTGGTTTAAAACATAGAGACAAAAATAACTAGAGAACACCATAGAGAATTATACCTAAGTGCTAAGCAGCAAATTCATAGTCTTTAAGTACATGAAGAGACAAGTTATCATAGCAAATTTTATAACTCAGTTGCTGCTAATATACAGAGATAGAGATATTTATTAAGAGATGGTTTTATGCAGATTTTTGGTTTAAAAAGGGAAAGATCAAATAATGTAGGTGATTCAAACATGAGCAATAATATTTTTCTGCATTCAGTACCATTTTTGCAGATATATTAATTATAATTAGTTCCAATCAGTAAAATGTAGAAATAGTGTAAAGATAATTCACTATGAGTAAAACTACTTAAAAAGAGAATCAAAACTTCCATTTTTATCCAAATGTTTATTCCTGACAAAAAGACAGCTTCTTTGAACCATTTCTGTAGATATGATTTTTTGTAATAAATATTTTGGTGACTTTTTTTGCATATTACTTAATATATTCATGCTTCACATTTTCTCTTTTGTACTATTTTACTACCTATATTCTGAAAGAAATAAAATTTCTACCTCCTAAACTCTCTTGATATTTGAGAGATCTTTTATATCATTTCTATAATGAATACTGTGCTTTCAGTAAGGAATGACTATTCTTATGCACCTGGCTCATTTACAGGAGTTTTGTTGTGTTCTTTGGTTTTATTTACAGTAAAGTTAATACAAAAGGTCAATGTTAAACCAAAACACAAAGTAAAGAGCACCAACTCCAATTTTAAATCAAATTAAATCAAGATTGTATTGTGTAGACAAAAGCTGGCCAGGACTGTCTCTTACAAGACCCCATGCTAGAGATCATCCCCCTGATCTTCAGGAAAATATTTTTACAGCACAAAAAGTTACAAAGGAGGTGGGTGCTAAGGTACCTACAGCTAACAAGATTTTGAAAATCATAATATAAAGGCAGATAGCAGGTGAAGGATCTACATGGCTAACATTTCAAGGGAGGGAATAAATTCAGCTCCAGACTTAGAATTTATGTGCTGCCACTGAGATTTAGAGAGAATTGTTATTGGGTCAGTGGGAGCCAGAATTTATGAGGCACCAGTAAGGTTTTAGAGAGGGTCGCTATCTGGTAAGGGATAGCCAGGCATAGGTGAATTCAAAACACCGGTAGAAATTGCAAGCAAGTTTAAAACATCAAAATATTGTCAGGACAAAGAGAAATTTTTGTTTTCTTACAGAAAACAGAAATAAACTTTTTACCTCTGAAAGCTCTAAGAGAAGATTTTATTTTATGTATTTTCTCATATCTAATGGCTTTTGGTATTCCTTTGTTTGTGAGCATAAATGCGTCTCTTCTGTGTTCACGGGGCTTCCAAACCAAACAATATAGGTAAGCCCTTCTCATAGGGAAGATGTTTCTAACATAGCAAGTAACTACCTTTTAACCCACAGGGTTTGAAAACCATATTATATGATATGAAAGACCCTCCATATGCTTGTTCTTCCAACCATTGTTGGCAAAGACTTACAAAAGTCAATTCATTGCACAGAATGAGTGAGGTGGGTCTCTGCTCTGCAGTCCAGACCAGGAGGTATAAGAGCCCCCAAAGGGAGTTTAGACAGGGCTTTACATGACATAGCTGACAAAATCCTAAAAACAAGAGAAAACATAAATTCAGAGAGAACCATACGCACATAATCTCATTTGACAGAATCAAATTTATTAGAGGAACAGAGGACCGAGGCAAATCTAAAGGGATTTAACTATATTTTCTTTTTCTAAATTGCTATTAATGTCTCCCACAATTATAGAGTTCTGGATCTCCTCAGTTATTACTTTATAATTACCTTCAACCTACAATGCATGAGGCATACTGAATTTACCCTACTCATGTACTTATCACTTATTTTTTTATAGAAATGCATATGAATATGAATATATTTTTCCCACATTTCCAAGATTCAACCCTGAAAATTTCTGTGACATCACTTTCCTGAAATGCATTTTCATTACTTCTTGTCAGTTCATCTAAGTATTCCATATCATGTGTTGGAAAACCCTAAGGCCCTTCTTATTTGACTATTTATAAACTATAATTAAAGGTCAACCTCAATACCTCCACAGAACTTAGGTCTCATTCACCTTTCTCATTCATAGTGCTTTATTTTTAAGTAGGTAGCAGAAATTTTATTTTGAATAAGAGTAATGATTTAAAGCCATTCAGTGTACTTTAGAGGATCCCAAAAACCTATGGTTGTGGTTCTTAAACAACCTTACCACTGAAAGACCTGGATCAAACTCCAGGTTGGACACTGATACTATGCTTCCAATGGAAATGGTTTCTTGGTTATGAATATTGTCTTTTTCTTTCCCCTATAGTCTTGGAAATGTGTAGATTGTGTGAAGTTTTAGAATCACTATTTTCAACACACTTAGCATGGACCCATTTGATAATAGAAGACATCTATATTCTGAAAAAAAAGACCCTTCACCAAGGCCTAAAGAAGTGATAAAATAGTCTCTGGAAAGAAATAACAGTCATCCATTAGATTATTTTTAAAAAAATACTAAGAATAAGTTTAGTTAGTAATGCATTACTGTACTAGGAAAAGTGATATAAATGCAATTTCAATTTTTAAAGTTGTTTCTGATTACTACAAAGAGAGTATAAAAAGCTGGTTACATGGGCTGGAGTTGTGTCTCAGTGGTAGACTACTTTGCTAGCATGTGCAAAAGCACTGAGTTTGATTCTCAGCAATACATATAAATATTTTTTGGTTTTATTTTTTAAATACATGACAGCAGAATGCATCGTAATTCTTATTACACATATAGAAAAATTTTTCATACCTCTGTTTTTATATAAAGTATGTTCACATCAATTCCTGTCTTCATATTTGTACTTTATTTTTTAAAGAGAGAGAGAAAGAGAGAGAGAGAGAGAGAGAGAGAGAGAGAGAGAGAGAGAGAGAGAATTTTAATATTTTTATTTTTTAGTGCTCGGCGGACACAACACCTTTGTTTGTATGTGGTGCTGAGGATCAAACCCCGGCCACACTCATGCCAGGTGAGTTCACTACCACTTGAGCCACATCCCCAGCCCCATACGTGTACTTTAGATAATAATGTCTATCACATTCCACAATCCTTGCTAATCTTTACTCAACACGCTTACACTGGCTACTTCACGTAAACTGCCTCAGGGATTTAATGCAGTAATCAAAAAATTTTCTGCAGCCTATGCAGTTCTATTGGAATGGCTATTATCAAAATCTAAAATTGTCATGCATGGTGGAATATGCCTGAAATTCTAGAAGCTATGGAAAATGACACAGGTGAATTGTTAGTTCAAAGACAGCCTCATTAACATAACAAGGCTACAATCAACTTAATGAGAGCCTGTCTCAAAATCTAACATAAAAAAGAATGTGGATGTATCTCAGTGATATGCAACTCTGGGTTCAATATTCAGCACCAAACCATTCAAAACCAAGCAAATATCTCATAATTAATAGGGATTCCACGGTACACAAATATGTAAAAATGTTGGTGACATTTTTAAATACATTTAATAAATATATTTTAAATAAATTTAATAAATATCTTTATAAAAGGTTTAAGATTCTTTAAAAGCCCTAAACAAAAATGCACATAATCCACTAGTAATAATTTGGGGTAGAAGTGCAAGGTCGTACATGCCTGTACTCCCAGGGGCTTAGGAGAATAAGAGGTAGAAAACTAGGGGTTTATTCTCAAGTTAAAGACCAGCCTCAAGAGCTTGGCAACGTCCTTAGAAACCCAGTGAAACCCTCTCTCAAAAATCAATCAATAAATAAAAGTGTTGGAGGTTGGGTATGTAGCACACTGGTAAAATTCCCTGGGGTTAATCTCCATTATTTAAATAAATAAAAAATATAAATAATAATTCTTGGTAAAAAAAAAATGCCATACAATCCGCTAATAATAACTCTGGGTATATATGTAAAAAATTTGGAATACTTTTGCTAAATATATTGCCACACATCTATTTTTATTGTAACTTTATTCACAGTATCTAATAAAAGGAAACAAATGAAGTACCTTTTAGATAGAAAGTATATCAGAAAATGCCTTCCAGCTGCAAAACATCCAATTAGTCCATCCCTTCAGAAGCTACATACTTAAAATTCAAACTGGTCCCTAGAAAAGACTCAGGTAGTGGTGTTTTCTAAATACTCCAAAAAATTTGGAATCTCTGAGAACCTTGTTTCAGATATTCTAAAACTCAGAACTAGGTCATATGGGAAGTCAGAATGAGAACACAACACACAGTAAATTCTTTAATGGGGAATCTTAACTCAGACATTGTCATAACCAAAAGCAGTGTTGGAGATAAAAAATAGAATCTCTTTCACTATTATGTATTCAAATCAAATATATATTAGAAAAAAGTTAAGGCTACTGGTTAAAATCTACCTATAACAGGTATTAAAAATGTAGCAGGGGCTTGGTGTGTGGGTGCAAGCCTGTAATCCCAGTTGCTGAAGAGGCTGAGGAAGAGTTATCAAAAGTTCAAAACCAGCGTTAGCAGAATCGAGGTGCTAAAAAAACTCAGTGAGATCCTCTCACAAGATAAAGTAAAAAACAAAACAAAACCAAAATCCTGGGGATTTCTCTTAGTAGTGAAGTGTTCGTGAGTTCAATCTCCAATATCCCCAATAAAAAATGTTCCAGGGGGCTAGGGCTGGAGCTCAGGGGAGCTCTTGTCTGACACATCTGAGACACTGGAATTAATTCTCAGCTCCACATATAAGTAAATAAAACATAAGGTCTATCAACACCTTTATATATATAGTACCAAGATATTTACATGGACTGTGATCTAATTTGCCTGTACTTTAGCCCTTAAGATTGAAGTTGGCAAGGTATAATGGTGCATGCCTGTAATATCAGCTGTTCACAAGACTGAGAAATAAAATTAATGAATTCAAAACCAGTCTCATCAATGGTGAGGCACTAAGCAACTCAGTGCAACCCTGTCTCTAAGTAAAATTCAAAATAGGGGTAGGAATGTGGCTCAGCGGTAGAGTGCTCCTGACTTCAATCCCTGGTCTCTCCTTCCCAAAAAATGGGACTGAGTAAATAGTTCAGCTTGTAGAGTGCTTGCCTTCTAAGTATGAGGCCCTGGGGTCAATCCTCAGTACAGAGAGTGAGTGAGAGAGAGAGAGAGAGAGAGAGAGGGAGAGAGGGAGAAAGAGATTGAACTTGCATGTAATTTAAATTCAAGTTAGTCCCACTTCTATTTTTTCCTGCCACACCAGAATAAAAACGTTTCTTTAAATGTTTGGAATGTTTCTGTGGGTTATTTATTTATTTATTAATTTATTTATTATTTACTTATTTTTATTTGGTGCTGAGGATCGAACCCAGGACCTTGCATGTGATAGGTGAGTGCTCTATCACTGAGCCACAACCCCAGCATTTTCTGTGGGTTATTTTAATGAAATGGTCTGACCATAAATAAGTAAATAAACAAATTAATTAATAAATAAATACACCCTCAATTGATGACCCATTACAGTTTTTAAAAAAATTTTAAATGGGACACATAAACCGCATTTAGGAGAGATTCACTCTTTTTAATGTCACCTGATATTATTCTGCTTTTTTCTCATGTGAAAATCTCAGAATGATAAATTAAAATCTTTTAAAAATGCCCTCCAGTTCTTGAAGAAAAACACTATAAATGATGCATACATTTGAAATAAAACATGGGGAAATAATGATTAATAATGCTGAAAGTGGAGTTTTTAGATAAACCAAAATTTCTCAGTTTTCCATGAATCTGGGTGCTTGTTTCATAAATTTTGAAGAAAAAAAATTATTTAAGCAAGAAGAAATAGAACGCCCACCATGTTGTATAAGGATTGATATCAGAAAAAAAAATCATTTTTGTGTGCCATCTTAGAAGTTTACTGATGGTTTTGGGCAGAACATGGAGCATAATGCATTTAGAATAGGCTTTGGAAAAGGCATTCTGACTACCATATGGGTTCACTTTTATTCTTTCTGTGACCCATCCTTTTTCCTTCAAATTCAATAAGGAATCACTCCTGGGACAAAGGACTTTGTAGAAGGTGTTCCCACAAGTGGGATTCAAGGTCTTTTACTTTTGAAATAGGCCTTAATGGTGCTCATTAACATCTTTCAGTTAGCCACCAGGTGTCTTTGAGTGAGGCCCATTATCTGCATTACATGGTCATTATTAAACTTACTCTCTGTGAACAGAGAACCCTAGTTTTGGATATGTGAACAGAGAGCTAGAAAACTAGGGGTTTATTCTGAGACCTATGGAGAGATAATCTGAAGTTCTGGATTTCAGGTTTCTGTTCTGGATTTGAGATACTGCTTCTGCTACATTTAAAAATCTCAGGACTCATGAAGAGAATGAGTTAAAAGCAAGCATCATCAAATGTCTGAGGCCCTAAGAACTTCAAAGTCACCCTGTTTCTAAATAAAAATATTAAAAAATGGTGGGAAAGTGAATCAGTGGATGAACACCTCTGGGTTGAATTTCTGGTGCCAAAAAGAAAACAACAAACAAACACGCACACACACACACAGAAAAAAAATAATAAACCAACAAACAAACAAACCCTCATGAGTAACAAGCCCTAAAATCAGCAGCCTCTCTCATGCTTGAATACAAAAAATGGAGTTGTGATTTTCTCCTGGTAATTATCTCAGTCTTTATTATGCAATCTGGAGACATGCTGGAATCATGGGACATGGAAGCCCACAAAGGGCTTTAGAAAAAAGCTGGAAATATCTTACGATTATGGAACAAAATGCCCAGGTTTTCAACTGCTGATCTAAGCCTCACTAGACTAGTCAGAGGGAGGTGAAGGCTAAGCTTCCACAGAGTGACCCTGTGGTCAAAAGACTCTGGAGAGGACCATGAGGAGTCACTAGCCACAACTCCCAGTTTCCACTATTGCCACTCCTGTCAGCTTTAAGCCACCTTCCTACCCAGTATCAAGATAACAAGGCACACTTACCATTTCCTGGCTCTCAGGGTTCTCAGTGTTCTCCCTGTGATTTGTTTTCAGTTTCTGCATAGCACAGACACCTGGGCTTGGATCCAGGACAGAAGCCTGCAAAAAGATTGAAAAAATGGTGGGCTCCAGACACCAAGGGAACAGAAGATTGTGGAAGCCCTCCCCCTCATCACCGGCTGCATGAGGGTTGGACAGTTCTCACCTAAGAGACTGATTGATCAAGGCTTCATGCCCTGCCTCCAACCTGAGCCAAGTGGGCGCAGAATCAAACGCTGAATGACAGGCTGCTCCATTGTCACTGTTAAAAGAGTATAGATCAGGGCTGAGATTATAGCTTAGTCAGTAGAGTGCTTGTTTTGCTGATAAAAGGCCATGGATTAAATCCCTTGCACTACACAAACACAGTCTCCCACCCCCCCAAAAAAATAAGTAAAGGACTTTGGGGACTAGGGTTATGGATCAGAGGTAAAGCATTTCCCTAGCATGCGTGAGGTACTGGGTTGAACACAAAGCACTGCATTAAAAAGCCACCCAAGAGGGGATGTGGTTCAAGTGGTACAGCACTCCCTGGCATGTGGGCAGCCCAGTTTTGATTCTCAGCACCCCATGTTGTGTCCGCCAAAAACTAAAAGTAAATATTAAAAAAAAGCCAACAAACAAACTACTAATGACATTTGACAAGAATGAATGAGAACCAAATCTAGATGAATACTCTGACCTCCAACTCTATATTCATTTGTCAATAAGCAAGAAGGTAAACTTCTCTGTGTCTAATCACTAAAATAAGGGGATAGTGATCATTTTCTTCAGTGGGAAGTGATTAAAATCAATATTTTGTGTAAAGTTCTTTAAATGTGAAAAATCTATTTTGGATATGTATAATGATTTTGGACATGTATAAAATGATTGCATAACTAACAATAATTTGTAATTTTATTATATAGTAGTTAATAAGAACTTCAGAGATGCTATAACTATAAAGAACAGTCATTCTTTTCTTTTAATGAAAAAACATAAGCATAGTTTGAACTTATAGTTATTATGAAGCTGGTCATAAATAAAATTCTTTCTCCATTCAGTATTACTATTGCAACAATATTTGTTGGTTTATTTTACCACATTATGGTGTTTCTTTTTTTTTCTTTCTTTCTTTTCTCTTTTTTTATTGGTTGTTCAAAAGAATAAAAAGCTCTTGACATATCATATTTCATGCATTAGTCTCAAGTGGGTTATGAACTCCCATTTTTAGCCAAAATACAGATTGCAGAATCACATTGGTTACACATCCACATTTTTACATAATGCCATTAGTAACTATTGTATTCTGCTACCTTTCCTATCCTCTACTACCCCCCTCCCCTCTTCTCTCTCTATCCCATCTACTGTAATTAATTTCTCTCCTTGTTTTTTTTTCCCATTCCCCTCACAACCTCTTATATGTAATTTTGTAAAACAATGAGGGTCTCCTTCCATTTGCATGCAATTTTCCTTTTCTCTCCCTTTCCCTCCCACCTCATGTCTCTGTTTAATATTAATCTTTTCCGCCTGCTCTTCCTCCCTGCTCTGTTCTTAGTTGTTCTCATTATATCAAAGAAGACATTTGCATTTGATTTTTAGGGATTGGCCAGCTTCACTTAGCATAATCTGCTCTAATGCCATCCATTTCCCTGCAAATTCCATGATTTTGTCATTTTTTAGAGCTGCATAATACGCCACTGTGTATAAATGCCACATTTTTTTTATCCATTCATCTATTGAAGGGCATCTGGGTTGGTTCCACAGTCCAGGTATTGTGAATTGTGCTGCTATGAACATTGATGTGGCAGTATCCCTGTAGTACACTCTTTTAAGGTCTTCAGGGAATAGTCCAAGAAGGTCAATAGATGGGTGAAATGGTGATTTGACCCAGATTTTTTAAATCAAAAATTCTAAAGTATAAATTATCTACTCTGACTGTTTAGCCTAAAGCAAGATACTCATTGAATACAGTATAAGAAGAAAGCCATAATTTTTTTCAGAAAGATAACACTTGTAAATTCAGGTATTATCTATAGTTACTGGCTTGGTTAGGTATCTAATGTTACTATATATAGAAACCAATCAATTGAACAAAAGTTTGAGGCAATTAATACCTGAGTAAAATAGTGCTTTTGTTTATGTAGTAATACTAAGTTTATATATCTTTCTTTTCTAACAAGCTGAACATAGCATCAAAACCCCAATCTCTCAATATACAGGAATTTAACCAAGACTTTTTACTGAACAACCAATTTATTCAGTTAAGTGAGTTTAGTGATTGCTGTCTGAGCCAAAATGTTTTTTCTCTGCATGCAAATCTGGGTCAGCTTCATGTAACATAAGGTCAAAGGATTATAGGAATCCTCAAAGTTCAGCACTGCAGAGAAACAGCATGAATAATTTTCCTTCAAAAATGTTAAAAACTGATGGTACCAATCTACCATTGGATTTATTGAAAATCACAATGTTTTACCCAGGAGACATCTAATTTTCTGCACCACAACTCACTTTATAAGGCTCCAGTGTAAATTCATTGCAGAATGTATTTCTAGGTAAATAAATAATTTGACCCATGTATGGAATTTTTGAATAGATGCCAATTAAACAAGAGAGAAGAGCTGAAAAAATAAATTGTCATTTTAATTTTAAAGTAGTTGATCTTGAGCTATTATCATTGACAGTAGTTATAGAGTTGGGCCATTTCTCTATTGAGGGCTCTTAATTTGTGAAAATAGTATCATACTATCAGCACAGTAGAAAACACATCTTTTGAATTCTCTAAGGCAAAAAAAATGTATTATTTTCTCAAGTTTCTGTGAGTGAATAATTCTTTCAAAAAAATTTCTACTCTAAAATAGTACTATTATATAGTCTTGCTCAATCCACTGTTTTCTAAATAGACTGAAAACCATTACACATTGTTAGCAGACTTACTTCAAAATTCCTTTGGTGGTATTCCTGAAAAATATGAATACTGAGACCTTTTACTTCCTACTGGGAAATCCTCTTCCATCATCTTATAATCCTAATAAAGGGTGAAAAGAAGTTGCTTGTTTTTCAAGTTTTATATACCTATATATGTTTGTATACAATTATATATAAAATTCTTTAAAGTAATTTATATATATATATATATATATATATATATATATGTGTGTGTGTGTGTGTGTGTGTGTGTGTGTGTGTGTGTGTATTTATTCACACATTGCCTACATAAAAATTACTTTAAGGATAATATGTTTAAGATACCTGGAGAATTTAACTGCAATGTGGTCTCTTGTACATGAAATCATGTAGCTGGTTGCAGTGGTACACGCCAGAGTCTTGGGAGGCTGAGGCAAGATGATTGTGAGTTCAAAGCCAGCCTCAGCAATTTAGCGAGTCCCTCAGCAACTCAACTCATTGAGATCCTGTTTCTAAAAAAATACAAAAAAGGGCTGAGTATGTGGATCAGTGGATTATGCATCACTGGGTCCATTCCTTGTTACCAAAAAAAAAAAAATAAAAAAAATAAGGAATGCAATCCTGCAATCATGTAGGCATACATAATGCATAAGTACATGGATTCAAGTTTAAAGAAAAATAAACATGGTAAAATTTTACTAAAATCCAATAGTTTGTAAAAAAAAATAATTAAAGAAACTAAGTGTTAAAATACTTACATATTTACTGGAATACCATAAACTATTATCAATAATGTTGTAAACATTGACAACATGAACATTTAATAAACTATAATGTTATCAGAAAAAAATATTTTTTAAACATTACAGTTAACATTATCACTTTCTATATAATAACAGGGAGGCATCATTTAATCTTAATGCCTTCACATTTTAGGATCTAAATTTTAGATGGAAGAAGACCATGACTAGTCTTTGGCTATGTGGGCCTACAGATACCTAATGTTAAAAAATCCACAGAATTTACAGTTATTGAATGAATTAATTTGGGAGTATTATGACTATGGGTAATTAATTTTTTTCTTTGATTTACCTTTTTTTATAGACTTCACAGGATGTTCTACTTTTGTAATAAGAAAATTCCATTTCAAAAAAAAATTTAATACAATTAAAAGTAAATTAAGACATGGAATGGATTTAGTTTTTATTAATCAAAAATAAAACTATGGGGCTCAGAAGGGAATATAGTACATGGGTTGAATGTTTGCATTTTAGAGTTATGCTTTTCTGAGTCTGAATTCTATCTCTGCCTCTCCTACTTAACAAGGAACACAGCTCTCTAGACAATGGTGTTGTAAACCTCAAATACAATAGTGCTTGCAAGGTACTTGGCACTCATAGTTAGTTTCAAAGGATAGTTGCTTTTATTATTACCATAAAATCTAATTTTAATAAAATGAACAACCTACAAACTATTAGACATTTCACACTTTGTACTCTTTTTGACAATAAAATATTTCTAAACCTTTAACTCATACTTGGACCTGGCCAAATACTCACTCAATTTATATTGTATTTTCCACTTAAAATATTATTCTAGGGTAGTGAAAAAGGCAACCAGTTCTCATGACAACGACAAACATGTCTACTTGGAAGTCATCTTTGGTACTGGAAACTTGAAACTACTCATTCCTTTAAATAAGAAACACAACCCTTCATTTGAAATACAAGTTATATTATACTCACAAACATATGGACAAAAGTGTTAGGTAATAATTGGTTGTGGTTGTTTTTTCTTTTCTGTGGAGGTGAGGATTAAACAAAAGGCCTTACAATTGCTAGGCAAGTGCTCTACCACTGAGGTATACTCTCAGTCCCAAATATATGTATTGCATACAATCTCTTTTAAAAATCTGTTATGTACGTCATTAGTAACAAAATATGCTTATTACAAGATGAATTTTTTCTTAGTTCAATATTTATTTCCAGATAATCATATGAATAAATAAATCATGTATGCTAATTTTATTATATGCAATGTAAATAAATTGAATCATCTTCCAGAATAATTAAGATAAAATCCCTTTGCATAACAGCAATTTTTACCATCCAAATATCAAAAATAATGGCTTTCTTCATTTTCATACCTCTTAGTTTATAAGTAAGTGCATGTGTTTTAAAAAAATACTTAACCTTACTGATTGAATATAAGTCAAGGAAAACTAGGATCTTTTAATTTGGCAATAGTAAGAAAACATTTGAAATTTAAAGGAAATTAAGCTTTTTAAAGTATTTCTTCAAAATTTTTCAAAATCAATATTACATAAGGTAAAATTTTTATCTTTCTATTTTCCAAAAAAATACTAGTTCATCCTTAGTTACATTATACCCTAAAACAAAATCCTGATTCAATGAAATATGTATTTTTATCTTTAAGTTTTCTAAAATGGTAAAATATTTCTTACTATTCATATAACTGGAAATATAATAATTATGCTTAAACATTTTCACTTTAGATTCTAGATTATAATATCTTTTATTTTCTAAAACTCTCCTAGTAATTGAATTTCTACATTTATCTCAGTTTTAAATACACATATTAATTAGTAATTCATACTTTAATATGTAGCATGTTATAATGAATTAAATGCTTAAAATTTACAAGAAGATGATAGCGAGGGTATTTTAAATGTTCTAAAGATTAGTATCTCCCATTTATATTGCTTTGGTACATAATTTAAAAAATGGAATTGCAGACTCAATATAGCAGAGTGAATCTGTGCTACCTCATCATGCACAGATTTTTCTAGCTTCATAAATAACATTATGATCTTGGATTTGGATTTCACCTTTCTGTGTGCTAAAGAATTACATCTTGGGTTAACTGAGTCTATTTCACAAGACTGTTGGAAAGAAAAAAAATTCAAAGTGGCTTTATAGAAATATACTAGACAAATTTAAGATATAATCTATTAGAACTTAATTTTCTTTATTTCACAATGTTACATTACTGGAACTCATATGCCAAAATGCCCCAAGACTATTGATACAAATCCACTGAGAATATTACATTCAGAGAACTGTAATTACTGGTTAGTAATTCAATTTTTCTAAGAGGCAAATACTGGATCACTTGCTCTCCCAGAAACAGAGAAAGGAAAAAAAAAGTTTTAAATGAAACTTGAATATGTTACTTGGACATTTTACAAAGTAGTTCATATTTTTTAGTTGTAATTTCTTCATGGATATGAACTTGATCTTCAGAGATAATATCCCTTATAAGCTCATCACAATTATTTCTTTCCTAAGACATACAAAAACAGAATCACTTAAATATTTAAATTCTTAATTTTTTTTTTACTATTAGAAATATGTCACTACAAAGAAACACATATTAAGCTGCATACCCTTAAGTACATATTATATCAATATGAAAAAGCATTTATTTTTCTTTTGCAAAATTATTATGTAAAGCCTAAAACAAAACACCATTAAAATATTTTTTTACAATAACTCAGGACCTTTTCTTAAGTGTATTCTTAAGTTTTTAAAAATTTCTTAAATCATTATTTATCTTTAAAGATTTGTGAATATACTTAGCTATAATTAGAGAAGAATTTAATTTTGCTTTATAAAGTTTATGAAAATAATATCATCTCATGGGAAGGCTGGAATATTTTAATATCTGTCTGACTTTTGTTGTGTGTTTTCTGCATCTGCAAAGGTAAATGTAACTCAATAGTTCTTGTTTTATAAGCTAGCAATAAATTTGTAAAATTGGAGAGACCATTAAGTGTATTTCATACAAAAAAAAATGGTTTTAGATCCCTACATATTCTGGACCCTTTATCATGTAGTTTTTGTACTTTGGACTTTTCAGATATTTTCTATTCCATATGATTGTTCAGTCAAATGTGAAACTTCTTTGAACTTCAAGGTATTACATGATTTCTTCTATATAAAATATTTTCTTTAGAAAAATTTACATACCCTTATCAAGTCTGAAACGAAGGTTGTAATTTTAAAATGGAAATGAATACTTTATGTTGAATTTATTATCCCACAAAAATAATAATGCATAAATATCATGTTTAAACAATCATGGATAAACCTTCTATAAAGGCAAATCTTAATGAGTCTATTAATTGGGAGCACACTCTCTTATAAGAAACAATAGAGCAAATGCAGAGATTTGCCTATAGAAATCGAGACATGCCTGATTGAACTGTGAGAAAGTCTCAGGAGATGTCTTCCTAAAATATCATCTGTCAAGAAACTTTAGCTTTAAAGACTGGAATTGAAAGATCTCAGGCCCACCAGTGAGGAACTCATGTTTACATAGATCTGTCCCTGACAGTTGGCTAGGTGTAAGAGCCAGAATTCAAGATAGGCCCAAAGAGGAGAAGATTCATATTTCTGAAATCTCCTCTCTCCTTGACAGAAAAATATTTAACTGTAACTTGATATTGTCTATAATGTCATTTCCATATACCTTTTGAAAAAGATACCACCAGGAAACAACTAAACATTCTATAATACATTTCTGTTTTTTTGCAACAAGGTGAATTCACCTTCCGATGGCTTTCTCAAGATTATAAATAAAAAGCACTGCATGAGAATACACAAAGAAAGAAAAGTAAACTAAGGACAAGATGAATTTTCTGTCTATTTTCTTCATGGTGGTAATTTCTTAAAATATAATAATGGAATTGTTTAGTTTCATCTTTAAGTATTGAAATTGATGAAAAGAATTTGACAACACATAAAAATATGTAAGCTAGTACGTGACTAGAGATTGCCATGTAAACTAAATGAAATGATTAAATGTAAAAATGAAAATGTAACAGGACTTTTATAGTCTTTGTGTTTTAACAATTTACAATTTTCATTTTGGGTATATGTGAATATTATTGTACATGTACCTTAAAAACACATTATTTTTCTGAGGGCAGACAATTAATTGGGTCCAATTCACTCTTAACATGAATTGTAAACTCTCTATTATTCAATCTTCCCTTAGTCTGATAGCTGTGAACTCCCAGGTTATCATGAGTATGGCTAAGATGCACTGTGCAGTGCTCATTCAACAATTTGCTGCTGTGGTGCTTGAGTTCCTGTGGTTCTTGATGCCTGAGGTAGTTTTTATTCTTTTGCCCAGCTTGCATTCCATACTTTCATCAAAGTTTTAGAGATGTATCTCAATGCCATCTAGAAAATATCTATTTTCTTAGTAATGGACCCCAACAACACATTGCAGTAATACGTTAAATTTATAAAACCTTCAAAGCCTATAGTAAGTCTTTCTAAGAAGGACTGGAGATTTGTAAACTCACAGAAATGCAATAATGTATTATTGATTTTTGTTAATGATATGCTCATACTGATTACAAATTTCATAGTGTTATAATTGAATATGACATGTAGTAACAATACAGTTACATAGAAAATAACAAGTAAATCAGTACTATGTATAACTATTTCTAATTTACATGGCAAGTTTGAGGCTAAATTTATTTAAATTTCCATTTGTCTATCCAATAGATAATTAAATTATTTTTTCAAGCTTTGTGTGTATGTGTGATGTGTGTATGTGTGTGTGAGTGTGTGTGTATATATATATATATATATATATATATATATATATATATATATATATATATATAGTATTCAAAATATTTCTATATACTTTCACACTCTAAATAATATTACATAATATTATTGTGGTAATATTTGCTTACTAATGAATAATTAACAACACAAATGATTTATATCAGAATATATTCTTGAAAATGTTCTGTAAAATATTTTAGCTGGATAATTTAAGTGTATAAGCAAAGCTAAAATTAAAAATTTATTTCTAGGTAAGATTATGATACAGTAATTAAAAAAAAAAATACTATGTTAACAAAAAATATAAAATGGCCCAGGAATTTTTAATGATTTGTGTGCAGACCTTTGTAGTTAACCTCAGAAACACAAATCTGAGCTAGATGTTTTTAAATAGCAGATGATTATTAACCAACTTAAAAGTCGAATGGAAATTTGTTCATAATTGTCTATTATTTAAAAGCAGTGCTCTTTATAGTTTGAATCTGGTGCTACTAGAATCATTACACTAGGAAAAATACTAACAAGCATAAGCTTATTCTAACCTATAAATATTTTCTGACATGTTGCTCACCATCTCTAGCAGTCAGAGAAATGCAAAGCAAAACCACCCGAAGATACCATCTCACTCCAGTAAGATTGGCAGCCATTAGGAAGTCAAACAACAACAGGTGCTGGAGAGGATGTGGGGAAAAGGGTACTCTTGTACATTGCTGGTGGGACTGCAAATTGGTGCAGCCAATTTGCAAAGCAGTATGGAGATTCCTGGAAAAGCTGGGAATGGAATCAGCATTTGACCCAGCTATTGCCCTTCTCGGACTATTCCCTGAAGGCCTTAAAAGAGCTTACTACAGGAATACTGCCACATCGATGTTCATAGCAGCACAATTCACAATAGCTAGACTGTGGAACCAACCCAGATGCCCTTCAATAGATGAATGGATTAAAAAAAATGTGGCATTTATACACAATGGACTATTATGCAGCACTAAAAAATGACAAAATCATGGAATTTGCAGGGAAATGGATGGCATTAGAGCAGATTATGCTAAGTGAAGCTAGCCAATCCCTAAAAAACAAATGCCAAATGTCTTCTTTGATATAGTGAGAACAACTAAGAACAGAGCAGGGAGGAAGAGCAGGAGAAAAAGATTAACATTATCAGAGACATGAGGTGGGAGGGAAAGGGAGAGAAAAGGGAAATTGCATGCAAATGGAAGGAGACCCTCATTGTTATACGAAATTACATATAAGATGTTGTGAGAGAAATGGGAAAAAAGCTTATTCTAACCTATAGATATTTTATGACATGTTGCTAGTATAAACATGGTGGTTACTTATTCATGAGGATCAGAAAAAAATTGGCAAGCACTTTACATTAACTGTTATTATTATTTGCAAAAAGTCAAATACAAATGTCAATACACACACATATATTCTGTGATAAAATTTCTTTGATCTTACATTTTTTTTATTTTCTTTATAATGACATTTATTTTAACATCTTCTATAAATCAGGCAACTGTAAGAACCACTTACCCCCTCCCACGTATGAAAACACTTGCCTGTTAACTGCTAAATACCTGGCACTTAGAATGTACCTCATTCATTTAATGAGCTCAAAGATAACCTTTGCAAGAAATAACTCGTGGGGCTGGGGTATTCAGTGATAGGGTTTTAATCCTCACCACCACATTAAAAGAAATAAATAAAAGAAAGGTATTGTGCACATCTATAACTAAAAATATTTTTAAAAAATAACTGATGATTACATTATAACACTACTTTTCAATTTTATTCTGTTCAACAACCTGAGTTAGCATGACCTTATCAACCTTCCTGCCTATATCAATATAGTGTTTTACAGATAAACTTTCACTTCTCACATGAAAATCCCTTTCAGAAGGAAAATGCATCCTATTCCCTGGTTTCTACACTCATTGACTTTTTTTTTCTTCAATAAATCTAAAATTACTGCCAATATAAGTTTTAGAAAGCCACATGAACCCTGAGAACTGAAATTGTAGCAGTCTTGAACTCATACAGTTAGCATGAAAACCAAAGAAGGCACTGACCTCCTGGTGGACTCCCCAGAAGCACCCAGTTAGGAAAAATGAGCTCTGCTTGACATCACTGCCCATCCAGTGTTCCTAGCTAAGTTCTTGAAACCTTCTATTCAATGCCTTTTCCTTCAGTTCTAAAGCAAACATTCAAAACTTGAATAAACTAAAATTTACCTCAGCAAAATGATTCAATAACTTCCATGATATAAAATGTTTTCTTCTTTAACTAAAGTCATCAATATTAGAAAATGGGAGGGAGAGTATAGTGTGCATAACAGAATGAAGACAAATAGAACGAATGTGTTATCTCTATATTATATTTGATTTTTTTAAAAAAAATGGTTTTATCAATACTCAGATCTGTCCTGAAGGTTTACAAGCTCACTTTGCCACTGAGAGAGCCCTAGTAAACAGAGAAGGAAAACTGTCTAATAATTTAAGGTGCATGTCAGAGATGCAGTATAAATTATACCATCATTTTCATTTTAATTCAGGACAAAAGTAATATTTATTTTCTCTGTGTCCCATGGATGCAATACTCTTGCAATTATTAAGTTCCTTAGATGATAATATAATTCCTCAGAGTCTTATTCCTACATGGGAAAACTAATTATTGCATAAATGTCAATTATTTGAGATTTAATTAATAAGAGTTGTGCAAGATTGGAGAAAATAACAATTGAGATTTTTTAGGTTTTATTTTATTTCTGATTGATATTATAGGATGTTTAAACACTTGTATATATTGTATAATCATAGAATCACGGTAAACAACAAATCCTTCTTAATTATATATCATTTCTTAAAGTTAGAACTTTCAGAATTCTCCCTTCAATTCTTTATACATTATTCCTAACTAACTCTACTTTACAATAAAACTCCAGAAATTATTCCTTCTAACTATAAAACTATTCCCATTGACAACTTCCCTACCCCTTCTAAATCTTGCCTAACCACTCTTCTTCTCTCAACTTTTAGGAGATCAACAGGTTTAGAGTTTATTGTTTTTCACTGAGTCTGTTTACTGAAAGTAATGCTTTTACATTTCATTTGAAATAGAGATAATAGATAATAAATCTTGAGAGCTTCTGAATTAGATAATTTAAATAAACAACTCATTTTAAAAACCTAAAAAATGGGTAACAAACAAATAATCTTAGAGAAGATATTACTTTAGATGTGGATACAAATGTGCATGTCCAAGTGTGTACACATGTTCATGTACACAGTAAAAAAAAGAATTGCAGGGGCTGGGGTTGTGGCCAGTGGTAGTATGCTTGCCTAGCACATATGAGGTACTGGGTTCAGACCTCAGCACCAAATGAAAATACATAAAACAAAGGCATTTTGTCCAACTACAACTAAAAAATATTTAAAATAAATACATGAATAAATACATAAATAAATAAAGAGAATTGCAATTCAATATAAAGAAGAGGATTTTTTCAATGAACAAATTTGCTTCATTTGAAAATCAAATTGGATCTTTATAATATACCACAATTAATCCCAGATGGATTCAACATTTTTGGGGGGTCACCCCACCAGCTGTGATTACAAGTGTGTGTCTCTGCATCCGGAAGACTCAACACTTAGATGACAAAATTAGAATCAAAGAAGTGAAATCAAAGAAAAAGATGTGGATAACTAACATTGGAATAACTAATTTTGCAATTGAGAAGAAGGTTGTAAGACTAGGAGTAGAGGAGAAATTCACAAGTTTATTATATTTTGCAGTATAAATAATAAAACATTAGAATCACTGAACATACTCATTTGGAATAAAAGAAATAAAAAATATAGATAATGTCATATATATATATATATATATATATATATGACATTATCTATAACTTTTCCATATATACAACCTATAAATTAATAAATATTTTATATAAATTTATATATGTATGTGTATGTATATATATCTTACTAATTTAAATTTATATATGTATGTGTGTGTGTATATATATATATATATATATATATATATATATATATATATATATATATATCTTACGAATTTGCTTAGGGCCTTACTGAGTCTCCTAGCCTGGCTTTGAACTTGTGATTATTCTGCTTCACCCTCCTGAGCCACTGAGTAAAACAAGATTTTGATGCCATTTTAAGCTATAAACTTTCTGTTCTTTATATATGCAGATAAATATATGTGTATATGCATATATATTTAACCACCATTAAAGAAAATGAAAATAAAGTTAAACTGATATAAGAATTTTCACTTCCTAAACTTTCTGAAGAAATTTGCCAAAATTTTGGAGTATGTGTGTACTTTTATTAAACTGTATACTTTTGATCTAGTAATTCCAATTTCAATCATTCTTGATATTCAGGTTAAATATTTATATAAAAATGTGTTATATACTTTAATCTGTATGAATTATAAATAATAATATATTGGTTAATATCTTACACCTTATTACTATGATAGTATACGGCAAAATAGTTTCAAATTATTTTTGAAGATTATTGATCTGGAGAGACATTAGATTACAAATGCTCAAGTTAAAAAAGTATAAAATATGTTCATTGGGTGTTTGTTCATATATAGACATATAAGCATATAAGTTTAAATTTATACTATTTTTGTATTTAAAAAGAAGTCTTCATAAATGCACCTTACATACAGATGTATGATAAAACACTAAAATACAAGCCATGTTAAACTTAAAATACAGGTGAATTTATTATTATATTTATGGTTTTTGTTTTTCAAAATGCTAATTGAAGGATATTATAAACTTCTCCACGTTTTAATAAAAGTATTGTTGGAAGACTATGATAGAGGTTGTCTAAGTAATTCTTTCATGATGAATTGAATATACGTTGTAGGCTATGTATGAAAACGGGTTGTCTCTCTGAACTCATGAAGGAATTTAATTACAAAAATCTTATGTCAATGATATTAAAGAAGGTAGAAACTAATTGGACTATGGTGTTTAGTGGTAGGGCCCTTGAAAAATGATTAGGTTTGATTCCTTCATTAGGATGGAGCCCCTTTGATGGAGTTCTGGTGGTTTTATAAGGAGAAAGAGATAAGATATAGATTTGAGAGATACACAACATGGCGCCTGCCATGTTGTGATGCATCCAAGAGGGACTCCTCTCAGAGCCTTAAACCTGTAAAGAACTGAAATATCGGAAAGATGGGATAAATGGCCATGAACAGAATGCTGATTGAAATACAGACAGTAAGGACCATGCTGATGAGAACTCAGATGCAAATGAAGAATATTCTACTGGAAACTGGAATCAACAATTGTCACACCTCTGCTGTGAATGTGGCTGAACTGTGTCCATGCTCTGAAGCTTATGGAGGGCCAAATCTAGAAGTGATGGACTATAATATCTAATGAAGAAAATATGTAGTCAAAACAGCATTCAGGCTCCTTCCTGGTGATTTTCAATTGTATTCTATAGAACTTGGAACCAATAGGATAATCTAAAGCTGAAATGTATAATTTAAAAGAAAAATATCGAGAATTCACAGCCTCTTTAGGGAAAAAATGAGAAAAAGTACATTTACGACAGAAGGGTAGAGTGGAAAATCCACTTTCTAAATGACATGTGTTCATTAGTAAGACAATTGGGAAAAAGCCTAATTTCTGGACCACTGAGCCACATCTGCAGCCCTATTTTGTATTTTATTTAAAGACAAGGTCTCACTGAGTTGCTTAGCACCTTTTTTTAAATATATTCTTTAGTTTTAGGTGGACATAATATCTTTATTTTTTTATGGTGATGAGGATGGAATCCTGTTCCTCACATGTGCTAGCTGAGTGCTCTGCTACTTGAGCCACAAACCCAACCCTTAGCGCCTCGCTTTTGCAGAGGCCAATTTTGAACTCACAATACTCCTGCCTCAGCCTCCCAAGCAGCTGCCTCAGCCTCCCAAGCAGCTGGGTGGGCATCACCGTGCCTGGCTTTATCTTATGTTTGAGGCGAGGTCTTGCTTATGTGTACCAGGTTGGCTTCCAACTCCTGGGCTCCAGTGATTCTCATTGTCACAGCATCCTGTACAGTGGGGACAGCGGGGACTACAAGGTCATGCCACCATGACTGGCTTCTTATTTTTTAAACAAGGCTGTCCAGAGCTGGGTCTGGGGCTCAGTGGTAGAGCTGCTTGCTTAGCTTGCATGAGGCACTGGGTTCGATCCTTAGCACCACATAAAAAGAAGTAAAATAAACATTAAAAAATACAACAACATGATTTAAAAAAAACAAACAAGCAAGATTGTTCTGATGTCCCAATTTAACAGATGAAGCTGTGGAGGCTGGGACTGGGTAACTTGCTGTAGCAGATACTGTGGGTGCTCCACCCATGACCCTCACCTATCCCGCTCAAGTCTCTGATGGTACAGGGGGGATAGAGAGCCGAGCCATGTTATTGGTAGAGGCTGAGACACATACACTGGCAGAAGCTAAGCCACTTTCCTAAGTTTCTCCACTTGTCCAGGGGAGTCTGTGTATTGCAGCATGACAGATGAGCCATGTCTTGCAGGCATGGTGGACTGTGTGTGGACAGTCAAGGGGTTGGGACTGGAATGAGGGTGAGCAGGAGAAAATAAGGTCCCTGTGGCCCCCAGTTTTCCCACTGTCATTACTGGGTTTGAGAAGCCTAAGCCATCCTGTGTCACAGAATCAGATCCCCAGGCCTAGCACCCCACTTGCCATCCCAAGCAATCCTCCCTGGGAAATCTCCAGTCGGGTGTGCCGGCTGGGTTTTTTTGTTTTGTTTTGTTTTGGTTTGGGGTTTGGTTTGGTTTTTCAAACACAAAGCAACTAAAACAAACACATAGCAATAAAAACCTCCAAGTGAGGGTAGCCACTGTCCACGGGCAAAGGGTGGAGCAGAGTCGGCCCCTGGGAAGCTTGACCTGTTGTTCCTCATTGGAACACTCTGGTGGCCAGTGGACTTGTCTGTGTTTCGAGTGTCAACAAAAACAAGTTGACTTACAAAGTACTAAAGTCCCAGATGTGGTGTCACACACCCGCAATCCCAGTGACTTGGAAGGCTGAAACTGGGGGATTGCAAGTTCCAGGCTGGCCTGAACAACTCAGTGAGGCCCTGTCTCAAAAAAGATAGGGGCCACACAATTGTGGGAGGCTGAGATGGGAGGATTCCAAGTTCAAAACCAGCCTCAGCCTCGGAGAGGTGCTAAGCAGTCAGTGAGTCTCTGTCTCTAAATAAAATACAAAATAGGGCTGGAGTGCCCCACAGTGGTGGAGTGCCCCTGAGTTCAATCCCCTACCAAAATAACAGAAGGGGCTGACGGTGTGGCTATGTGGTCAAGTGCTTCTCAAGCAGGTGTGGCCCTGGGTTCACATCCAGTACCAAACAAAAAGAGGGAAGAGAGAGAGAGAAAGGAAGGAAGGAGGCAGAGAGGAAGGGAGGGAAAGACAAAGTCCTGAAGTGGTGCTGAATGAACGGGTTTGGAATTGTTACCAATACAGACCACAGCGCGGTGCAGTGACAGGAGGAAAATGTCTGTGTCTGTCACGTATGTGGTCGAACATTCAATTGCCTATTACCAGGCATCAGAAACTAGAATGGCAGTGGCCTCTGGGAAAGGCAGGAGGGTGGCTGAGGGTTGTTTTTAATTTCATCCCGTAAGCATTAATGAGCAGTCAGTGTTTTTAAAAGTGTGTGTGTGTCCTCATTACAACCCTCTGCCCCATCCCCAGGGTGACCATATTCCCTTGGGGACAGGGTATTGTGGTGCTCCACCTCGACCCCCTCTCTCCAACCTGTCCCTGCTGGGTGGTGGGGCCCTGGAGAAATTCTTGGCCTCTCTGGACTCCCATTTCCCTGTGGTACAAGGTGAGACTGGACCAGGTTTCCCCCAAGACCCCTCCCATCCCAATGCCCCATGTGCTGTGACTTGGTAAACACAATCCAGGGCCCAAAGCTGGTCTGATGTGCAAAAAACCTCTCCACAAAGCCCACCCCACGACCCCGACCTAGGCCGCTGAAGCCTCCCAAAATGTTGGGACAGCACACCCAAAAAGCAGCAGTGCTTTGGCAGGTGTCCCTGCCTCCAGGCAGCCTCTGCCTGGCCTCTGCTACCAGCACCCTGACTGTGCCCTAAGACCCAACTATTCCCTGTGTGGACCTTGAGGGACTCTCCCTTTTAACCCAGGAGAGTGCATATGCTTCCCCAAGCCCTTGTTCTGCAGCCCAGGGACACAGCGACACCAGGACAAGGGCCTCTCTCCATGATGGGGCTCCCTGGAGGGTGATCCATTCCTTGGTCCCCTAGGGTCTGGAGCCACCCAAGCCCTAGTCCTCCTCCCATTCATCCCAGCAGCTCTCCCCGGCCAGGAAATCCCTCTTGGGCCTATGTTGTCACCTCTGTCATGTGCACCCTGAACCCTGATGGACAGGAGAGCACCCTGTTACTAAGACAGCCGCTAAGACCAAGCACATCTCCACACACATCCCACCCAGGAGCCACCTGGGAAGGGTGAACTCAGAAGGCCCGAGAGTCTACAGCCCTCCACTCCACCCTGGAGAGTCAGGCCCAGGCCCCACCTGGAGGAAGAAAGCAAGCTCTTCCTTCCTGGAGGGCTGTGGGGCTCACTGAGAACCCACTTTTTTTCCTGGAGCCCAGAGCACTCAGGAAGCAGCCAGCGCAGGAAGGGCAGCCTGCGCCCAAGGACTGGCTAGAGGCTGCCAGGAGTTCCTGGCTGGTTCCAGGCTCCCCCAGCCATTGGGAACCCAGGCCTGGGATGGACTAGGCCTTGGAAACAGTCACAAGCCCAGCCCTCAGCAGCTGAGGACATTGGCCAGAGCCTATAACATTAACCTTTACAGATATCTCCTGTAAATGGGAGGATTCAGCCCCTTTCCTGAGAAGAGCTGCAGAAGGGATGAGCTGCAGGGAGAGCCTGGCAGAGGAGGTTACACTTGCACTTTCCATCAAAGGGACTAAGGCTAGGAGTGGGAATGGACAGGGGTTATCCTTTCTCAGATGGGAGAACCAAGACTCAGACAGGACACGCTGGGTCCTGAGAACTACAAGAACCCCCATTTTTCAGGTTCCTCGTAATACCACAGCAGTTGTCTGGGCTGCAAAATGTGGCTTGTGGAGCTCGGTGAGCAATTATTACACCTTCAAAGAACCACAAGGGTTTCTTGACTCGATGGGCCCCGCGTGCATCTCCCTATCCCATCCTAAGGCAGCGCACAGGACCACTGACCCTTGCTGTGCAAGAACTCAGTCCATGGCTGCCAGACCTCCTGATCACCTGGAGCCCAGAGTCCAGCCCGGGTCAGCCCTGGGGGAGGGAAGACTGGTCCTGAGCACACAGCCAGAGGGGTCTTCCCTGTGTGTGCCGATGGCATTCAAGGAGGGCTAGTGCAAGAGGTGGCAGGGTCTCCCAGGGCACTATCCTCCCCTTTGCTGCAGGGCACCTCTCTACACCCACCTCCTCCCAAGCCACCTAAGGGACAGAAAAAGTAGTTAGGGCCTCACTGTCTGCAATGACACAAACATGGGCTCTTGGCCACTTGTAGCTGTGTGACCTCTGGATAGTTACTCAGCCTCTCAAAACTTCACTTTCTTCATCTGTAAAACAGGGGAGGAGAGCCTCTCTTTGTAGGAGAATAATGCTGCTCATCAAATTCCATCATTCCTATCTATAAACACATTATGGTTCTTGAAGCCTTGGCGCATGCCTGTAATCCCAGCAGCTCAGGAAACTGAGGCAGGAAGATCACCAGTTTGAGGCCAGCCTCAGCAACTTAGAAGACCTTGTCTCAAAAATAAAGGAGGTGGAGGCTGTGGATAGAATTCAGCAGTAAAGCACCCTGGGTTCAATCCCCACTACCACAAAAGAAATAAAAATAAAAAAGGTATTGTCTCTTTTCTGTTGTAATACACCTCAAGGCCCTGGCTATGGGGTTAACACAAGTAGTTACTCAGAAATTTTTGAACCCTGGATAAACTGGGAGTCACCTAAGCAAAATCTGATGCCCAGGCCTAATTCAGAAAGGAGAGAAGGGAGACAAGGCAGCCCACCTCTCCGCCTTGCCTTGGCTTAAAGTGGGAAACCACTGATCTAGTCTATTGGCCTCCAGACAGATAGGAAAACTGAAGCACAGAGAGGTGGTGTGACTGGAGCAAAGTCACACAGCAAGCAGGAAGCAGGGCTGGACCAGAAGTTCCATGCTGACTCCTGCCTGCTGCCCCAGCTCATCTAACCCTTAGTGTGTTAGCAACACTCAAGGCCTCCAGGGCCAGACACAAAAGGGGCAAAGAGGACTCGGCTGCACTCCGGAGTCGTGGAAACTGGCAGGACAGTGCCAGCGATCCTTGCTGTGTAAGAACTCAGTCTGGGGCTGCCAGATCTCCTGGTGACTTTGAAGGACAGTTAGAAACCTGAGTTTTTGTGCAAACTTTCCTGAATATTAAGAATTACTTTCTAGGCCTCGGGTCGTGGCTGAATGTTAGAGGGCTCACCTAGTATGTGTGAGGCACTGGGTTCGATCCTCAGCACCACATAAATATAAAATAAAGATATTGTGTCCACCTAAAACTAAAAAATAAATATAAAAAAGAATTGCCTTAAAATTCCAAGCAAATTTTTTAAATATTTATTTTTTAGTGGTAGTTGGACACAATACCTTTATTTTATTTATTTATTTATTTATTTATTTATTTATTTATTTTTATGTGGTGCTGAAGATCAATCCCAGGGCCTTGTACGTGTTAGGCGATCGCTCTACCGCGGAGCCACAGCCTCAGATCCCAAGCAAATTTTAAACCTGAACAACCAACCAACAAATCCTGGAGCTAGGTGTACTTCTCTGGTTACCAGTTTGCGACCTCAGTTCAGGATTTCATGGTAGGACCTGGGGATAATTTTTTGGCACCGAGTCAGGATAACATGAGTGGTTCTTGGAAAGTATCTTTCTCTATAAATAAGTGTCTGGTCCTGGTGGCTCATATTCTGCCGTTACCTATTTGCTCCTGTGAGCCAAACAGTGCTCTCCCCGGATATTCTTGCCAAAAGGTTTTGAAGAGTTTATTACAAATATCGTTGTCTAGAGAACAGATTTAGGTACTGTCCTGGACCTGGAAGAACAGAAAAAATTAATGGAAAGTGCACTGCATCCCATGAGAGGTAAGAACAAAAAAGGCTGTGCTGTGGCATCTTCAGCCTCCCTCCATTGCTTCAGTGTGTAAGAGGATAAACTGAGGCCCCTTGTGGAGCAGACCCTGAGGTCACATATCTATCTCAGAGCCCTATGACCCTTCTTCCCCACTGGGTCAACAGTGACTTCTGACAGAATTACTGAATGCCTCTCCTGACTCCCTTTGCTTCCTGTGGATGCACCCACCATGCCCTCTGCTCCTTCATCACTGCATCTCCTGGTTCCTAGGCTGTGCTCACCTAAGGGGTCCCGGGTGGGATGCTGCTTCCAACGTGCTTCCCCTGTCTTCTCCCCATCCACTGTTCTAATGGGTTGGGATCCACTCACTCAGCCTGACTCTACCTCACCAACTCTGCCAAACAACTAAGTCCCACTATGTCCTCTCCACTTTTTTTCATAGGCTCCACCCAGCATCTGGCCTCTTACCTGCACTGTTCTGCAGAGCCATGCCCACTCCACCCATTTGATCTTCTACATTGTGTCCATGTGGCTCATCTTCCACAGACATATTTAACACTCTGGGAATGCAGGATTATCTCTCTAGCTCTGGAACCTTTGTAGTATGGCTTGTTTGATATAAGAATGCCTCAACATTGTGATTAACAATGTTTCTCAAAAGTTAAAAAATAACATTAAAAAAATCTGAGGATGAGGCTCAGTCGTTATGTTCCCCTAGTTTGAAACCCTTGTACAAAAAAAGAAAGAAAGAATGAAAAAGAAAAAAAGAAAGAAAAAGAAAAAGAAAAAAAGAATAAACAAAGAAAAATAGGTAAAGCTGACAGGAGTGGCAATGGTGGAAACTGGGAGTTGTGGCTAGTGACTGCTCATGGTCCTCTCCAGAGTCTTGTGACCACAGGGTCACTCTGTGGAAGCTTAGCCTTCACCTCCCTCTGACTAGTCTAGCGAGGCTTAGATTGGCAGTTGAAAACCTTGGCATTTTGTTCCATCATTGTATGGTGTTTTCAGCTACTTTCTGAAGCCCTATGTGAGCATCCATGTGCCATGAGTCCAGCATGTCCCAGATTGTGTGGAGAAGACTGGAATAATTATCAGGAGAGAACCCCAAATCCATTTGTTGTACTCCTGAATGAGAGAGGCTGCTGATTTAGAGCTTGTTACTCACGAGGGTTTGTTTGTTTATTTATTTAATTTATTTTTGTGTGTCTAAGTGAGTGTGTATTTTTGTGTGTGTGTGTGTGTGTGTGTCTGTGTGTGTTGATTTCTTTTTGGTACCAGAAATTCAACCCGGAGGCATTCATCCACTGATTCCCATGCCCACCCATTTTTTATATTTTTATTTAGAGACAGGGTCCCTTTGAGTTTCTTAGGGTCTCATTAATTTGATGATGCTGGCTTTTAACTCATTCTCTTCATGAGTCCTGAGATTTTTAAATGTAGTGGAAGCAGTATCTCAAATCCAGAACAAAATTCTGAAATGCAGAACTTCAGCTGAGCTCTCCATAGGACTCAGAATAAACCCCTAGTTTTCTAGCTCTCTGTTCACATATCCAAATCTAGGATTCTCTGTTCACAGTGATTAAGTATAAAATAGAATAGATATTATAATGGCCATGTAATCAGGATAATGGGCCTCACTCAACAACACCTGGAGTCTAACTGGAAGATATATTATTTGGCACCATCAAGGCCTATTTCAAATGTAAAAGACCTTGAAACCCACTCGTGGGAACACCTTCAACAAATTCCTTTTTGAAGAAAAGAGCATGGGTCACTGAAAAAATGAAAGTGAAACCATATGGTAGTCAGGATGCCTTTTCCAAATCCTATTCTAAATGCATTTTGCTCCATGTTCTGCCCAAAACCATGAGGAAACTTCTAAGTTGGCACACTAAAATGAGTTTTTTTTTTTTTCTGGTATCATCCCTCATACCAAATGATGGGAGTTCTATTTCTTCTTTCTTAAACAGATTTTTGTCTTCAAAATTTATGAGACAAGCACACAGATGCAATCAGCAAACTGAGAAACTTTGGTTCATCTCAAAACTCCATTTTCAGCATTATCAATCATTATTTTCTCATGTTTTATTTCAGATGTATGCATCGTTTATAATGTTTTTCTTCAAGAACTGGAGGGAATTTTTAAAAAGATTTTAATTTATCATTCTGAGATTTTCACATGAGAAGAAAGCAAAATAAAATTAGGTGATATTGAAAAGAATGAATATCTCCTAAGTAAGGTTTATGTGTCCCAAATAAAGATTTTTAAAAACTGTAATGGGTCTTCAATTGAGGGTTTATGTATTTATTTGTTAACTTGATAAGACTGTGGATTTGAATAACCAATTACTTTACCAAAGCAATCGTCAAAGAATCCATATTTGTGTCCACTTTTAGTATTGTTAAGAGCAACAGAAAGGACTACCTAAATTCAACCATGGGAAAAATAACATTGGACATGAAGGCATAAAACTGATCAATCTAAAGCTTAAATTTTGGACTGGTGGTACGATTCAATGGTAAAGCATGTGTGCATAGTGTGCATGGTACTGGGTTACAACCTTAGCAACACACAAAAAAAATGCAGATGTTTAGGGAGAAAATGATATTAAAAAAAAGCAAAATGTTAAAATTATGTATCATTCTTCTACCTATATACACACTTAATAAAAAGCTACTCAGGTTATAAGTTTCTCTTTTTAAAGTCACAAATCAGTAGACGGATTAAGATACATTGGACAATCTAGAAAATATCTACTTTCAGTCAGCAGGAAATGCTGGAGTACACTGAGCGTTAGCTCTGTCTTGAGCAAAGTACCACATTTGGCACCAAATCCCAAATAGCCAGAATTACCCTCAGTAAAGAGGGGCTGCACATACCAGTGGCCCTGAGTACTCTTCTCTAGGTGACCCTACCATAATGCCTTTGATCAGACAAATACAGACCTCTGTCATGCCAAAAGGAACTCCTCACACTACTGCTGTGATTGTCCCTCCAGGGCCAGAGGCTGGGTTGATCTACACACCCTACAAATACCTTACACATTGGCATCAGCCACTTCAGTCCTTGAGTACCCTTTGAACCCAATGGTGTATGAGGTGCAGTGTCTACTAAAGTTTGAAGGCACAATATGTGTATCCATCCTTTCCAAAGAATTGTGACTGAAGGTGGAGCTGACACTGTCAACTAACCTATGAACTTCTATCTCTGAACTCTTTGCCCAAAAATGACCTGACCAGCCTGCCTGCTGATCACTTAAGTGATCATTGCCTTTGCTTTCCTGTGCTCAGTGCAGCAAGATGAGGGACTTGTTTGTTCATTTGTCTTACCATCTAGACAAACAAAATAAAAGGAAACAGTGTCATCCAGCTCAGCATTTTGTCCACCAACTCCACCCCTGTGTAGATGAAAGTGGTTCTAGAACCTAATAATAGTAAGGTATTAGGGACCAAATAATTCAAAGCACTGATGATCTTTCAATGTCTACCCCAAGAGACTGGTAAGAAGGCCTCCATGTAAGACATATGGCCCTTGACTACACAGTGACAGAGGGAGTAACAGTGAAAGATTTCTAGGAAACTTTTCTTCTCATAGCAAAGGCACACTCTCTCTGAATTAACTGTGTGGTGATGCAACATTCATGAACTCGGTCAGGCAAGTCATTGGTGAAGTGATTTGAAAAGTATTCAAATTTCATATACTGTTCAGTCACTACAGTGCCCTCCAAGGGCAGAAGGTGCATTTTTAAAAATATATTTCCTCTCATATCTGAAGTATACAAAGATTATGCCATGAGAGAAAAACTTAAGAAGATGTTTTTAAAATAATGCAAAGAACAAAAGTCCAAAAAATGATTTTTGAAAATTTCAGAGTTATTTAAGAGCTAAAATTTAAGAGTCATTGGGATAGAAGAAGGCATAGAGGACCAAATCACAAGAATATACGATCTATTCAATGAAATAATACCAGAAATCTTTCCAAACACGAGGAATAAATTGGAAATCCAAATTCAAAAAGCCTACAGGATGCCAAATGTACAAATCACAACAGATCCATATAAAGGCACAGTATAATGAAAATCCCAACCTACAGAATAAGGAGAGAATTTTAAAAGCCACGAGAAAAAGGAATAAGATTACATATAGGGGAAAACCAATTGGGATAATTGCAGATTTTTTAACCTAGACCCTGAATGCTAGAAGATCCTGGAATAAAATATATCAAGCTCTGTAAGATAATTGGTGCCAATCAAGAATCTTGTATCCAGCAAAATTAAGCTTTAGATTTGAAAATGAAATAGAAACCTTCCATGATAAACAAAAGTTGAAAGTATTTATAACTAGACAACTGGAGCTACAAAACATCCTTGGCAAAATATTTCATGAACAGGAAAAGAAAAACAGCAATGAAAATCAACAGAGGGAGGTATGCAGTAAAGGAAAAAACTAATCAAAGAGGAAAATCAAGTCAAGTTAAATAACAAAAATAAGCAAATATGGCTGGAAATACAAACAATGTCTCAATAGTAACCCTAAATGTTAATGGCTTATACTCAACAACAACAACAACAACAACAACAACAATGTTATGGGTTGCAGATTCGATAAAATAAAAGACCCAACAATATGCTGCCTAAAGGTAACTCATCTGATATGAAAAGACATATACAAACTGAAAGTAATAGGTTTGGAAAAACCATACCACTCACATGGACTGTGTAAGGAAGCAGGGGTTTCAATACTCATATCAAATAAAGTAGACTTCAAGTCAAAGTTAATCAAAACGGATAAAGATTGACATTACATACTGCTCAAGGAATCCTAAACCAATATTCCATAGCAATCATAAATATATATGCCCCAAAACTTGGTGCAGCTATGATCATCAAACAAACTCTTTTCAAGTTCAAGAGTCAAATTGACCACAACACAATAATCTTGGTTGACTTTAACAGACCTCTCTCATCACTGGATAGATCTTCCAAACATAAGTTGAATAAAGAAACTATAGAACTCAATCACACAATCAATAACTTAGACTTATCTGACATATACAGAATATTTCAACCTGCCCCAAGTGCATACACTTTCCTCTAGCAGCACATGGATCCTTCTCTAAAATAGACCATACAATGTGCCACAAAGCAACTCTTAGCAAATACAAAATGTTAGAGATACTAGCATGCATTTTATTGGATCATAAAGGTATGAAATTGGAAATCAACAGCAAAATAAAAAACAAAATTTTCTCCATCACTTGGAGCCTAAACAATATGCTACTTCCAGAAGAAATCAAGGAGGAGATTAGAAAATTCTTAGAAGTAAATGAGAACATAGACACAACATATCAAAATCTATGAAACACTATGAAAGCAATACTAAAAGGAAAATTTATTGCATGGACTTTATTTCTAAAAAAAAAAGACAAAAAATATATGACCTCACCCTACATCTCAAAGCCCTAGGAAAAGAAGAACAAATCAGTAGCAAAAGCAAAAGAAGACAAGAAATAATTAAAATTAGAGCTGGAATCAATGAAATCAAAATAAAAGGAACAATTGAAAAATTGACAAAACAAAAACTTGGTTCTTTGAAAAAATAAATAAAATTGATAGACCCTTAGCCACGCTAATGAAGAGAAGAGAGAGCTCAAATTACCAGCATAAGTGATGAAAAAGGTAATATCATAACTGACACTAAAGAAATACAGAGGAATATTAGAAATTATTTTGAAATCTTAAACTCCAATAAAATCGAAGGCATTGAAGGCATTAACAGATTTCTTAAGTCATATGATCTGCCCAGATTGAGTCAGGAAGATATAAACAATTTAAACAGACCAATATCAAGTGAAAAAATAAAAGACACCATCAGAGGCTTACCAACCACAAAAAGCCCAGGTCCGGATGTTTACACAGGTGAGTTCTACAAGTCCTTTAAAGAAGAACTAATACCAACACTCTTCAATGTATTTCAGGATATAGTAAAATAGGCAGTCATTCCAAACTCATTTTATGACGCCAATATCACCCTGATCCCCAAACCAGGCAAAGACACTTCAAAAAAGAAAACTTTAGACCAATATGTCTAATGAACATAGATGCAGATTTCTCAATAAAATTCTGGCAAATCTAATGCAAAAACATACCAAAACATTTGTGCACCATGATCATGTGGGATTCATCCCAGGGATGCAAGTTTGGTTCAACATACAGAAATCAAAAAAATATAACTCACCACATCAATAGACTTAAAGGTAAAAATCATGTGGTCACCGCAATAGACACAGAAAATGCATTTGACGAAATGCAACACCCAGTTAAGTTCAAAACACTAGAAAAACTAGGGATAACAGGAACATATCTCAACGTTTTAAAGGCTATCTATGCTAAACCTCAGGCCAACATCATTCTAAACATACAAAAATTGAATGCATTCCCTCTAAAATCTGGAACAAGACAGGAATTCCCTCTCTCACCATTTCTATTCAACATAGTTCTTGAAACATTGGCCAGAGCAATTAGACAGATGAAAGTAATTAAAGGAATACACATAGAAAAAGAAGAACTTAAATTAGCACTATTTGCTGACAATATGATTCTATACCTTGAAGACCCCCAAAACTCCACCAGAAAATTTCTAGAACTAGTAATTGAATTCATCAAATAGCAGTATATAAAATCAAAACCCATAAATCAAAGGCATTTCTGTATATCAGTGACAAATCCTCTGAGAAGGAAATGAGGAAAACTACCCCATTCACAATAACCTAAAAAATAAGATAATTGGGAATCAACTTAACAAAATCGGTGAAAGATCTGTATAATAAAAACTACAGAAGCCTAAAGAGAGAAATCAAAGAAGACCTTAGAAGATGGAAAGATCTACCTTGTTCTTGGTTAGGCAGAATTAATATTATCAAAATGACTATACTACCCAAAGCACTATACATGTTTAATGCATTTTTCATCAAAATTCCAATGGCATTCCTCATAGAAATAGAAAAAGCAATCATGAAATTCATACAGAAAAATAAGAGACTCAGAATAGCTAAAGTAATCCTTAGCAGGATAAGTGAAGCAGGTGGCATCACTATACCAGACCTTAAACTATACTACAGAGCAATAGTATCAAAAACAGCATGCTATTCACACCAAATCAGACTTGTAAACCAATGATAGAGAATAGAGGACACAGAGAGTAATCCCCCAAATTACAATTATCTTATATTAAAAAAGGTGCCAAAAACATGCACTGGAGAAAAGAGAGCATCTTCAAAAATGGTACTAGGAAAACTGGAAACTCATATGCAACAATATGAAATTAAACTCTTATCTTTTACCTGCACAAGACTAAACTCAAAATGGATCAAGAACCTAGGAATGAAACCTGAAACTCTGTGCCTAATAGAATAAAAAGGTAGGCCCTAATCTTCATCATGTGAGATGAGGCCCAATTTTTTTAATAAGACTCCTATAGCACAAAAATTAAAAGCAAGAATCAATATATAGAATAGAATCAAACCAAAAAGTTTCTTGAAGCAAAAGAAACAATCTGTGAGGTGAACAGAGAGCTTACATCCTGGGACCAAATTTTTACCCCTCACACATCAGATGGAGCACTAATCTCTAGGATATATAAAGAACTCAAAAACCTAAGTACAAAAAACAAAAAAACAACAATAAAAAACCTCAAAAAACTCAATCAACACATGGGCCAAGGAATTGAAAAAACACTTCTCAGAAGAGGATATACAATCAATTAACAAATATATTTTTAAAATGCTCATCATCTATAGCAATTAGAGAAATGCAAATCAAAACTACTTTAAGTTTGGGCTGGGGATGTGGCTCAAGCGGTAGCACGCTCGCCTGGCATGCGTGCGGCCTGGATTCGATCCTCAGCACCACAAACAAAAAAAGATGTTGTGTCCACTGAAAACTAATATATATATATATATATATATATATATATATATATATATACACTCATTCTCTCTCTCTCTCTCTCTCTCTCTCTCTCTCTCTCTTTCTCCCTCTCTCTCTAAATAAACAAATCTAAGTTATTATCTCACTCCAGTCAGAATGACAGCTATTATGAAGACAAACAACAAAAATGTTGGCGAGAATGTAGAGAAAAATCTACCCTCATACATACCTGGTTGGACTGCAAATTGGTGCAGCCAATATGGAAAGCAGTATGGAGATTATTTGGAAATCTGGGAATGGAACCACCATTTGACTCAGGTATCCCTTCTCCTTGGACTATACCCAAAGGAATTAAAAACAGCATACAACAGGGACACAGCCACATCAATGTTTATAGCAGCACAATTCACAATAGCTAAACAGTGGAGCCAACCTAGATGCCCTTCAGTGGATGAAAGGATTTAAAAATGTGGCACATATACACAATAGAATTTTATTCAGCAATAAGAGAGAATAAAATCATGGCATTTGCAGGGAAATGAATGGCGTTGGAGAAGATAATGCTAAGTGAAATTAGCCAATCCACACACACAAAAAAATGCCAAATGTTTTCTCTGATACAAGGAGGCTCACTCATAGTGGGGTAGGGAGGGGGAGCATGGGATGATTAGATGAATTCTACATAGGAAAGAGGAGTGGGAGGTAAAGGGAGGGACAGGGGATTAGAAACGATGGTGGAATGTGATGGACATCATTATTCAAAGTACATGTATGAAGACTTGAATTGGGGGTCAACATACTTTATATGCAACCTGAGATATGAAAAAAATTTGGTATATATATGTGGGATAAGAATTGTAATGCAAAAAAACCCCAGAAAGTATTTGTGTTAAGGCATGAATTAGTGTGAACATACTTAATATACAAAGGTATGAAAAATTGTGCTCTATATGTGTAATAAGAATTGGAATACATTCCACTGTTGTATACGTAAATATATAAAATCAATAAAAATTCATATGCCATTTAGTCACTATAGAGCCCTTCCAGGGGCAGAAGTTGCAATTTTTTACAAAAATTTCCTCTCATATACGAAGTATTAGAAGATTGTGCCATGAGAGAGAAACTTAAAAAGTTTTAAAAGTAATGCAAACACAATGCTGCAACACTATTTTTTAAAAGATGGATACTTGATTTTAAATTATTGAACCTGTATTTAATACCTCCTTATTAAAATTTGATAACAAGATACAATCATTCTGTGTCACATTACTAGGCAAACTGTTGAAGTACTGTTTTAAATCTCCCTGTATATAAAATTATCATGAAGGATGTAAAACCCATAATTTCCTGTTTGCTGTATGCATGTAATGAAATTGTAGATAGAAGTGTATTGCATTAAAAAATGAACAAAAACTATACACTTTTACTATACAAGACTGCTGATGAAGAAATGTGTTTGTGTGTGTGTGTGTGTGTGTGTATGTGTGTGTGTGTGTGTGTGTGTGTGTGTGTGTGTGTGTGTGTGTGTGTGTGAAGAAGATATCACGGGTACAAATGAGTTGTGGCTTTGAATTAAATGATGTGTGCCACATGACCTCAATGAAAATTTGACAAATTTGATATTGTAAAAAAATTGATAATTGTTCTAATATCTGAGTAGTAAGTTTTTAAAAAGTTTTTAACAACATGTAATCATGGACTAATTTTGGTTGTTACAGTCATCAATGTCAACCCAAAAAATTCAGAGGTAAAAATTATGTGTGATCAAAACACCAGTTGACAGACAAACTTAGAGCTTTATTCTATTCAGAGAAGGCAGATGCATTGGAAATCTTTATTTTTTTAATTCTGGAGATAATTGTACACCTATCAAAGTTTTTAAAAATATGATTTTTTAATTTCCATTCTGGACAACAGTGGTCAGCAGAATCATCAGTTGTCACCTTCATGGTGACCTCTCCATCACCTTGTCTCACTTGAACTGTTTTAATTTTATGCTCTGCAGTAGTCAATTATTTGTATTCAGCTAGTTCTCCTTTAATGTGCCACTGCTCTGTCTTTGTGTTACACATTCTGTTGTTTTGATTTATTTACAATACATGCTGTGCCATTATGATTTTAACTTTGATGTGTTGGTTGAATAACTTGTAATACTTAAATACTTGAGGTCACAGTGAAAAACCATACCGGTATTTCTTTCAGCTCCATTTCAAATATATTTATTTGATAACAGTATTTCTTTCAGCTCCATTTCAAATATAATTAACCTAAATATTTTGGATGTTTATCAAAGGTCTTTCATGAGGAAAGTAAATTCATGAAATAATAGATGTGTAACATATATGAGTAATGTTGGCTTAGAACAAATTTTGAAACCTTAGTTGGCAAAATATCGGATCACCTGAAAAGAAGCATGAATTTTGAAATCTGAATGCCTTGGTTCTCAGTATTATCATTCTTTTATATATATATATATATATATATATATATATATATATATATATATATATATATATATATATATATTTTAATTATCAATGGACCTTTATTTATTTATATGAGGTGCTGAGAATCAAACCCAGTGCCTCACATATGCGAGGCGAGTGCTCTACCATTGAGCTACAACCCAACTCCATCATTCTTTTTTAAAAAAATACTTTTAGTTGTAAATGGACTCAATGCCTTTATATATTTGGTTTATTGTGTGTGGTGCTTAGAATCAAACCCATGGCCTCACATGTGTGAGGTAAGTACTCTACTACTTAGCCACATCCCCAGTCCCTGAATTATCATTCTTTATTGAATTTATTTCTTATTAAAGTATATAGATTTTAAGACATTTTTTACAGTATTATGTAACTTTTAGCATGGTTAGATTAGAGTGATGCTCATATGTTACCATAGAGCAGACAATTATATTTTGTCTAGACTTTATTATATCAGTAGTTTTCATGCACTATATATATACAGCAAGCAACCTATTTCCAATGAGAAACATGTCAGTTAATGTATTTAAAGCCATTGTTACAAGTTTGTAACATATGTTTTCCAACTTGTTTTATATGTATGTGATACATTACAAAAAATATTGTTCTTAATTGAAAAAAGGATATAAAATGTAAAACCACAATTTTTCATAAAGAATATTGCCAATTGTTTCCCAGCCCTTTCTTATGTTGGGCGTTTTGACTTGGGATTCAGTTAGCTAATTAATGGATAAATTAATTAAACACTTATGAAATTTAGTTGGGATTTAATTTAGCTTGTAATTTAATTATTTGATTCTTTATTGCATCCATTCACCCACATCAATAATTTTGTGAATGTTATAATACCAATCTAAAAAACAACCAGAAAAGCAAACTGAGGGGTATGGGAGGAGAGGAGTAATGGTGAAAGAAGTTACCAGGTAAAATCTTTGTAATTCATCAAGATCTGCCTCAGGAACATATTCCTCTTTTAGTGTGTGTGTTGTTAAAATTTGTTTTAATTAGTTAAACATGACAGTGCAATGATATTGACATATCATATTTTGAATAAGATGGGGTATAATTTCTCATTTTTCTGAGTGTACAGGTTGCAGAATCACATTGGTCATACAGTCATGAATATGCATACAGCTATACTAATGTCTGTTTTATTCAGCTGACCTTCCTTTCCCTCCTTCCCTTCCCTTCCCCTCCCATCAGTTCTCTCTACCCAATCTAATGTGACACCCTTCTTTTTTTGACCTCACATCATCATACATGTATTCTGTATAACGATGAGGGTCTCCTTCCATCTTCCATGCAATTCCACTTCTCCCTCACTTTCCCCCCCACCTCTCTTCCCAAGTGTGTTTTATTATACAGAATGAATTTTAAAAGCAACTGTTACCATTAAATATAATTTAATAGAAAAATTTGACATGAAATACTAATATTAAAATTATTAAACAAAGAACATATAAGTCTGCAAATTCCATATAATATAGACAGTTATGTCATTGGAAATGAAAAACAAGCTCCTGCTCCGAGTCTTACAGGTTAATTTCAGCTGCTGTGCACTGCAGGTATCATCTCTCCTGTGTTCCAGGGCCAAAGTCTCTGCTCTCCCTGGTGTCCTATGGGGTCTATAAAACAGAACAAGGTAAAAAGGTCACTTGGGATGAGTTGCTGGCCACAGAGAGTGGCCAGGACCACAATTGTCCTCAGGAAATGCAAGATGAACTTGGGCCCTGATCTCTCCTGTGGTCTGGGCAGGGAGCACTGAGACTGGTATGCTGCCCTAAGCTGAGGGTGTTGTCTGTGGGAAGAGTGTCTATGAATGTCCTCAGAAGGAAATTCTCATGGATATTCACCTTCAGAACCTTCTGACGCTGCTTTCCTAGAGAGTGAACATGAGGCAATGGGAAGAGTTCTCTAGGACATCTGGGTGTAAAGGCTGATTAGCATACATCTGGAATTCTGAAGAGCAGCATCTGTGATGACACAGGGTGAAGCAAGGACCCTGGCTCCTCCAGCCCTACCCTCTGTAGTGCCATTCCTCAGAGAGCTTCCTGCACTGATTTTTACCAAATTGTACCTTCCCTTGCATGGCCATGATCACATGCAACTATAGAATCTTCAGTGCTCTAATTGATTCTGATGGATTGCAAAAAAGTGCAACAAAGAAACTTGAGAAAGCAAAGGAGAATATGAGGACTGATTTGACCTCTGCTCTCCTTCCCATTCTTTCCAGACTCACATTTCCTCTTCCTGAACTGCTTTATCGCCTTTGCTGCATTAAGCCCATATATTGAATCAGGAGAGGGCCCCTGGAAACAATTCATGTTAAGGGACCTACATTCCAATTGCGTAATCTTGACCTAGGAAAGGAAGGATACATTCATGCATGCTCAGAGCCAGCAAAGTCAGAACCCAGCTATTCAGTGGTCAGTAAACCAGAACCAGATTGTTTGTGTCTCATGTATCAGGCAACAACTCAGTATTTCTGATGCTCCCTACAACTCAAACTCAGTATATGGGTATGCAGTATTACTCAGCATGATTCAGTGGTGTTGCTTGTGGTAAAAAAAAGTAGGGAAAGACTAAGAATGTTAGTGCAGAGAGATTTAACAGACATTGAAGGTCCAAGGACCTCAAAGATCTGGATGAGGAAAGCACCTTTAGAAAAGTCATAAAATGTGGGAAAGATGAAACATGGAAAATCTACAGAGTTTTTACATAAGAAAGAATAATTAAGAGAAACCAATAGAAAATCAATTACTTGCAGATTTCTTGTCCTTTTGTCCTCCTCCTCATCCTCTGAATCACTTTCTATGTTTTCTTTGTGGACTATTGCCGTGATGGTCATGATGTGGCCTTAAAAAAGGAAAGGCAGAGTTAAATTCAAGGTGAGAACTTAAGTTGCTCCTGCTCCTGGTGTTCTAGAATGCACAGTCAAAGCTCTCCATTCTTCCTTTTGTCTGCATTCCTGTCTCGTGGTCTCCATCACCTCACCTCTGCAATGAGAAATAGATCTAGCATCCCAAGAGCTCTTTTCCACCAGTTCACATTCTGCCATTGTACTTGGTAGGGATTCTGTGTCATCCTGTTCTTCCAAGAGACAGCCACAGTCTTCCTGATTTTCTGGACTTAGACCTCTTAAATACAAGCAAATTCAGATTTTCCCTAGTTCAAGTGCTTGGGAATTAGACAAAGACTGGAGGTTAGAAACATGTTCACGGAGGAACTTCTCCCCACTCTTTTACAGGAGAACACAGTGGCCTGTCCAGGGAGCACAGAAACAATTTTCTTTAAGTTGCCCACATTTGGGAGTTCATTTTCGACCAGAAATAGACAAAACACAGAAGAGAAAGTGCTGCTCTAAAAAGATAACATTCAGAGGGGAATTGTGACTTCTTACTCACTACTTATCACTAGTGAGAGCTTCAATTACAGGTTTGCAAAGTGCTTCTAAGAAAGTATGTCCCACTAGATTCTTTCCCTTGTGGGTCAAACCTAAAGTGCAGATCTTATTTCTTTCATGCACAATGCCAAAAAATAATCAATAATGAAAGCCAGGCTACTTGATGTTTATTAGAGGCAAATTTAGGACAGAATGGGACTTAACATGGAAGATTGTGTTTTCCTTTCAAAGCAAAAGTTGTCTTCTTATGAACAGGATGTCAGAAGGTCTACTAACCCTTCTTTTTATGAAAATAATACATATTTCTGTTTTCTCAATTTTATTCCCATTCCTTATTTCCCACATGAGTAGGTGAACTCAAATCTTACCATGAAACCTTTCCCATTTTGTCATACCCCAAGTGCTGTTCCTACCTGCAGGCTCTCCCTCGTCACAGCTTGAATCATAATCTTTGCTCCATGTCCAACCTTTAGAGACACAGACATCATCAACTGAGTTACTTAAGATTGACTCATTCTTTCTTCTACACAACTAAGCTTATGATGGTTGCTAGGGTTGGATGTTTTTTATCCCACACTGGATTGTGTGATTGAGGCTTGGTGCTCAGTATGGCCACAATGAGATTTGTGAAATCTGTGTGAGGAATGGTCTACTTGGAGGTGGTGAGGACATTTGACGGTACAAGAGTCAGAAGTAAGAATACAGATTTCTCAAACCCTTGTTAGATCCTGTTATATAAGAAGAGCAAATGAATCAACTGATACCTGCTGGCTTCGTGTCTTGCCATGTGATGTCTCTCTACTGCACCTGCATCCCTGCAGACACCACCAATCACGCAATGCAGCTAAGAGGGTATTCACTAAAAAAAAGTGTTTGCTAGTGCCATGCTCTTGTACCTGCAGAACTGTAAGCTAAACACACCCACCTGTATAATTTATTCAGTTTCTGGGTTTCGTTATTGGAAAGAAAAATATAGTGATACTAATATTAATAGTCAGGATGATCTACATCTCTGTTCTGGGTTCTCAGACCCTCTCTGGGTTCTGGGGAGTCAGAGGCCTCAAACAGGATGCTGCAAACAATTGCAAACCTTCTAATGAGAGAGTGGAGCTGTAAGGAGTCAAATATTAACTACTTCCTTCCATTGGGACATTATCCCTTTCTCGTTGAAACAGACCAAGCTGACATGCAAACTGTGATGCCAACAGTTTCAGGAATATAAACTCACAAAACATACACTGTGCCATCATCAGAGCAGCGGTCCAGAAGAGAATGGGAATGTCCTCTGCTTTATCCACATGGGTCTACTGGCCACTTTGAAAGTTTTGTATAAAAAATAAAATTAAATTAAAAATACTGTTATTTTGGATGGCCAAGACCAGGAGTTCAAAGATGAAGCAGACAAGAATTTCCTTCCCCCGGGATTCCGTGGACAGCAGTTTGCTAGCATGTTCTCACTCCTCATACTCCTCATTTATAAGTAGACTGTGGAGTCAGTTTGCTAGCATGTTCTCACTACTCATACTCCTCATTTATAAGTAGACTGCAGTGTCATGCAAAAGTGAAAAGTGCCAGGAACTCTCTGAGGGCCTGAGGAATCGACATAAACAAAGTCAACATTAAGATCCAGATGGCTCCCCTCAAATTCAAGCACATCCCACCTAGAGCTCATAAGAAATGTGTGTGAAAAGCTTGGACACAATGCTATCTTAACTTCGCTACTGATTCTGGCTGGTCCTGGTCAGATCTCTGGTGGATAACTGGTTCACTGTAGAGCCCCACATGCTGAACAAGTGGGATCTTAGCACAGAGTTGCATTTATCAAATGATGTCGTGGACTAAGATTAAGACACTCTGCACAGGGAGGAGTTCTAGGATGAGAAGGAATGATGACCACAGTGGTTCTACCCTCACAGTGACCAGTCAGTGTCAGTATCCATGTATGTATGAATAGAAGGACCTAGACAGTACTTGAGACTGACAGTATAAAGACGTTTCATATATACTGTCATTGTGATATTCTGCAGGCCACACAGGGGGCAGCACAGACCCAAACAAGGCATCAGACACCACTGCTCTGCTGAGCTGGACCTTCAATAGAGCCCACCTTTTGCTCTGTAACTAGATGAGATGGAATTGTGCTGATCATGCCCCATGAAAATCCATCCAGTTAAAACATGTTTCTACAAAGTAGTGTCTACAAAAAGACCCAATAAGGTATTTTTCAGTGTCAGTTGGCACATGCAAAGTAAGCCCTTCCTTAGCTACAGTAATTTCTGGTCTTTGAATCTCCTCTGTCTCAGATGTCCACCATAAGTGAGCATAGTGCATTGGTGAACCTGAGGGTCACTGTTAAGGATTGGCCCTGTCCAGAAACTTGTGCCTAGAATGGGGATTGGACGATGCATTCTGACACCTCTCACAAAAAAAAATGTATATGAACGTGAAAATTTTTCATGAGTGAAGTGTTCTGAACAATTACATGCACTGATTAAATATAGGACCTACTGACACGTGAGGTTTGCTATTAAATGAAGTTGCTACTGTTGCAGTGACAGGAATGAAGTGGAGCTTTTTCTTTATACAGTGTCGTGAAAATTTTCTGGGTTTTGATGGGATATGTTTTGCATGTCAATTGAGGTATTGGTGTGAAATGAACTGCACACATGGAAAGTTTACAGTTTGATCTATTTACACATATACAAAATCATGATCTAATGGAGATGGCTTTTTTTGTTTAAACATGTGGACATTGGCATCTTGGCATGTATATACCTAGAGAAACAGACAAATATGCAAAAACGAACACAAAGTCACACTCAGAATCATGTTGCAAGAATGCACACAGAGATACATGTATAAAACTCTCATTGACCTAACCACGCTGATCAACTCACAAAGGTGCTTCAAGGAAATATGCAGAATGGCCATAGATTTATTTTAATCAATTTAGACCACAAACCCCACACTTCTCATTCTCAAGGAGGTAGTGGAATCACTGAGTCTCTGCACTCAAAAGGAAGGAAGACTCTCTGACCCTTGGCGTTATCTACATTTTGCAACAGGAAGAAAGTGAGGCCAGGATACATACCAATTATGGATCCTCTTGAATCCTCCTGTGAATACAGAAAAGGAGTCACTATGAAGATCAAGCCATGCTCTGACCTGTGTGCACAAGTCTTTTGTTTACTTGGTGACATTCGAATATCCAATGAGAATGTGGGCAAATCAAGGGAACAGATAGCAAATGTACTCTCACCAAATGACACAAGCTTTTCTAGGGGATTTGTGTCACAGGTCTATATTAGGTGATAATTAAGGAATTCGATGGCCAGGAGGGAAAACCATAGCCAGGCACAAAGCTTGTTATCATACAGTGTGTAGTTTATACTGTTTCTTGTTAATGTTGCTTTCAGTGAGGTCTCATTTGGCAACAAACACCCCAATGAGAATCTGCACAGTCAGGAAATTGTGTATGTCATCTCCAGGAAACCATATCATATTACAAGAGAAAGAGAAACTAAAGAGCAACACTGGATTTCAGAGGAAGATAAGCAACCTTACCATGGCTTTTGATGGGGTCTCTCGACTCATGCTTTCTCCAGGAATGAACTCCACCATGTCATTTGGGTGAACTAGGAGGATGCAGAATAATGATTAGTATACTAATTTAAGGCTTATGAATAGTTCAGGGCATTTCTTGATATGGACATCAGTGAAAATATACAGCAAAGATAAGAACAAGAATGAGAGATGGCTGCGAATAGAGTGTATCACACCCAGTGTACCGCATCACTGCACAGATGAATACAGAGTTAGAACGACAAAAAGCAAACTTGTTAGAAATTTCTAGCAAAATTGTGGTGCACCGAAACTTAGGGAAAGGATTTCCATCATCGAGGGCCGGTTACTGAGTCTCAAACGTGAGCCAACAGTGCGACCAGAGATCCAGGCTGACTGATCCGCCACCCGCCCTGCGGCCCACCCCGCGGCTATAGACAGTGGGGTGCTGCTGAGAAGCGACCAGCAAGCAGAGAGAAACGGTGCTACGGATTCTGTGGAGTCCTCCCGGCTGTGCCCTCACTGAGCTCTGGGCTGAGTTTGGGGTTTGAGATTGGAGAAGGAAGCAGTCCAGTTCTATCCCCAACAATGGAAAATCCACCAAGGAAGCCAGCGGACACCATCTTGAAGAGCTGACTTCACCATCGCCAGGTTCCAACAGATTGCAACAATAAAACAGCATGAACAACCAGACTACATATAACTTATCAAATGCAAATAGATGAATTCTAAAAACAGGTCTATACTCCACCTAAGCCCTTAACTACCCCCAAGTACTCTTGTCTATTCTCTTGTTAATATCCGCGTGCATTTGCGTAACACCCCAAAGAAGCTAACATATACTAACCTCCATACAAGCAAATCACCCAACCTTAACATAAAATCCTAAGTCCAAACCACAGTTCTCTATATGCCATCAAAATCTGAAGGATTTAATAAAACCAATGAAATTACCTTAAATCACAATTAAATCCAAATCTCTAAACATCATCTCCTAGCACAAAAGAGAGATAGTGGAACTATAAAAACCAAAACAAATTTAAAGGAGAAAACAGAAACACAGCAGTCAAAGAGAGTTGGAAAGTAACTTGAGAACCATAAAAAAACAAGGGAAAAAAAGAGTACAAACAATGCAGGACAACGTAAATACAAAAGAGAAGCTAGAGGCACCAGAAAATTGGATGGAGAAAGAAGTCAAGGCATACCTAATTAAGATGGAATGGAATCTCAGAGAAGAGTTTATACAGCCAGTTCAAACAATGAAAGTATATTTTGAAAATAAATTAAATAATCAAATTCAAATGTCAAAGAATGAGCTCTATCACGAAATAGAAATTTCAAAAAAAAAAAAAAAAAAAAAAACAAACAGTAATCCTGGAAATGCAGGAAATGATAAAGCAAATTAAAAATTCAAACGAGAATATTACAAATAGACTAGATCAAGCAGAAGCCAGAACATCAGATAATGAAAACAAATTTTTTCAACTTGAAAATTATATAGTCAACACAGAAATGATGCTTAAAAGAAACGAGCAATCTATCCAAGAGAAATGGGATGTCATAAAAAAACCAAACGTAAGAGTCATTGGGATAGAAGAAGGCATAGAGGTTCAAACCAAAGGAATGAACAATCTATTGAATGAAATAATCCTAGAAAATTTTCCAGATATGAACGATGGAATGGATTACCAAATCCTGGAAGCCTACAGGACCCCAAACCTTCAAAACCGTAATAGACCAACTCCAAGACACATAATTATGAAGATATTCAACATACAGAAGAAGGAGAGAATATTAAAAGCTACGAGAGAAAGGAGGCATATTACATTCAGGGGTAAACAAATTAGGTTAATGGCTGATATTTCATCACAGACGTTGAAAGCGAGAAGATCCTGGAGCAACGTATTTCAACTGCTAAAAAATAATGGATTCCAACCAAGAATACTGTATCCAGCAAAATTTAGCTTCAGATTTGACAATGAAACTAAAATATTTCATTATAAAAACAAAAACTTAAAAGAATTCAAAGCCATAAAACCAGTACAGCATGGCATCCTTAGCAAAACACTAAAAGAAGAGGAATTAAAAAACAGCACCCCAAACTAACAGTGGGAGGTAACTCAGTAAAGGGAAGGGAAAAAATAAACAAAAAGGAAAAACTAGCCATATTAAAATAAATAAATAAACAAGCATGAGGTTAGTACTAAGCATATGTCAATAGTAACCTTAAACGTAAATGGCTTAAATTCCGCAATTAAGAGACATAGGCTAATAACCTGGATGAAAAAAAAAACAAGTCCAACATTATGCTGCCTTCAGGAGACTCATCTGATAGGAAAAGACATACACAGACTGAAGGTGAAAGGTTGGGAAAAATCATACCACTCACATGGTGCCCCGAAGCAAGCAGGAGTGGCCATAGTCAAATAAAATAAAATCAACTTCAAACCTAAGTTAATCAAAAGGGATAAAGAAGGACACTACATACTATTAAAAGGAACCATCCACATACAAGACATAACAATTATCAATATGTATGCATCAAACAATGGTGCTGTAACATTCATAAAACAAACTCTCCTCAAGTTCAATAGTCAAATAGACCACAACAGAATAATTATGGGTGACTTCAACACACAGCTCTCTCCATTGGACAGATCCTCCAGACAAAAGCTGAATAGAAACTATAGAACTCAATAACCTAATCAATAACCTAGACTTAACCGACATATATAGAATATATCAACCATCATCAAGTGGTTACACGTTCTTCTCAGCAGCACATGAATCCTTCTCAAAGATAGACCATATATTATGCCATAGGACAACATTTAGAAAATATAAAGGTGCGGAGATAATACCATGCATCTTATCTGATTACAGTGGAATGAAACTGGATATCAATGATAAAAGAAGGAAGGAAAAATCATACATCTCATGGAAAATGAACAATATGTTACTGAATGATAAATGGGTTACAAAAGACATAAAGGAGGAAATCAAAAAATTCTTGGAGATGAATGGAAATACAGACACAACATAGTGAAATCTATGGGACACAATGAAAGCAGTTTTAAGAGGGAAATTCATTTCCTGGAGGTCAAACCTCAAAAAATGAAAAACTAACAAATAAATGAGCTCACACTTCATCTCAAAGCCGTAGAAAAGGAAGAGCAAAACAATAGCAAATATAGTAGAAGGCAAGAAATAATTAAAATTGGAGCGGAAGTCAACCAAATTGAAACAAACAAAAAAAACATTAAAAATTGATAAAACAAAAAGTTGGTTCTTTGAAAAAATAAATATGATTGACAGACCCTTAGCCATGCTAATGAAGAGAAGAAGAGAGAGAGCTCAAATTACTAACATACGAGATGAAAAAGGCAATATCACAACAGACACTACAGCAATACAGAAGATAATTAGAAATTATTTTGAAACCCTATATTCAAATAAAATAGAAGATAGCGAAGTTACTGATAAATTTCTTAAGTCATATGATTTGCCCAGATTGAGTCAGGAAGATACACACAATATAAATAGACCAATAACAAAGGAGGAAATTGAAGAAGCCATCACAAGACTACCAACCAAGAAAAGCTTTGGACCAGATGGATATGCAGCAGAGTTTTACAAAACCTTCAAAAAAGAAATAATACCAATACTTTTCAAGTTATTTTAAGAAATAGAAAAAAAAGGAACTCTTCCAAGTTCATTTTATGAGGCCAACATCACCCTGATCCCAAAACCAAACAAAGACACATCAAAGAAAGAAATCTACAGATCAATATCTCTAATGAACTTAGATGCAAAAATGCTCAATAAATTTCTGGCGAATCAAATACAAAAGCATATCAAAAAAAATTGTGCACCTTAATCAAGTAGAATTGATCCCCGGGATGCAAGGCTGGTTCAATATACAGAAATCAATAAATGTTATTCACCACATAAATAGATTTAACCATAAGAACCACATGATCATATCTATAGATGCAGAAAAAGCATTCAACAAAGTTCAGCATCCCTTTATGTTCAAAACACTAGAAAAACTAGGGATAACAGGAAGTTACATCAACATTGTAAAAGCTGTATATGCTAAGCCTCAGGCTAGCATCATTCTGAATGGAGGAAAAATGAAGGCATTCCCTCTAAAATTTGGAACATGACAGGGATGCCCTCTTTCAACACTTCTACTCAATTTAGTCCTCGAAATACTAACCAGAGAAATTAGACAGACAAAAGAAATTAACGGCACAAAAAATAGGAAAAGAAGAACTTAAATTATCACCATATGCAGATGATATGATAACATATCTAACAGACCAAAAGGGTTGTACAAAGAAACTACTAGAGCTAATAAGTGAATTGAGCAAAATGGCAGAATATAAAATCAACACGCATAAATAAAAGGCATTCCTTTATATCAGTGACAAATCTTCTGAAATGGAAATGAGGACAACAACCCCATTCACAATTTTTTCAAAAATAAAATAAAATAAAATAAAATACTTGAGAATCAACCTAACAAAAGAGGTGAAAGATTTATACGATGAAAACTACAGAACCCTAAAGAGAGAAATAGAAGAAGACCTTAGAAGGTGGAAAAATATACCCTGTTCATGGAAAGGAAGAACTAACATCATCAAAATGGCGATATTACCCAAAGTTCTCTATAGGTTTAAAACAATGCTAATCAAACTCCCAATGGCATTTCTTGTAGAAGTAGATAAAGTAATCATGAAATTCATATGGAAAAATAAAAGACCCAGAATAGCAAAAGCAATTCTAAGCAGAAAGTGCGAATCAGGAGGTATAGTGATACAAGATTTCAAAGTGTACTACAGAGCAATAGTAACAAAAACAGCATGGTACTGGTTCCAAATCAGGCGGGTGGACCAATAGCCAGATTACAGGACACAGAGACAAATCCACAAAATTATAACTATCTTATATTTGATAAAGGGGAAAAAAGCATGCAATGGAGGAAGGATAGCATCTTCAACAAATGGTGCTGGGAAAACTGGAAATACATATGCAACAAAATGAAATTGAATACCCTCCTCTCGCCATGCACAAAAATTAACTCAAAGTGGATCAAGAAGCTAGTTATCAAATCAGAGACTCTGCGTCTGATAGAAAAAAAATTGGCTCCCATCTACATATTGTGGGGTCGGGCTCCAAATTCTTTAATAGGACACCCATAGCACAAAAGTTATTAACAAGAATCAACAAATTGGACTTACTTAAAATGAAAAGTTTTTTTCTCAGCAAGAGACACAATAAGAGTGGTAAATAGTGAGCCTACATCATGGGAACAACTTTTTACTCCTCACACTTCAGATTGAGCCCTAATATACAGAGTATACAAAGAACTCAAAAAATTAAACAATAAGAAAACAAATAACCCAATCAACAAATGGGCCAAAGACCTGAACAGACACTTTTCAGAGGAGGACATACAATCAATCAACAAGTACATGAAAAATTGCTCATCATCTCTAACATTCAGAGAAATTCAGATCAAAACCACCCTAAGATATCATCTCACTCCTGTAAGATTTGCAGCCATTCTGAAGTCAAAGAACAACAAGTGCTGGAGAGGATGTGGGGAAAAGGGTACTCTTGAAAATTGCTGGTGGCCTTGCAATCTGGTGCAGCCAATTTGGAAAGCAGTATGGAGATTCCTGGGAAAGCCGGGAATGGAACCACCATTTGACCCAGCTATTGCCCTTCTTGGACAATTGCCTGAAGACCTAAAAAGAGCGTACTACAGGGATACTACAACATCGATGTTCATAGCAGAACAATTCAGAATTGCTAGACAGTAGAACCAACCCAGATTCCCTTCAATAGATGAATGGACAAAAAAAGTGGCATTTATACAACATGGAGTATTACACAGCACAAAAAATGACAAAATCATGGAATTTGCAGGGAAATGGATGGCACTAGAGCAGATTAGGCTTAGTGAAGTACCCAATCCCTTAAAAACCAATACCAAATGTCTTCTTTGAAATAATGAGAGCAACTAGAAATACAGCAGGGAGGAAGAGCAGGAAGTAAAGATGAATATTAAACATATACATGAGTGGGAGGGAAAGGGAGAGAAAAGAGAAATTGAATGGTAATGGAGGAAGACCCTCCTTGTTATTCAAAATTACATATAAGAGGTTGTGAGGGTAATGGAAAAATAAAAAAGGAGAGAAATGAATTATAGTAGATGGGGTAGAGAGCGAAAATGGGAGGAGAGGGGAGGGGGGATAGTAGAGGATAAGAAAGGTTGCAGAAAACAACAGTTACTAATAGGGCATTATGTAAAAATGTGGATGTGTAACTGATGTGATTCTGCAATCTGTATTGGGGTAAAATTGGGAGTTCATAACCAACTTGAATCTAATGTATGAAATAGGATTTGTCAAGATCTTTGTAATATTTTGAACAACCAATAAAAAAAAAAAAAAACGATCCTGATGGCTCCCCTCAAAGTCAAGCACTTCCCACATAGAGCTCATGAGAAATGTGTGTGAAAAGCTTGGACACAATGCTATCTTCTTAACGTCCCAACTGATTCTGACTGGTCCTTGTCAGATCCCAGGTGGATACCTGGTTCATTGTAGAACCCCACATGCTGAACAAGTGAGATCTTAGCACATAGTTGTATTTACCAAATGATGTCATGGACTAAGATGAAGACACTCTGCCCAGGAAGGAGTTCAGGGATGAGAAGGAATGATGACCACAGTTCTTCTACCCTCACAGTGACCAGTGAGTGTCATTATTCATGTATGTATGAATAGAGGGACCCAAACAGCATATGAGACTGACAGTATAAAGACCTATCATATATACTGTCAATGTGATATCCTGCAGGCCACAAAAGGGGCAGCACAGACCTAAACTAGGGATCAGACAGCACTGCTGTGCTGAGCTGGATCTTCACTACAGCCCAACTTTTGCTCTGTAACTGGATGAATTGAAATTGTGCTGATCTGGCCCCATGAAAACCCATCCAGTTAAAACATGTTTCTACAAAGTAGTGTCTACAAAAACACACAAAATGGTAGCTTTCAGTGTCAGTTGGAACATGCAAAGTAAGACCTTCCTTAGTTACAGTAATATCTGGCCTGTGCATCTCTTCTGACACAGATACCCACCATAAGTGAGAATAGTGCATTGGTGAACCTGAGGGTCACTGTTAAAGATTGGCCCTGTCCAGAAACTTTTGCCTAGAATGGGGATTGGAAGATGAATTCTGACACCTCTCACAAAAAATGTATATGAAAGTGAAAATTTTTCATGAGTGAAGTGTTGTGAATAATCACATGCACTGATTAAATATAGGACCTACTGACAGGTGAGGTTTCCTATTAAATGAAGTTGCTACTGGTGCAGTGACAGGAATGAAGTGGAACTTTTTCTTTATAGAGTGTCGTGAAAATTTCTGGGTTTTGATGGGATATGTTTTGCATGTTAATTGAGGTATTGGTGTGGAATGAACTGCACACATGGAAAGTTTACAGTTTGATCTATTTACACATATACAAAATCATGATCTAATGGAGATGGCTTTTTTTGTTTAAACATGTGGGCATTGGCATCTTGGCATGTATATATCTAAAGAAACAAAAAAATGTGCAAAAATGAACAAAAAGTCACACTCAGAATCATGTTGCATGAATGCACACAGAGACACATATATAAAACTTTCATTGACCTAACCACGTTACTCAACTCACACAGGTGCTTCAAGGAAATATGCAGAATGACCATAGATATTTTTAAATCAATTTAGACAAAAAACCCCTCACTTCTCATTCTCAAGGAAGTAGTGGAATCACTGAGACTCTGCACTCAAAAGGAAGGCAGACTCTCTGATCCTGGGCATCATCTACATTTTCAACAGGAAGAGAGGGAGCCCAGGATACATACCAATTATGGATCCTTTTGAATCATCCTGTGAATAGAGAAAAGTAGTCACTATAAACATCAAGCCATGCTCTGACCTGTGTGCACAAGTCTTTTGTTTACTTGGTGACATTCGAATATCCAATGAGAATGTGGGCAAATCAAGGGAACAGATAGCAAATGTACTCTCACCAAATGACACAAGCTTTTTCTAGGGGATTTGTGTCACAGGTCTATATTAGGTGATAATTAGGGAATTTGATGGCCGGGAGGGAAAACCATAGCCAGGCACAAAGCTTGTTATCATACAGTGTGTAATTTATACTGTTTCTTGTTAATGTTGCCTTCAGTGAGGTCTCATTTGTCAACAGACACCCCAATGAGAATCTGCACAGTCAGGAAATTGTGTATGTCATCTCCAGGAAACCATATCATAACACAAGAGAAAGAGAAACTAAAGAGCAACACTGGATTTCAGAGGAAGATAAGCAACCTTACCATGGATTTTGATGGGGTCCTTCGACTCATGCTTTCTCCAGGAATGAACTCCACCATGTCATTTGGGTGAACTAGGAGGATGCAGAATAATGATTAGTATACAAATTTAAGGCTTATGAATAGTTCAGGGCATTTCTTGATATGGATATCAGTGAAAATATACAGCAAAGATAAGAACAAGAATGAGAGATGGCTGCGAATAGAGTGTATCACACCCAGTGTACCGCATCACTGCACAGATGAATACAGGGTTAGAACGACAAAAAGCTATCTTGTTAGAAATTTCCAGCAAAATTGGGGTGCACCGAAACCTAGGGGAAGGATTTCCATCACCGAGGACCGGTTACTGAGTCTCAAACGCAAGCCAACTGTGCCACCAGAGATTCAGGCTGACTGATCCACCGCTGGCCCTGCGGCCCGCCCCGCGTCTACAGATGGTGGGGTGCTGCCGAGAAGCTACCAGCAAGCAGAGGAAAATGGCGCTACGGATTCTGTGGAGTCCTGCTGGCTGTGCCCTCAGTGAGATCTGGGATGATTTCGGGGTTTGAGATGGGTTAAGGAAGCGGTCAAGTTGTATCCCTCACAACGGAAAGTCCACCAAGGAAGCCAGAGGCCAACAACTTGGAAAGCTGACGTCACCATCGCCAGGTTCCGACAGATTGCAAAAATAAAACAGCATGAACAACCAGACTACCTATAACTTACTAAATGCAAATAGATGAATACTACGAATAGGTCTATAGTCCACCTAAGCCCTTTACTACCCCCAAGTACTCCTGTCTATTTTCTTGTTAATATCTGGCTGCATTTGAGTACCCCTCCAAAGAAGCTAATGTATCCTAACTTCCAAATAATCAAATCACCGGACCTTCACATAAAATCCTAAGTCCAAACCTCTGTTCTCTATATGCCATCAAAATCTGAAGACCTGTAATGAAACCAATGAATTTACATTAAATCACAATTAAATCCAAAATCTCGAAACATTTTCTCCTAACACAAAGGAGAGATAGTGGAAGTATAAAAAACAAACAAAAAAAAATTTAAAGGAGAAAACAGAAACACAGCAGTGAAACAGAGTTGGAAAGTAACTTGAGCACAATGAAAATACAAGTGGAAAAAGGAACACAAACAATGCAGGACAACTTAAATACAAAGGAGAACCTAAAGGCACCAGAAAAATGGATGGAGAAAGAAGTCAAAGCATACCTAATTCAGATGGAATGTGTTCTTAGAGAAGACTTTAGACAGCAAGTTCAAACAATGAACGTATATTTTGAAAAAGAATTAATTAAGAAAATTCAAATGTCAAAGAACGCGCTCTATCACGAAATAGAGATTTAGAAAAAAACAAACAGTAATCCTAAAAATGCAAGAAACCATAAACCAAATTAAAAACTCAACCGAGAATATTACAAATAGACTAGATCAATTAGAAGCCAGAACATCAGATAATGAAGACAAAGTTTATCAACTTGAAAAGAATATAGTCAACACAGAAAGGATGCTTAAAAGACATGAGGAATCTATCCAAGATATATATGATGTCATAAAAAAACCAATCCTGAGAGTCATTGGAATAGAAGAAGGCATAAAGCATCAAACCAATGGAATGAACAATTTATTGAATGAAATAATCCAAGAAAAATTCCCAGATTTTATAGGTGGAATGGATTGCCAAATCCTGGAAGCCTACAGGACCCCGGACATTCAAAACCATAATAGACTAACTCCAAGACACATAATTATGAAGATATCCAACATAGAGAACAAGGAGAGAATATTAAAAGCTATGAGGGAAAGGAGGCAGATTACATTCAGGGGTAAACCAATTAGGTTAATGGCTAATTTTTAATCACAGATGTTGAAAGCAAGAAGATCCTGGAACAACGTATTTTCAACGATAAAAAATAATGGATTCCAACCAAGAATACTGTATCCAGTATTGATAATGAAATTAAAATATTTCATGATAAATAAAAGTTAAAAGAATTCGCAGCCAGAAAACCAGCACTGCATGGCATCTTGAGCAAAACACTACAAGAAGAGGAATTGAAAAACAGCTAGCCAAACTAACAGTGGGAAATAACTCAGTAAAAGAAAGGAAAAAAAATAACCAAAAGAAAATACTACCCATATAAAAATAAATAAATAAACAAGCACGACGGGTAGTACTAACCATATTTCAATAGTAACCTTAAACGTTAATGGCTTAAATTCCCCAATTAAGAGACATAGGCTAATAACCTGGATTACAAAACCAAATCCAACAATATGCTGCCTTCAGGACACTCATCTGGTAGGAAAAGACATACACAGACTGAAGGTGAAAGGTTGGGAAAAATCATACTACTCACATAGTCCCCCGAAGCAAGCAGGAGTGGCCATATGCAAATCGAATAAAATCAACTTCAAACCTAAGTTAATCAAAAGAGATAAAGAAGGACACTACATACTATTAAAAGGAACCTTCTATCAACCAGACATAACAATTATCAATATATATGCACCAAACAATGGTGCTGCAACATTCATAAAACAAACTCTCCTCATGTTCAAGAGTCAAATAGACCACAACACAATAATTATGGGTGACTTCAACACACCGCTTTCTCCATTTGACAGATCCTCCAGACAAAAGCTGAATAAAGAAACTATAGAACTCAATAACACAATCAATAACCTAGACTTAACCGACATATATAGAATATATCAACCATCAGCAAGTGGATACACATTCTTCTCAGCAGCACATGGGTCCTTCTCAAAGATAGACCATATGTTTGGATCAGGCTCCAAATTCCTTAATAGGACACGCATAGCACAGAGTTAATAACTAGAATCAACAAATGGGACTTACTTAAACTAAAAAGTTTTTTTCTCAGCAAGAGAAACAATAAGAGAGGTAAATAGGGAGCCTACATCCTGGTAACAAATTTTTACTCCTCACACTTCAGATAGAGCCCTAATATCCAGAGTACACAAAGAACTCAAAAAATTAAACAATAAGATAACAAATAACCCAATCAACAAATGGGCCAAAGACCTGAACAGACACTTCTTAGAGGAGGACTTACAATCAATCAACAAGTATATGAAAAAAATGCTCACCATTTCTAGCAGTCAGAGAAATGCAAATCAAAACCACCCTAAGATACCATCTCACTTCAGTAAGATTAGAAGCCACTATGAAGGCCAACAACAACAAGTGTTGGAGAGGTTGTGGGGAAAAGGGTACTCTTGTACATTGCTGGTGGGACTGCAAATTGGTGCAGCCAATTTGGAAAGCAGTATGGAGATTCCTGGGAAAGCTGGGAATGGAACCACCATTTGACCCTGCTATTGCCCTTCTCGGACTGTTCCCTGAAGACCTTAAAAGAGCATACTGCAGTGATACTGCCACAACGATGTTCATAGCAGCACAATTCACAATAGCTTGACTGTGGAACCAACCCAGATGCCCTTCAATAGATGAATGGATAAAAAAGTTGCATTTATACACCGTGGAGTATTACGCAGCACTAAAAAATGACAAATTCATGGAATTGGCAGGAAAATTGATGGCACTAGAGCAGATTATGCTTAGTGAACCTAGCCAATCCCTTAAGAAAATACCAAATGTCTTCTTTTATATAATGAGAGCAACTAAGAACAGAGCAGGCAGGAAGAGCAGGAAGAAAAGATTAACATTAAACAGATACATGAGGTGGGAGGTAAAGGGAGAGTAAAGAGAAATTGCATGGTAATTGAGGGAGACCCTCATTGTTATACAAAATTACATATAACAGGTTGTGAGGGGAATGGGAAAATAAACAAGGAGAGAAATGAATTGCAGTAGATGGGTAGAGAGTGAAGATGGGAGGAGAGGGGAGGGGGGATAGTAGAGGATAGGAAAGGTTGCAGAATACAACAGTTACTAATAAGGCATTATGTAAAAATGTGGATGTGTAACTGATGTGATTCTGCAATCTGTATTTGGGGTAAAATTGGGAGTCATAACCAACTTGAATCTAATGTATGAAATAGGATATGTCAAGAGCATTGTAATGTTTTGAACAACCAATTAAAAAAAAGGATCCTGATGGCTCCCCTCAAAGTCAAGCACAACCCACCTAGAGCTCATGAGAAATGTGTGTGAAAAGCTTGGACACAATGCTATCTTCTTCACTTCCCTACTGATTCTGGCTGGTCCTGGTGAGATCCCTGGTGGATACCTGGTTCATTGTAGAGCCCCACATGCTGAACAAGTGAGATCTTAGCTCAAAGTTGCAATTATCAAAAGATGTCATGGACTAAGATGAAGACACTCTGCACAGGAAGGAGTTCAGGGATGAGAAGGAATGATGACCACAGTGGTTCTACCCTCACAGTGACCAGTCAGTGTCAGTATCCATGTATGTATAAATAGAAGGAACCAGAGAGAATTTGGGACTGACATTATGAAGACCTATCATATATAATGTCAATGTGATATTCTGCAGGCCACACAGGGGGCAGCACAGACATAAACTAGGGATCGGACACCACTGCTGTGCTGAGCTGGATCTTCACTACAGCCCACCTTTTGCTATGTAACTAGATGAGCTGCAATTGTGCTGATGAGGCCCCATTAAAATCCATCCAGTGAAAACATGTTTCTACAAAGTAGTGTCTACAAAAAAACCCAATAAGGTAGCTTTCAGTGTCAGTTGGAACATGCAAAGTAAGACCTTCATTAGTTACAGTAATGTGTGGCCTGTGCATCTCCTCTGTCTCAGATGCCCACCATAAGTGAGCATAGTGCATTGGTGGACCTGAGGGTCATTGTTAAGGATTGACCCTGTCCAGAAACTTGGGCCTAGAATGGGGATTGGAAGATGAATTCTGACACCTCTCACAAAAAATGTATATGAACATGAAAATATTTCATGAGTGAAGTGTTGTGAACGATCACATGCACTGATTAAATATAGCACGTACTGACAGGTAAAGTTTGCTATTAAATGAAGTTGCTACTGGTGCAGTGACAGGATTGAAATGGAGTTTTTCCTTTATAGAGTGTCATGAAAATTTTCTGGGTTTTCATGGGATAAGTTTTGCATGTTAATTGAGGTATTGGTGTGGAATAAACTGCACATATGGAAGGTTTACAGTTTGATCTATTTACACATATACAAAATCATGATCTAATGGAGATGGCTTTTTTTTGTTTAAACATATGGACGTTGGCCTCATGGCATGTATATATCTAGAGAAACAAACAAATGTGCAAAAACGAACACAAAGTCACACTCAGAATCATGTTGCGTGAATGCACACAAAGACACATGTATAAAACTCTCATTGACCTAACCACTTTGCTCAACTCACATAGGTGCTTCAAGGAAATATGCAGAATGGCCATAGATATTTTTTAAATCAATTTAGACCACAAACCCCTCACTTCTCATTCTCAAGGAGGTAGTGGAATCACTGAGTCTCTGCACTCAAAATGAAGGAAGACTCTCTGACCCTTGGCATTATGTACATTTTCAAACAGGAAGAGAGTGAGCCCAGGATACATACCAATTATGGATCCTTTTGATTCCTCCTGTGAATACAGAAAAGGAGTCACTATGAACATCAAGCCATGATTTGACCTGTGTGCACAAGTCTTTTGTTTATTGGTGACATTCAAATATTCAATGAGAATGTGTGCAAATCAAGGGAAGAGATAGCAAATGTACTCGCACCAAATGACACAAGCTTTTCTAGGGGATTTGTGTCACAGGTATATATTAGGTGATAATTAAGGAATTTGATGACCAGGATGGAAAATCATATCCAGGCACAAAGCTTGTTATTATACGGTGTGTAGTTTATACTCTTTCTTGTTATATTGCCTTCAGTGAGGTCTCATTTGGCAACAGACACCCTAATGAGAATCTGCACACTCAGGAAATTGTGTATGTCATCTCCAGGAAACCATATCATATTACAAGAGAAAGAGATACTAAAGAGCAACACTTGAATTTCAGAGGAAGATAAGCAACCTTACCATGGCTTCTGATGGGGCCTCTTGATCCATGCTTTCTCCAGGAATGAACTCCACCATGTCATTTGGGTGAACTAGGAGGATGCAGAATAATGATTAGTATGCTGATTTAAGGCTTATGAATAGTTCAGAGCATTTCTTGATATGGACATCAGTGAAAATATACAGCAAATATAAGAACAAGAATGAATGATGGCCGCAAATAAAATAGAGTGCATCACACCCCGTGTAACACATCACTGCACAGGTGAATACAGGGTTAGAACAACAAAAAGATATCTTGTTAGGAATTTCCAGCTATATTGGCGTGCACCGAAACCTAGAGGAAGGATTTCCATCACCAAGGACCGGTTACTGAGTCTCAAATGCGAGCCACCAGTGCGACCAGAGATCCAGGCTGACTGATCCGCCGCCCGCCCTGCGGCCCGCCCCGTGGCTACAGACTGCGAGGTGCCGCCGAGAAGTGACCAGCAAGCAGATAGATATGGCACTACTGATTCTGTGAAGTCCTGCTGGCTGTACCCTCTCTGAGCTCTGGGATGAGTTCGGGGTTTGAGATGAAGGAAGGAAGCGGTCCAGTTCTATCCCCCACAACTTAAAGTCCACCAATGAAGCCAGCGGCCAACATCTTGTAAAACTGACGTCACCATCGCCAGGTTATGACAGATTGCTACAATAAAACAGCATGAACAACCAGACTACATATAACTTACTAAATGCAAATAGATGAATACTACGAATAGGTGTATAGTCCACCCAAGCCCTTAACTACCCCCAAGAACTCCTGTCTATTCTCTTGTTAATATCCGACTGCATTTGAGTAACCCCCCCAAAGAAGCTAACGTATCCTAACCTCCATACAATCAAATCAACCAATCTTTACATAAAATCTTAAGTCCAAACCTTAGTTCTCTATATGCAATCAAAATCTGAAGGCCTTTGATGAAACCAATGAATTTACCTTATATCACAATTAAATCCAACATCTCGAAACATTGTCTCCTAACACAAAGGAGAGATAGTGGAAATATAAAAACCAAAACAAATTTAAAGGAGAAAACAGAAACACAGCAGTCAAACAGAGTTGGGAAGTAACTTGAGCACCATGAAAAAAACAAAGGGAAAAAGGAGCACAAACAATGCAGGACAACTTAAATACAAAGGAGAACCTAGAGGCACCAGAAAAATAGACAGACAAAGAAGTCAAGGCATACCTAACTCAGATGGAATGGAATCTTAGAGAAGACTTTAGACAGCAAGTTCAAACAATGAACGTATATTTTGAAAACGAATTAAATAAGCAAATTGAAATGTCAAAGAACGAGCTCTATCACGAAATAGAGATTTAGAAAATAAAACAAACAGTAATTTTAGAAATGCAGGAAACCATAAACCAAATTAAAAACTCAAACGAGAATATTAAAAGGCAAAAAATTTATATGATCTGAAGAGAAACCAGAGTATAACAAACGAGAATATTACAAATAGACTATATCAAGTAGAAGCCAGAACATCAGATAATGAAGACAAAGTTTATCAACTTGAAAAGAATATGGTCAACACAGAAAGGATGCTTAGAAGGCATGAGCAATCTATTCAAGAGACATGGGATGTCATAAAAAAACCAACCCTGAGAGTCATTGGAATAGAAGAAGGCATAGAGCATCAATCCAAAGAAATGAACAATTTATTGAATGAAATAATCTTAGAAAACTTCCCAAATATGAAAGGTGGAATGGATTGCCAAGTCTTGGAAGCCTACAGGACCCCAAACATTCAAAACCATAATAGATCAACTCCAAGACACATAATTATGAAGATATCCAACATACAGAACAAAAAGGGAATATTAAAAGCTACGAGAGAAAGGAGGAAGATTTCATTCAGGGGTAAAACAATTAGGTTAACGGCTGATTTTTCATCACAGACGTTGAAAGCGAGAAGATCCTGAAACAACGTATTTCCAACGATAAAAAATATTGGATTTCAACTAAGAATACTGTATCCAGCAATATTAAGCTTCAGATTTGACAATGAAATTAAAATATTTCATGATAAATAAATGTTAAAAGAATTCACATCCAGAAAACCAGCACTGCATGGCATCTTGAGCAAAACACTACAAGAAGAGGAATTAAAAAACAGCACCCCAAACTAACAGTGGGAGGTAACTCAGTAAAAGTAAGGAAAAAAAATAACCAAAAAGGAAAAACTATCCATATTAAAATAAATAAATAAACAAGCATGACTGCTAGTACTAACCATATTTCAATAGTAACCTTAAACGTTAATGGCTTAAATTCCCCAATTAAGAGACATAGGCTAATAACCTGGATTAAAAAAACATATCCAACAATATGATGCCTTCAGGAGACTCATCTGATAGGAAAAGACATACACAGACTGAAGGTGAAAGGTTGGGAAAAATCATACCACTCACATGGTCCCCCGAAGCAAGCAGGAGTGGCCATTGTCATATCGAATGAAATCAACTTCAAACCTAAGTTAATCAAAAGGGATAAAGAAGGACACTACATACTATTAAAAGGTACCATCCACCAACAAGACATAACAATTATCAATATATATGTACCAAACAATGGTGCTGAAACATTCATAAAACAAACTCTCCTCAAGTTCAAGAGACAAATAGACCACAACACAATAATTATGGGTGACTTCAACATACCGCTCTCTCCATTGGACAGATCCTCCAGACAAAAGCTGAATAAAGAAACTAGAGAACTCAATAACACAATCAATAACCTAGACTTAACCGACATATATAGAATATATCAACCATCACCAAGTGGATACAATGTTCTTCTCAACAGCACATGGATCCTTCTCAAAGATAGACCATATATTATGCCATAGGACAACTATTAGTAAATATAAAGGTGTGGAGATTATACCATGGAACTTATCTGATTGCAGTGGAATGAAACTGGATATCAATGATAAAAGAAGGATGGAAAAATCATACGTCTTATGAAAAATGAACAATATATTAGTGAATGATCAATGGGTTACAAAAGACATAAAGGAGGAAATCAAAAAATTCTTGGAGATGAATGGAAATACAGACACAAAATATTGGAATCTATGGGACAAAGTGAAAGCAGTTTTAAGAGGAAAATTCATTTCTTGGAGGTCATTCCTCAAAAAATGAAAAAAACAACAAACAAATGAGCTCACACTTCAACTCAAAGCCCTAGAAAAGGAAGAGCAAAACAACAGCAAATGTAATAGTAGGCAAGAAATAATTAAAATCAGAGCAGAAATCAATAAAATTGAAACAAAAAAAAAACATTAAAAAATTGATAAAACAAAAAGTTGGTTCTTTGAAAAAATAAATAAGATCGACAGACCCTTAGCCAAGCTAACAAAGAGAAGAACAGAGAGAGCTCAAATTACTAACATACGGGATGAAAAAGGCAATATCACAATGGACACTACAAAAATAGAGAAGATAATTAGAAATTATTTTGAAACTTTATATTCCAATAAAATAGAAGATAGCAAAGATATTGATAAATTTCTTAAGTCATATGATTTGCCCAGATTGTCAGGAAGATACACACAATTTAAACAGACCAATAACAAAAGAGGAAATTGAAGAAGCCATCAAAAGACTACCAACCACGAAAAGCCCTGGACGACATGGATATACAGCAGAGTTTTACAAAACCTTCAAAGAAGAATTAATACGAATACTATTCAAGTTATTTCAAGAAATAGAAAAAGAAGGAGCTCTTCCAAATTCATTCTATGAGGCCAACATCACTGATCCTGAAATAATACAAAGACACTTCAAAAAAAGAAAACTACAAACCAATATCTCTAATAAACTCAGATGCAAAAATCCTCAAAAAAAATCTTGTGAATCGAATACAAAAGCATATCAAAAAAATTGTGCACCATGATCAAGTAGGATTCCTCCCCAGGACGCAAGGCTGGTTCAATATTTAGAAATCAATAAATGTTATTCACCACATATATAGATTTAACCATAAGAACCACATGATCATCTCAATAGATGCAGAAAAAGCATTCGACAAAGTTCAGCATCCGTTTATATTCAAAACACTAGAAAAACTAGGGATAACAGCAACTTACCTCAACATTGTAAAAGCTATATATGCTAAGCCTCAGTCTAGCATCATTCTGAATGGAGAAAAACTGAAGGCATTCCTACTAAAATCTGAAACAAGACAGGGATGCCCTCCCTCACCACTTCTCTTCAATTTAGTCCTCGAAATACTAGCCAGAGCAATTAGACAGACAAAAGAAATTAATGGCTAAAAAATAGGAAAAGAAGAACTTAAATTATCACATATTCAGATGATATGATAATATATCTAACAGACCAAAAAGGTTGTACAAAGAAACTACTTGAGCTAATAAGTGAATTTAGCAATTTGGCAGGATATAAAATGAACACTCATAAATCAAAGACATTACTGTATATCAGTGACAAATCTTCTGAAATGGAATTGAGGACAACCACTGCATTCACAATATCCTCAATAAAAATAAAATATTGGGAATCAATCTAACAAAAGAGGTGAAAGATTTATACAATGAATACTACAGAAACCTAAAGAGAGAAATAGAAGAAGACATTAAAAAATGGAAAAATATACCCTGTTCATGGATAGGAAGAACTAACATCATCAAAATGGCGATACTACAAAAAGTTCTCTATACGTTTAATGCAATGCCAATCAAAATCCCAACAGCATTTCTTGTAGAAATAGATAAAGCAATCATGAAATTCATATGGAAAAATAAAAGACCCAGAATATCAAAAGCAATTCTAAGCAGGAAGTGTGAATCAGGAGGTATAGTGATACCAGATTTCAAACTGTACTGCAGAGCAATAGTAACAAAACCAGCATGTTACTGGTACCATAACAGGCAGGTGGACCAATGGTACAGATTAGAGGACACAGAGACGAATCCACAAAATTACAACTATCTTATATTTGATAAAGGGGATAAAAGCATGCAATGGAGGAGGGATAGCATCTTCAACAAATGGTGCTGGGAAAACTGGAAATCCATATGCAAAAAAATGAAACTGAATCCCTTTCTCTCGCCATGCATAAAATTTAACTCAAAATGGATCAAAGACCTTGATATCAAATCAGATACTCTGCGCCTTAAAGTGAAAAAGTTGGTTACAATCTACATATTGTGGGATCGGGCTCCAAATTCCTTAATAGGACACCCATAGCACAGAGTTAATAACTATGATCAACAAATGGGACTTACTTAAACTAAAAAGTTTTTTCTCAGCAAGAGAAACAATAAGAGAGGTAAATAGGGAGCCTACATCCTGGTAACAAATTTTTACTCCTCACACTTCAGATAGAGCCCTAATATCCAGAGTATACAAAGAACTCAAAAAATTAAACAATAAGATAACAAATAACCCAATCAACAAATGGGTCAAAGACCTGAACAGACACTTCTCAGAGGAGGACATACAATCAATCAACATGTACATGAAAAAATGCTTACCATCTCTAACATTCAGAGAAATGCAAATCAAAACCACCCTAAGATACCATCTCACTCCAGTAAGATTAGCAGCCATTATGAAGGCAAACAACAACAAGTGCTGGAGAGGTTTTGGGGAAAAGGGTACTCTTGTACATTGCTGGTGGGACTGCAAATAGGTGCGGCCAATTTGGAAAGCAGTATGGAGATTCCTGAGAAAGCTGGGAATGGAACCACCATTTGACCCAGCTATTGCCCTTCTCGGACTGTTCCCTGAGGACCTTAAAAGAGCATACTACAGGGATACTGCCACAACGATGCTCATAGCAGCACAATTCACAATAGCTAGACTGTGGAACCAACCCAGATGCCCTTCAATAGATGAATGGATTAAAAAAAAGTGGCATTTATACACAATGGAGTATTATGCAGCACTAAAAATGACAAATTCATGGAATTGGCCGGGAAATGGATGGCATTAGAGCAGATTATGCTAAGCGAAGCTAGCCAATCCCTAAAAAATCAAAGGCCAAATGTCTTCTTTGTTATAATGAGAACAACTATGAACAGAGCAGGCAGGAAGAGCAGGAGGAAAAGATCAACTTTATACAGAGACATGAGGTGGGAGGGAAAGGGAGAGAAAAGGGAAATTGCATGGAAATGGAAAGAGACCTTCATTGATATACACAATTACATATAAGATAATTTAAGTTATGAACTCCCATTTTTACCCCGTATACAGATTGCAGAATCACATCAGTTACACTTCTGTTGATTTATATATTGCCATACTGGTGTCTGTTGTATTCTGTTGCCTTTCCTATCCTTACTATCCCACTTGAATCAAAGTGTGGAATATGATATATCAAGAACTATGTAATGTTTTGAACAACCAACAATAAAAAAAAAGATAATTTTAGCGGGAAGGGAATAAAATCCAGAGAAAGAATTGAATTTCAACAGATGGGGTAGAGAGCGAAGATGAGAGGGAAGGGGAGGGAGGATAGTAGAGGATAGGAAAGGTAGCAGAATACAACAGTTACTAATATGGCATTATGTAAAAATGTGGATGTGTAACTGATGTGATTCTGCAATCTGTATTTGGGGTTAAAATGAGAGTACATAACCCACTTGAATCTAATGTATGAAATAGGATTTGTCAAGAGCTTTGTAATATTTTGAATAACCAATAAAAAAGAACAAGAATGAATGGGAAACACAGCTTTGGGTTTCCAGTAGATTGGAACCAGGTGTGATATATTTTTTTTGTATTTTGTACCTTTAGGAGTATGTTTTTCTCTAGAGATGACCACTGAGACTACTTTAAAATATGCAAAATATTTCACATCTTTGTAGGAGATTAGTTATTACTAATATATTGTAATAACCTGAAGTGTGTTATATCACTAAGTGATGTACACAGTTCCCTAACCCAAAGCATCACCATCAGGATAATTTCCTGAACTCTTAATGCTTCTTTCACTTACAGAGTGAAGAACCTGGATCTTTTGGCTCAGCAACATTTCTGTCTACAGAGAGGGCCTACTAACCAAAACTACATTTGGGTGTCATGAAGTGGGAAAAAATTATATCAAGCAAATCATGCATTAGTGTGGGTTTTTATTTTTAGAAAATTGATGCTTGTTCTGGGCATGTTAGAAGAGAATTTCTGAAGAAGCTCCCATAGCCTCACAAACACATACACAATTATTACACATGGACATGCTCAGAGATACCACCCCATGCTCATTCACATAAATGCACACCACACAAAAGACAGCTGTTTCTGGATCATGGTAGTGGGCCACAATTCTTCACTGGATTATCAACTTGTCACCATATGTCTATCCTCATTTCCAAACAAAATCTAAATCCAGGATAACTTTTTACATAGAAACAGGAAGGAATGTGTAACCTATCTAAGTACAGAGGTTTTGCTCAGCATGTTAGGGAGTTGAGAATACTTACTTTGCTCATTTGTTGCAGAGGCTACCTGTAGTTACAGAAAGGAAGACAGCATGAGCAGAAGATCATTTGCACAAGTCTACTGTTGGCTGTGGTGACATTAGATAACTAGATGGGAAACAGCAGTTGGGGCAAAGATCACAAAGTAAGGCAGAGAAGGCACTTGTGAAAATACATGAGCTTTGCATGAGGGATTTCTCAGGTACAATTTGATGACAGGCATAAAATTCTTATTCTATCAAGCAAAAGTGCCACTGAAGAAAATGCTCACTACAATTATTTGACAATGGTTGTTCTCATATGTGAATGTCATCTTGAATCATTCTCACAGGGAATAGATGTGCAGTTGTAATTCCATCACCTATGAGTCACCTATAATGAACACTGTCATATTTTCATGAAGGAATTTTAATTAAAAGGAAGAAAACAACACTTATATCTAAGACAAAGAAGGGTCACATTACCTTAGCAATGTAATTTTTTTGGTCTTCTGCCACAATGGGTACCACCTCTATTATGACTTGATAGCAATCTAGGGAAATATAGAGTAACTGTCAGTATATTGGTTTGCTGAAGAAACACTCCAGGGGTTTCCTAACTGTGGACATGGGTCTAGAGTGTATGGAGACGGTTGTTTAACACACACAGGCTCAATTAGTGCTGGAACATGATTGTTTCTGAATGGCAAGAGAAGGAGCAGATCAGGAAACAAAAATTCAAAATAGACAAAAAATGGAAGGAACTACAATGAGAAATTAAATATTCTACTGTTACACTAGAAGGTTTCAGCATTCCTTTATAACACTTGACAGATCCATCAGGAAGTAAAGAAAAAGTATACTTTTGAATCAATCATTTCTATTATGGGTCAAATTACTTCCACACAAATACATGTTTAAATTCTAAACATGGTTAAGTTAGAACTTAAACCGTACCTCCAAATTTTACTGGGTTTTAAATGAGAGTCATTGTGATCTTAGCAATTAAAAGTATCCTCTTTGAACAGGGTGGACCCATTCTCCAAATAGGGCATCTGTTCTCATGAAGATGGGGCACATTCATGAGAGACTAATGCCATGTGATGCAAGCAGAGAGGAAAGTGCTGCAGTTGAAAACCAAGCAGATCAAGGATGCCCACCAAACCAGTAACAGGTAAGAATGGGCAGGAAAAATCCTTCCTTAAAGTTTTCAGAAGTAACATGTTTCTGCTAACAGGTCAATGTGGGATTCCTAGGAAATAGAGCTCTAAGATAGGACACTTACATTACTTCAACCCAAGAAAGCTGGTACTTAGTTATGGCAACCTTAGGAATTTACCAAAACCATTATCAATCACATAGATCTATTTGGCATTTGTACAAATACTTCATATGACAGTGAGAGAATAAAATTTGTTTTCAAGTTAACATGAGGTATTCATCAAGATAAAATATATTTTGGCCCAAAACGTTCCTTGGCATGTTGAGAAATTGTGCAAATTTGCTGTCAGGAGAAGAGAAGTTGGCAAATGGAAGAAGGATGCACCCACGAAAGTTCTTCAGTGCCAGACTTAGAAGGCAAGAAGACTGCTTCTCAGTGAGAGGGGAACTAAAGGAAGTCACCCAAACTTAATAGTGAATGGAAAAAATTATAGAGGAATATAAAGTCAAAAACTCAAGCAAAAGAAATAATACAAGACAGAAGCAAATTTAAGATAGAGAGAACCTTTATTTCTTGCAGCTCCACAACCTGTAATGCAACCAGTGCGAATAATTCTTCCTCTCAGGTGTGCAAAAGAGTGGTTTCACAAAAACTCAATAGTGGACACTCAGGGAGTCTTAGAGAATCAGAAACTTGGCTACATTAAACAAAGACAAAAAAGAAAGTACATTAGATCCAAGCTGATGGTGGCAGAAGCAGCAGTAGCAGCAGCAGGATTAGTGGCACTGCTAGATCACCTAAAGAAGGAAATGGACAGAAACAAAATAGAAAGATTCAGTGTGAAAATCCTGAGATCAGAGAGGCAACGTTTTCTTGGCTGAAAAGAGGCTTCTTTGCACTGCACACTGTACATGAAGAAAGATCTGTGATTCATGCTGTCCCCAGAGAGCAAGGCAGGAGCCACCTTGACACAGCCAAGCTGATGCTGCCACTGCAGGAGCCAGGAGCTGGGAGATCTGAGCAGGTAGGCACAAATGGACCTGAAAGGCACCTGCCACAGCACCTAGGCTTTGCCTGGCTGAGCTAGAGCAAAAGGCAAGGAGAGAATTCTCCCCAGGGGAACTCAAGTCAGAGATGTGCAGGCAAGCTCTGGTCCTTTCCTCCTTGAGTCTGGTGCCTCCCAGGACCAGCTGAAAGGGATTGAGAATTTGAAGGAGCAGGTGTAAAAATGGGCTGCTGGGAATAGATGCCCAGACCATAAGCCCAGGAAGCATGTAAAGGTCGCTCCACAGGCAGCAGAGTGGGTGGGGAGAAGCTGACTAGCACACCCATAGTTGGAATTAAGGACAAGATTCAGAAAATCACCTCAATAGATGTAGAAAAGCTCTTGATTAAAAAGGAGAAACAATTCATTTCAAAAATAAGGGAGAAACCTGGAAAAAAAGGAACTTAGTTTCAATATTATAAAAGCCATATATGAGAAATTCAAAGCCAACATCACACTGAACAGAGATAAAAATGAACTGTCCTCTTCAAATATCAAGAACAAGAAAAGAATGTCTACTTTTGCCAATTTTATTCAATATATTTTTCTGAAAAAATGTCAGAACAATCAGGCAAAAGTAGGAAATTAATAGGATACCATAAGAAAAATTCAAATTGTCCACATTACCTGGTGACATGATTCTATATTTAGAAGGCCCAAAAATTGTCACCAGAAGAATTCTAGAAGTAATAAATTTAGCAATGTAGCAGGATAAAAGATGAACACAAATAAATCAATATCGTCACTATACTCCAACATTGATGGCACTGATTTAGAATTCAAGAAAATAATTTCTTTTATAATAATGTAAAAAAGCCCCTGAGGATAAATCTACCAAATAGGATGTAAGATCTCTACAACAAAAACTATAGAACACTGAAAAAGAAATGGAAGAAGACCTCAGAAGGGGCAAAATAGTTCTGTGTTCTTGGATAGGCAGAATTAATATTGTCAAAGTGGCCATAATATCAACAATATCCAGGTTCAATGAATTAAATACAATCCCCTTCAAACTACAAATGATATTCCTTACAGTATTGAAAAACTAACGCTGAAATTCATTTGAGATGATGATGATGATAATAATAGTAATAATAATAATAATTATAATATAATATTATATTAATTATTATATTTATTAAATAATAATAATAATAATAATTATTATTATTATTATTATTTGGCAAAGCACTTCTGAGCAAGAAAAAGTAAGGTGAAAGCCAGCACAATGACCAGTTTTATATTTTACTACAGAGATGAGTAGCAAAAATAGTATCTTATTGAAATGAAAATAGATATGAAGATTCTTGAATTGAATATACCACACAGAGACAACACACCTGATACTTACATTCACCTGATACTGGACAACAGCACCAAAATACATGTTAAAGAGGACATTACGGTTTAAACAAATGGTGCTGGGGAAACAGGATAAGCATAGAAATACCAGGAAGGATGAGAGAAAGAAGGTACACAGAAACAATGTTGGTGGGTTTGTAAATTATTATGACAACTCTGGAAAGCAATGTGCAGATTCCTGACAAGCCCAAGAGTGGAACTCATAGGACTCAGTTATTACATTCCTCCCTGCTTATTCTATAAAACTGCAACTCAGCATACTATAGTGATACAATCACTTCAATGTCTCTAGCATTCACCATAAATACATTGTATGATCAACCCAGATGTCCACCAGCAGTTGAAATAATCAAGTGTACAGAATTAAAAGGTAACTAGATCTTTACTTCTGGAGCTATAGCACTGCTGAATGACTCAAAGCATGTAAATTTGTACATGTTAAATAAAAGAAGAATTGGAAATCTTAATCAACTAGAATCCTTATTGCAGAATGGACACAATGACAGGATTTCCACAGTACCTTCGTTGGAATTCTCATTTGGAACAGCACTGTTTGGTGGCCGGAGATCTCCTCTGGACCAAGGCCAGAGGCAACAGCCTGGGAAATGTGATAAAACAGTTAGCTGTTGACAATGTGCTAGCAAGAAAACATAGGGTCATCAATAGTAATTCAAATAACAGTTCAACCAGTTTTAATTGATAAGTGATCATTGTAAATATCTGGGGGTATAATTTGAGCTTTGAATTCAAGTATGTATTTATTCACTAATAGCATGCCCAGAAACTTAAATATTTCTTGTATGTTTTTTTTCTGTCATTTTCAACAACAAGAGGTGATAATTATCTTATCAGATATAGGTCTGGGACACAAAGATAAATGCTGCATAATATCACTCTTTCGTGGAAACTGAAAAATTGATCATAGAAGGTGAGAGTAGAGTGTTAGTTAGCAGAGAAGGGGAGACAGTGTTACAATTGAATATTAGAAAAAAAGTTCTGATGTATTTTTGCAGTCTGTTAACAGAGTTAAAAACAGTAAAATCTGGGTCTCGGGATGTGGCTCATTTGGAGAATGCTTGCCTTGCATGTCTGAGGCATGGGGTTTGATTCCCAAACCACATATATATAAATAAATAAATAAAGGTCCATGAATAACTAATAAAAAATTTTAAAAATAACAAAATCGATGTTTAATAAATTTTGAAGGAAGGATGTGAATGCTCTTAGATTTCACACTACTGAGTTTATTTTTCACCATTGGGCCAGCAAAGCACCTGAGTCAGATTGATCTTTAGGATAACAATGCAATGTGTGAGGTCTACAACCTAACACAATATTGTGTGGTCAAAAAGAATCACTGAAGCAGAATCATAGAAATCAGAGAAAACAGTGACCATAAGCAGAGGCTGTGGTTATGTGGCTTTTGTTCAAATCCTACCTCAAAAATTAAATACCTGTCCAGTTAAATAAACCCCTTCTCAATTGTTGCAAAAAGTGTGGCATCTGATCCATGTAATGGTATAAGGCTGACAATGATCACATCCATGCATTCTTAAGCGGACTGGTGCTTCATATGGGTGCTAATGTGTCCTGACATTAAATAGTACACTTCATTAAATGTGTGGAAAAATAAGCTCAATCGTTGACAGTGTTTGAACAGAGAGGTGTCAAACAGAGGTCATCCTCCAGAGCAATGGGTAAAGAAAGTTTATTCCTCATTCTTTACAGATGGATATTTGTAAAGCTCATGGAGAATATCTGTGACCTCCTATGACTCCATATCAGCCTAAAGGGATGGGTGGAGCAGAGTCTGTCCACCACAATTTAGAGTTTAGGTGTTTGTAATTTGGAGATTTTATGTGTCTTGCCCAGATTCACAAGAATGATGAGCAGTGGATATGGGACAGGAATGTAGCTATTTACCTGGGACCAGAAATCCCTGAGCACTTGAGTCCTCTAGTGGATATCCTAGAACCAGGAAACCAGAACACTTCTCAGTGCTTTTTGAATACTCCTTCCTTCAGGCCTCTTTGGCATGAGGTTTCAGTAGCAGACACCATGAGAAATGTTCAAGTTATAACCCCGGGCTCCTGTCTCTTCATTGCAATTACTGACTTAAAAATGATCATTCATGTAAATGAAGACTATCTGAAGGTCAAGGTGAAAAGGTTAAGAATGTAAGAATTGAGTTCTGTTTTCCTGGAACCTGAAACTCATGTAGAAGTTGAAAACAACTCCCGGAAATGCCCACTAAATGTATGTTGAAATCTCCCCTGATCATCTGGTTGCTCTACGAAAACAAACCCCCTACCAGAATCCATGCAATGATTGGCTATGCTGTATGTGAAGTCCCTGCCCTCTCCAAGGAATGTATATAAGCTCTGCTTAAGCTGTTTCCAGGGCTCTCTGCTCTATTCAAGTGAGCTCTGAGCCCCAGCATGCTGGACCCCCCAATAAACCCTTTGCTGTTGCATGAGACAGTCTCTTGGTGGTCTCTTCCTCCGACGCTTGCCCGACCTTTACAAAGGGTAGAGTCCACACTTGGAGCCATCCTCCCCCAGGGTCTTCTCACTTCCAGCTGCCTCCAAGTGATTTTTCCTGATGAGCAGTTGACCATCTAAATCATCAGAGTTCTCTGGGGCTCACCAACTGTTTCAGAACTTGGGACATTCTAAACCAACTGCCACTTTATGGCTGTGCCAAGAATGAAGTTTCCTTGAGCTTTTACCTCCTGGATGGCCTGTTAGTGGGGATTAATCAGGGAAACAGATACTCTGGGCTGATGGTTTGATGTTTCCATGTCAGAAGCTGGCCTGCCCCATGTCTGCAGTCTAATATTCTGAGCCATAATCTGAGCAGTCAGACAAGGCCTGGTTGAAATATCATTTCTCCATATGCTCCAGCTCTGATAAGGCATATTCCTGCTCCTGGCTTTCCAAGCCTCTTTCTAGACCCTGCATGGCCAGGGGCCAGAGACTTACCTGCCTAGATGGAACCACCACTAACTATAACCTGTGAACCTCAACCAATGAATCCTCCCTGAAACCACTGAGGCCCTCATTTCCTCAATTATCAGACATTCACTCCACTGACCTCAAGGCACTGTCCTTTTTGCCTTCTTCCCAGTAGCCCCCAAACACCTGGGATCCTGTAGTTATCAACCAATTGGAAACGTTTTCTGAAATTTCAGTCCTCTTTTCTTTTACAAAAGTCTTGATTTAGACTTCTCTAACATTATTTTTAAATATTCATATACATTGAGATGGGTTTGGTTTCTAATTGCCCTTTCATGGTATATATATCGCCTTACTTAGCATCCATATACTATGTCTCACTTTATTTCTTCATTTCATGAAAGCAAGGTGGGTGTCCTGCTCCTGTAATTCACTTTAAAGGCACACATGTTATTGGAATTAGGAATGGTTCATTTATCTAAATTTAGAAAAACATTTTCAGTAACCAGGTCAATAGAACAAGCAAATAAATGAATTGAGTGATAAAACAATATCACCAAATATTTAAATCTCAGGAGAGAAGATTCAGTGTTGAAGATGAAAAAATCAAGAGGAAAATATATTCAGTAAACATTAACTGCCCTTTGAAGAAACACACGTAAAAATATCAGACAACATACCTTTCCCACAGCAGTTAAGATTTCCCATGGCCAACCAGGAACTCAAAACCTCCCTACTCTTCTCCAACTTTAACTTACACCAACTCACTCACCACACCAACTGAGTGGAAATGGAAGGTAAGATGTGCATTCCACATTACCATGGTGACTGGTCAACATGGAACTTTCATTGTGAGCACATGCCACATTCTGAGCTGCTACTATTAGAAAGTGTATTTTCATGTCCAAGTGTGTTGTTGAATAGTCTGTGTATTGCTTCAAAAACTGACACCTAGAACTATATATTAATATTTGTTGTTAATAAAAATAAGTTAAATTAGAAAAAAAAGGATTTACTCCCAAAATTATTTCATTGATCAAAAAATCATGGGATGAAAGGGATGCATAGCTATAGTTTTGAGAATCAAAGAAGATTCCATTTCTGGTTTGTAATTCTAAACCAACACATGTCTCAATCTTTCTGAACCTCCAAACATTTGTAGATAGAGAAAATTAAAATGTCTTTTTGATTCAGAATGAAAATGTATACAAAGTATTATCTTTTAAGAGTTGAGGAAATTTTCAGGAAGGAGAAATTTTAAGATCACATCCCCCTTATTTTAAATTTGAAAACAAAACTATTTTCTATTTAGTAGGATTTAATCCAATCATTTGAATTAATCTTCCTCTTCCATGACTCCTGCTGTGGAATCCATTCTTTTGCTTCTCATCCTAACCTGTCATCTCATACCACAAACACTCATGGTTGAACATGCACATGGTGAGGTCTATACAAACAATGTATGCAAAGTCTTCACATTGTAAAAGCTATCTATGCTAAACCCAAGTGCAACATTATTACTAAATGAGAAAAGGAGAAAGCATTCCCTCTAAGGACAGAAACAAGACAGGGATGCCCTCTTTCAAACTCTAGTCAGAGTAATCAGACAGATGAATGAAATTAAAGTGATTTGCATAGAATAAGAACTCAAATTATCACCCCTTGCTGAGGACATAGTTCTATATTTAGAAGATCCAAAAAATTCTTCCAGAAACCTTCTAGAACCAATAAATACATTCAGCAAATTAGGATATAAAATCAATACCCATGAATCAAATGAATTTCTATATATAAGCGATGAATCCACAGCAAGATAAAGTAGGAAAACCTCCCCATTGACTCTAGCCTCAAATAAATAGAACACTTGGGAATCAATCTAAAAAAAGAGGTTCAAGACCTCTACAATGAAAACTATAGAACACTAAGAAAAAAAATTGAAAAAGATCTTAGAAGATGGAAAGATTTCTCATGCTCTTGGATAGGCAGAATTAATATAGCCAAAAATGGCCATACTACCAAAACTTTTACAAAGATTTAATGCAATTCCTATTAAAATCCCAATGACATTCTTGTTTTTTAATTAAAAACACCAGGCAAAGGCTAATGCTCTCCCACATGGGGTCTTTCCCTTTGGGTCTCTCCTGACCCTCTTTTTGGCTTTGGCTTATGCTTTCCCTCAGGGAAGTCATTCCATGTGGACCTTCAGGACCTTCTTTTTGCTTGGGGCTTTTTCTATCTCCCAGGTTGCATCTGCATGGAAGGTTCTCAGGATATTCATCCTGGCCCCAGCAACTCAGGCAACTCAGGACAAGGCAACTCTGGGAACTCTGGACACACAGGTAACTCTGGACACATTGAAGAGCCATTTCCTCCTGGCACCCCACTGGAGCCCACAAGCCAGGTGGATAGCTGACAAGAGGAGGCACCTGGGGTGCAATTGCTGTCACTGCTGTGGCTGCTGTTCCTGCTGATTCTGATTTCATTACTACAGGGGCTTGTAGAGATGTTTAGTATGGGAATCCGACTGGGATTGGCACTGAATGGGGCACAGACATTTTCACATGGGGTTGCAGTGCCTGGAGCCAATGACCTGGGTGTCCTGGCACATAAAGCAAAGGTGTTGGGGCTGGCATCTGGGCCTCCAAATGTGGTATGCCCTGTGTTCCAGGTGCTACCACCTCTGCCTGCTCCTCTCCTTCCAGGGACCATGCCACAGCACCATGCTGTTGGGCTCCCATAACAGGTACAACCTTTGGGGGCAATGGATCTGCGAAGGCTGACCTCTCAGCCTGAGGTAGCCTCTCACGTAGCACTTCACGCTCATCCATTGCCTGTTGAAAGACAATCTAAGTGAAGTGCAGCTGAGTAGTAGCATCATCACGGTCCTCACACAGCCACTGCAGCTCAGAGGCCAA